>NC_080737.1:16942023-17282023 GCF_019097595.1 Hemibagrus wyckioides | reverse complement strand
AGATCGCATGTAAAGCCTGCAACAAAGGTTCCCTTATCAGAGCCGGATCCTTAAGAAGCCACCATGCTTATCTTTGCCTAGGATAAAGCTAACACCCTGAAGGTTTATCTCCGCTGGGGGAAGTGGTAAAGGTTTAACACGGAAAGATGGAGCAGGTTTTATTTAAAAGCCGAAGATGTGGAAAAGATTCCCAGTAAAATCTGGATTCGGGATCTTTACCAGTGTTCCCTCTAAGAATGGAAACTCATCAATACATCGAGGATTATTTTACCGCGTCACTTCCGTCACAGAGCCACGACTAAACTGCCTCTCCGTCGCTCACCATTTATTTATTTTTTTGGAATTTATTTTTCACCTCAGCCGGTTATTAGCGCGACATGTGATACGTTATTATTCTGTGATTCCATTCAGCAGGAACACGAATTACTAAAGAGCTGAAAGGTGTGAAATGTGTTAAAAAAAACAATACAGAGACTAACTGTTACATCACACACACATTCTCTCTCTCTCTCACACACACACACACACACACTTTCTACAGAGACTTACTGTTACATTACACACACAGACACACACACGTTCTCTCTCTCACACACTCTCTCTCTCTCTCTCTCTCTCTTTCTCACACACACACACACGTTCTCTCTCTCACACACACTCTCTCTCTCTCTCTCTCTTTCTCACACACACACACACCTACACACAAACACACACACACTCTCCCTCTCTGTTTCTCTCTTTCTCCCTCTCACACACACTCACACTCCTCTCTCTCTCTCTCTCTCCCACTTTCACATACAAACACACCCACACAATCCATCTCACTCTCCATCTGTCTCTCTCTCTCTCTCTCTCTCTCTCTCTCTGCGCTAGATATTTCATTAGAGCAAAGTGTGGTTGAGTAGCAGATGTCAAAAGCAGTGATTCATTTACTCTTACACACACACACACACACACACACACTAATATATTTAGGCGTATAATAAAGCGAGAGAAATGCTAAACACGCAAAAACACGGCTGCATACAGGCGCCTGGGTCTGGCTGTGTTCCTCCGTCATGGCAGGCCGCTACCTCACACCGTTAGCGCTCAGCTGCTCGGCTTGGGGTTTCACACAAACATCAGCAACTGATGAATAATTCAGCTCACGGTGCTTGTGCTCTGGCGACATTAGGCGCGGTTACATATCCATTTAGATGAAAAGCAGAAAGAGCTGTTATGGAAGAATAAAAAATTAGCAACACTTGCAGAATCATAATCTTAATTTAAGTCCCGGTGCATGCTAAATTGCTTGTGACACTATTCGCTGCAGAATGCTGAACAGCCTCTACCTCACATTGCGGATCAATTAACATTTGAATCAGGTGACATTTAGCTTTAAGGGCCCTTGCTAATTAGCGTCACAGAGCCATTAGCTTAGCCGGGAAAGAGTGGCTACAGACGCCTGATAGAGCACGAGCTGTAGCGAGCGGGTCAGTCGGGTCTGCGCTAATGTGCGTGTCCACTTAGCCTAGCAGCAGGGGGGTGGGCTGTGTAGCTAGTGCGCTAGCGCTTTAGCCCTGGCATTTTGAAACTCTACGGCTGACTGAGCAGCGGCAGGAGAGCAGGTTAGCACTGTTACCTGCAGCGCTACGATGAGAGCGCTCATTAACAAAAAGCTGTGGTTTTTTTTTCTTTCTTCTTCTTCCCAGGCCTATTATCCAAACTGAACACACAAAGACACTCAGTGAAAAAATAGCACTGTCACAACTCTGGTAAAGAGTCCTATCGTTTGGCCTGATGGAGAGAGAAAAGGAGTACGAGTGAGAGAGAAAATACAGCCACAAAGAGGCTCTGCAGTTTTCCTTTTCAATTTGGTGGAAATGGGAGTTTGGAATTGCGTCGTGTCGCTTTTTAAAGCAGGAAAATGGGTCACAAAAGGATATTACAATTCCGCGACCCAAATAGGCTTTCACACTGCTCTTCGATTGTGAACAAATGTCAAGAATTACAATTGAATCAAATTGCCGAACAGGTCTTTCGTGAAGACTGCTTTTGACACGGGTTTCTTAGATAGAGGCAATGAGGTAGAAATATGTCTGAAAATGATTACTGTTCTCGATCTATTCATACTGACCAAAATCACTAGCATAAGGGCTGATTTGTTGTATACTTTTGCACAGATGTAAGTGTACTGTGAATAGGCTGTAGGTGATGAGTACCCTCCAAAAAGCTCAATCTGGGGTGTTGTTTGTCAGACAATTGCCGATTTGGTTAACCAGGGACAGATTTCAGGGTTGACATTTCTGGCATTTGGCAGACGCCCAGAGTTGGGTCAGAGTTGACCCAAGTTATCAAGTACAGCCATTTTTCATCCAGATTTGATCCCAAGTGCATTCCTTATGCCATGTCTAAACTATTTGGCCAAAAGCTTGTGGAAAACTAACCATCACAACCATATGTGGTTCTTCCCCAAACTCTTGCCACGAGATTGGAAGAACACAACTGTATAGAATATCTTTGTATGCTGTAGCTTGACAAGCTAGACAAGACTAGAGTGGAAGAACTTGTGTGTCCTTAGCAGAACCCTGACTCTGATTCAAATCCCCTTTGGGTGAACACCTCTAGGATGAACTGGAATACTGGCTGAACCCCAGACTTCCTCACCCAACATCAGTGTCTGATCACATGGGGATGCTCATGGTTAAGGTGTTGGACTACTGAAGGTTGTGAGTTCGAATCCTAGGTCCAACAGTTGCCACTGCTGGGTCCTTCAGCAAGGTGTTTAACTCTCAATTGCTAAGTTAAATAAAGTGAGATTAAAATGTAAGTCGGATTTCACCAAATGTAAATCTCACTGATGCTGCTGAATAAAAACAAACCCCCACAGCTACAATCCTTCCCAGAAGAGTGGAGGTTAATATGACAGCAAACAGGGGACTAAATTTGGAAATTGATTTTCAACAAGCTTATACTGTGTATGGTCAGATGTCCACAGTCTTGTGGCCATCCAGGCAGACACCACTGTGAACCTCACAACCTCATAGATTCACTGAGGCACAATAACCATCTGAGTTCCTGCAGTACAAAGAAAGAGGCGAGGCATTCAGTAAGTACAGTGGTTGTACAGAAGAAGTGTGATCCCCATTTGGTTGTGTCTTTACTAAACCAATCTTTAAACAATCTCTCCAATGGGACTGGACTTTCTAAACAAGACTTTGAAAAGAGAACAAAGGAAATAAAATGTCTTGTAGGAATTTAAAAATCTTTACTGACTCAATAAGTGCAGCGGGCCACAGGACTACAGTGAGAACGGAAGCTTTTTCAGAGCTCCATCTTTGAAGGACCTTTGGGTAGATCTGTCTGAAAAGAATGTACTTTTGAAAGAATTTTTTGGTTATTAGGATGTTTAAGTCCAAGGGACACTCTTAGGGATTTAAGCACCACTTCACACCCAAAAGTTTCTCCAAATCTTTGATTCATTTTTTTTTATTATTGAATTCTGGCTTGTCAACAGTTCACCAGCGGGCCCTGATGTGCCGAGTAGCTCCCCCAAATCCCGACACACACATCTTGGTTTTGCCTTTTTGTCAGATTTTGTTCCTCTCGGGACTCCCAGGCTGACCCAGATCCAAACATCCAAGAAGGTGAAATAAACCCCCTCCCTACCTTCCCGCCATTCCCTATGACAGGTTTCGCTTTCTTAAGTCAGGGTTTGGCCTTTTCAAAGAAGACAGTCCTAGATCAGTTTAAATGGCCCATCGTCTGTCTGAAGATCCTGACAGATGCCAAAGAATCCCAAATGTCAGCGGGATGGCGATAAGGGTGAAGGAGGAGATTTTCATCTGATCTGCGGATCCTGTGGCACAGGAGGCTGCTGTCGACCCGATGAAGTGATCACAGGTGGCAGCAGGGGGGATGTACTGTGTTTGAAATAAGAGGTCAAACTGAGGCTTTGGTGCTCTAACGAATAAAAATAGATGGGTTGCTGACTGGTACTCAGACAAGTATGATGTGCTTCGGGAGATTTCTTAGTCATTTCTAATGCAGCTAGTGCCATCCTAATGCAGAGCATGGCTGAGATGACTGGATGATAGCAGTAATAAACAAAACAGTCTGGGCAAGGTCAAATGGAAAATATATGCATGCTGAGAACACTCGGTAAAGACAAGCTCGATAAATATGGAAGAACAGACCACATATTACGCAAATAAAGACAACCCGATATCATTTTGTCAATTACAACACAGCTTGTCAAGCTGATCGTTTTTTATTGCGCATCTGCTCAGTAAACACTTACCGATATTTTAGCCCCTGTAATTTTCTGAAGCTCTACTCAGCAAAGCACACCATGATCTTTCCAGGGTGTTTTTTCCAGCCTGAGCCATACATCTAAATGCTGTAGAGAAGCTTTAGGGAAATAAAGATGACGATTGGATTGGGTAGCTCAGAGTAATTAACCCAATAAGTCGAATGGGAAAGCAATGAGGCATCGGTTTAATTTGCCGTCCTCACCATGATATGATGAACAGTTTGTATTTAACAGCATTCTAAGCAGACCCTCAACCATTTGGCTAAATGCTCAGTTTGTCCAAGCGACCATGTGACGGCAGGTTGGACGGCGGAAAAAAAGGTGATTAATTAACCATTAATCATGTGCAGCTGGCACATTTTTGGTGGCGTACTGCACAGATCGTTAACTTGCATTACGAGTATCAGGAATTGTGTTGGGCCTCGGACTCGAGCACGGGGCGACCTGTGTGGCGTATTGAAAACCAGAACTTTGTTGTGTGACAGAATAACAAATGCTTTATATCTGCGGCGTTTCAGGCGTGAATAACCCGAGCGCCGCCATTCAGCCGGGTACAATGTTAACATTTTTTGAAAGCAAGAATCTAGAGTAGCTGCGTGCTTGTAATGAAAATGCTGAATGAATAGATTAGCAATAAATGTGCAAATCAGACCTTTACGCACAAAAGGACAGCCTAAAATTCCCACTTCTAATAATCCTGCTAGGAGAATTCTGTAGAGAGGGTCAGATGCCAAACATGGAGCTGGAGAACACACGAGACGGGATCTCTTTTCTTCGTCAATCTGTCGGAGGAAGTCATTAGTCAATTATTCATGTGCTATTACCGAAGGGATGCGGGAATCTATTTATATTTGAAACTAGAAAGAGAAATACAGTATGCTGCAAATAGATGCCGGTAGGTCTGAAGAAAGAAAGATTCAACAAGGCTCGAGCTGTAGCGACGCTAGCCGATTTTCTGCTGTCAATCACGACGGAGCTATTTGCATTCCTAAAGAAATTCCATCCATTTCCCTCAGGAGACAGACCCGCTCTTATCAGCTGTGATCTGACAGTTCACAAAATACTCAGAGAAAGAGAGAGAGTAAGAGAGAGAGAGGGAGAAAATAGTATGAGCCGAAAAGGATGGGCCCCAGACATAAAGAGCTTTTGTTCCTCGAGAAACGATAAGCTGCATTAATGTGAAAATACGATGGAGGACATTCATTAAACGTCAGGAGGAGCGGGAACCAAAAGAGACGGAGACAGAAATTTAGAAATAGTGGGACGACAAAAAATAGCAGGAATCGCACGTTTTAATTGTACCAGACTCGAGTGTACGGTCGTTAAAATCCAATCGCCCATGAACGCTGACTCATGAACCCACGTGAAGTGAAACACGATAAATAAATATAGAGAATTAAATTTTTTAAGACTTACACACACACAAAAATCCGGACCTAGCTAACGTCGCTAGTGCTAACAGTGGTTTGTAACACAGAGAGTGATTCTTGAGCCTTAATGAAGCTAAAATAACAATAACATACTGTACATTACACAGCAATTCGATAAAACGCAAGAAAAACTAACGACTCAGCTTATTAACGACTCAGATTATCTGCATACAAGTGGCTGCTAACCTCACATCATGCTAATCTTGCTAATCATGCCAATGTTCCAGCTGTTCACCATGTTTTAAATTTCGAATGGATATGAATAGCTCAGAGTTATGTTTTAGCATTTACAGTTCTAAATAATTAGCATTTCAAGCTAAATACATGTTCACAGTGTCGTTTAAGTCACACGGCGGCTTTTCTCAGTCATTATTTTCCAACATATCTGAGGTAAATGTTGATGTTTACAACAATTTAATCTGTTTTTTGTTGTCGTTACACCTTTAGAATGTCTGTAGAAATGACTCGGAGAGGAAGTTCTAGCTAAAATATGCCGAATATATTGTGCTACTTTCAATGGAGTTAAGGAGATAAAATATCATCGTAAACGCTTCAAGAGGTCAGTGCTTTAGTAAAAAAAGGGGGGGGGTAATAATAATAATAATAATAATAATAATAATATGAAGAAGAGTGGTTTGTTCTGACTTCTGAGTCTGGCGATAAATATGGATAATGGAGTCTCCAGGCAGCTGGCAGTTTAGCAGGACTTGACACTTGTATATCAGTGAGTGTTATACAATTAGGCTAATTAATTAGCAAGCTGGCGATGCGAGGCTCAGCTGTGATTAATAAATAAATGTACTGATGGTCTCTGAGAGGGTGAATAATTGCTTGAAATAAGGAGAATGAACTGCTAATAAAACAAGCTTGAAATGTGTCAAAACATCATGACATAGGCTTAACAATAGCATTTATTTAATGAGTAGCCAGTTTATAATGAGAAACGTTTCAGCTGTTTTAAAGGTATTTTTGCAGTGTATTTTCCCGCCTCATCAAAGCTACAGCGCAGTAATTAGCATTGGCGATGTTTCCATGGCAACGCGAAATAACTTTAGCTTTTAGTCAAATCACAGATTTGACGTTGTCACTGAGTTGTGAACATTTGATTCCAGCTAGCTTATTAGCGGCGTATTGCGTGCTAATTGTGTCAGATTTCGAACGTGCTTCAACTGACTGGTTTTTAACACGTAAACCATTGATCTAGATTTCATGCTAGTGTACACAAAATCCCGCAAATTTTATCTAGGTGCAGTCTTGATGCGAGTCTGTGACGTGGAAAGAGGCTGAATTAGCAAGGAAATCTGTGGGAAGTAACAGATGGCAGAACATTTTCCAGAAATTTCTAAACCAATGTGAATAGGAAATTCAGCAGAGAAACCAGCGCTAATAGCTTGAAGCTAATTGTGAGCAATAGCTAATAGGGGATACTGCCTCTGTCAGCAGAGGGGGTAAGAGTGCAGCACACACACACACACAGATAAGGGATATACAGCCTGTCTGCATGTCTCTTGATGAATGACTCCCTCTGATTGGTGCAATTCTGCTGCTTTTTCTGCGGCTAGCCAGGCATAAATCACCAGAGCAGGACGCTAGGGAGTGCCAGCAACAGCTTAGTAGCTCTACACACACACAAACACACCCTC
The DNA here is from genome assembly GCF_019097595.1 of Hemibagrus wyckioides. Classification (NCBI taxonomy): domain Eukaryota; kingdom Metazoa; phylum Chordata; class Actinopteri; order Siluriformes; family Bagridae; genus Hemibagrus; species Hemibagrus wyckioides. Next base: position 17,274,659 of record NC_080737.1, on the reverse strand, counting down.
ACGCACATTTTTCCATCCACCATTTTAAACATCCCATCATGTACCCTATCTGACACTTCCAAATCCTGTCTGTCAGCATCACTGAACATGCAGCACACTGGGTGCTAAAAAGCGGCTGCTAATCAAACTGTCCATCAGCAGCTGCACGTATTAAGCTGGTAATAATGACCTGCCTTCAATAATGGGATTAGAGCATGTAAACTGGACCAATGAGGAGAATTTGTAGGAGACGGGGGAGCTGGTGGGAGACAGAAAGAATAAAAATAAAGAGAGAATAGAGGATGTTGGGGAAATATGGGGAAATCTTTACATTCTTCATAGCTCCTTCCCCAAGATTATTATTATTTTATCGTTTTTCTTAGAATCATCATGGAAAGAGAAACAGTCCGGTGTAGGGTGTAGGGTTTAATGGTCCCCTGAGAGAGACATACCAAAGAATCCTTTAAGATTCTGTTTAATATTTCTCCTTTAAGACTTTTCCTTCTCGCAAGAGGAAAGTAAATATTAATCCCACTGTATCTGTCAATAATAATAATAATAATAATAATAATAATAATAATAATAATAATAATAATAATAATTAGTACCATCAAAAACATAACTAATGAAAAACTAAGTATTTATATAAATATTTATTATTGTTGTGACATTAATTAAAAATAAACCTCACCAACTATTTATATAAATATTCATCATTATTGTGACACAAAGAAAATTAAAACCACAAAATTCTCTGATTTTATATCTTATTTTTCTCTATTAATTGAATGAAATGATACTTAATATCTTCATCTTATTTTATTTTATTAATTAGTTTTAAGTTTTTAAGTCAATTTAAATCTAACGTTTACAAAGAAAGAAAAGAAAATAGTGTTGTTAAAAATTATTATTCACCTACTACAGCCATTTTAAATGATGTACAGTATATTGTGCAGTAATTATAAATGCACCGACCAGGCATAACATTATGACCACCTGCCTAATATTGTGTTGGTCCCCCTTTTGCTGCCGAAACAACCCTGACCCGTCCTGCACTGTGTATTCTGACAGCTTTCTATCAGAACCAGCATTAACTTCTTCAGCAATTTGAGCAACAGTAGCTCGTCTGTTGGATCGGATCACACGGGCCAGCCTTCACCCCCCACGTGCATCAATGAACCTCAGCCGCCCATGACCCTGTCGCCGGTTCACCACTGTTCCTTCCTTGGACCACTTTTGATAGATACTGACCACTGCAGACCGGGAAAACCGCACAAGAGCTGCAGTTTTGGAGATGCTCTGATCCAGTGGTCTAGCCATCACAATTTGGGCCCTTCGTCAAACTCAAAGCTCAAATCCTTACACTTGTCCATTTTTCCTGCTTCTAACATCAACTTTGAGGACAAAATGTTCACCTGCTGCCTAATATATCCCACCCACTAACAGGTGCCATGATGAGGAGATAATCAGTCTCATTCACTTCACGTGTCAGTGGTGATAATGTTATGCCTGATCGGTGTGCATTTTATCTTATTTATTTAGTATTAGTTATTTATTATAGACGGAGCTCTCTCTCTCTCTTGCTCTCTCTCTCTCAGAGTGTTTTGCCTCTGTATCTTTCTGCAATGCTGCTGGACGGAAAATCAGGAGTGGATTCCTACACCTGACTATGTTCCCTGCTCCTCTGCTGCAGCTCCTCCCCCTCAGCCCAGCACCGTTCAGTCTAATAAATATCACGCTATAAACACTTAAGTATACAGCCCTTCTATAAATGTTGTGACACCGAAAGCTGGATTGCCAGAAGCCAAGGCCCAGCGAGGCGGCAGTCCGAACAGCTTGTGTATCGCTCCTGAATGACCGGCAGCCCATAATGACATTAAAGCCATTCTGCTCGCTTCCAGCAAACCAGCAACAGATGTGTGTCACTGATGTGAGAGAGCATCAGACTCGGCGCCAAACCACACGCCGGCCAAGTCATACCACGACACTACAGCGATATAAATAAAAAACAAACAAACAAACAAAAAAAACAGAATTTCGTCATTAAAAATGTGAAATGGGCCATCGTACATTTTTAGGAACATGAATTTTCATTATGGTGTACCACAGGGCTCAGTATTAGGCCAACACTTATTACTGATTTATTCTGTTATTTATGACTTCAAAATGGAAACTGGATCATTTTTAGATCTATTACAATTTAGCAGGTGCTCTGAGGTCCAGAATAAGATTTTTACCTCATTCATTTATTTATTTTTGGTCATATTTAGCACACTGATCTTCCACAAAATTTACATAACAGTTTTAAAAACACCCCATAATCTACAAATCTGTGTACTTGTTTTATAATTACACTAAACATACCCTATGTTTTCATACCTCCGGCTATGAAACAGGTCCGGGGTCCAATCACAGCGCTGAACAAAAAACACAACCCATGGAAAATCGGGCAAGAATCCAAAGCAGTGGAACGTTCCAGAAGAGTAATAATAACAGGTCAGCTTGTGAGTTAAGAGCAGGACTTTGCTGTGCTAGAAAGCACTAGACAAGCAGAAGTATTTAAAACTCACAGATGATTGCACTCCACGATAAGAAGGTGTGTGTGTGGGCAGCCGGTGTTCAAAAAATAAATAAATAAAACGGTTTCTGTGGGTTGTGTAGGTGTTTCCTGATGTGCAGCAGTGATTAGATTGGATTAGATCTTTCCTGCAGGTTTCCACAGGATTGAAATGTTGAAGAAATAAAGAAATTAAAATCATTTAATCGATGTTTGCTAACTTTCTATTAAGACTACTTTGCTCAGATTGTCTGGCATATTTATTTATTTATTTATTTATTTATTTTTAATTATTTAAAATTTATTTTATTTTTTTAAAAATCCCTTTACATAGCAGTGAGATGATAGGATGATGCAGCTCACTGTTTATTATGGCTCTGATATTAATTTCATAATAATGAGCGCTAAAGGCACAGGGAACATGTTGCTGATTACAGAGCACTCGGTGTAATCTAATATTTTCACACCAAGAAATATGTATCTGTAATGAGCTTGTTTGGGTGTAATGAGCTTCAAAAAAAGAAAAACAAACAAAAAAAAAAGAAATTGACTCATTTTCTGCACCGCAGTCATTCCAGACTCATCTTCGGCTCCGGACCATGAGCGCAGCTATTTAAATGAATCCGTATTTTGTTCATTAGAGATACATCTGCAAATGTTATGGAGAATATTAAACAATATTTAGTAAACGGTAAAGGAAGATGTAATTACGCCTGACTCTGGTTTATTGCCGGGAAATGAGCCGAATCAGCGCTAAAATTAGTACATAACTGATTCAAGGGTTTACTCACAGCCCTGAAAAATCAGACAGACTGGATTCTGAGGAGAGTAGAGTTTTCCTCTGCTGATTTGTTTTATGTGAGTTGCTGATTTGTTTTATGTAGAGTTTAACACGTAGAGTTGCTGTGCAGAGGACTGTGTGAGCTGAAGTCTGATCCGGGAAGATACAGAGGAACCTCGGCATAGGATTTTAATCGGTTCTGGAGGTGAGTTCTTAAGGAGAAAATTTGTTTAGTTAAACGAATTGCCCCATAAGAAATAATGTAAATGCAGATAATCCGTTCCAGCCGCCCAAAAATATGACCGATACGAAGCGTATGTAAACTGTATGGCTGCTTACAAAGAACTGACCCAAGCCAAGCATTCCATGTCAAGGGTCCTCACAGGAAGTCGTGCCACCAAGCTTGGGCTAAAAATAGAACAGACCACCCACGCCACCAATCTATCAACAAAAAAACACCCAAAAATCACCTAGCTTTTGAACACATGCCGAAGACAATGTTGGTCTCGTGGGTTGACTCTTTACAAACAGCTTTCACTGACTGAAAAGAAAATTCAGAAAATTCAGAATACTCACTTCAGTTCTCTTTGCTTGGCTTTCCACTGACGCTAACAAGTTTTGAATGGCTCCCGGATGTACACGCAACTTAGCCGGAGTTTGGGTCAGTTTCATTCATATGCCGAAACAAATTCTTGCAAAATTTCAATTGTTAAGGTGAAAATTCGTAAGGGAGGGCATTCACATGCTGAGGTTCCTCTGTACTCACAGATTTGCTCACAAATAAATAAATAAATATTTACAATGCTTTAAACCAAAACGATGGAATCGAGGTCATTTTTTAAAGCATTTAATTTAATTTTTTCATTCAGAATCAACATCCAACACTAAAACCACAATTTTCAGCTAGCTTTGTAGCTAACTAAGTTCAATTTTGCTCATTTCAGCATCATCGCTCATTTAGTTATTTAATTCTCAGGACCTATTACATTATTTTTAATAAAGCATCCTGATTACTTGGCCAAAACATAAAAAAATCCCAATTTTTTTGCTTGTATATAAATATAAAAGGTAAGAGAGTCTAGTTCAGTTTTATTTATTTCCATACGTTGTTATTTTCAGTCAGCGGAGGTCAGCTCTAATTTACGTGTCATGTGATGTGGTTAGGCTCGTCATCTCTAATCTCTAAGCTGGTATTTTGTATTTTGAGCTTGAGCGAGTTATATTTTGTTTGAGTTTTTTTTTTTTGCTCACTTTTCCTCTCTTGTGTATTGTAATTAGTTCGGCGGAGATTGAGTTAACACTCGAGCCGGTGAGAGCTCATTGAACGCGGGCTTTGTGCGTCCATCAGGTTTACAATTCAACTTAATAGAGGCTGTGATCCTTAACTCTATTGTGCCTTTGTTGGAAAACAGCAGGAGTGCGGCTCTTGAAACAGACGTGTGTGTGTGTGTTTGGTACTCATTTCACTTCTCCCCCTGGGAAAGAGCCAGTGTGATGATTGGCATCTCTACCCCCCTCTTCACCCCACCCCGGTAACGAGACCCCCCCCGTCCCTCCCTCAACCTCCCTAGGAAGCAAATGATTGGCTGATGGCATCTGTTGCCGCCACCACCTCCGAGTCTCTCCCTTGGCGACGTGGTGCCATCGCTACACCCGGTTGCCCGGTGCTGCTGGCTGCGGGTTTCGACCCTGCCTGTGCTCAGCTGCCATCTGTGCACATCACCGTGGGGAGCCGCAACACATTGTCTGAGCTGTGATTAAAAAGGGAGAAGGAGAGGGAAAAAATCCGCAGTATAATCCTTCCTTTCCCAGAGACTGATTAGCGCCGTCACTGCGCCGTCCCCACGCTCCTCTAATTGGCTCTCATTTATTCCTAAAATGGATTTAATGAAAAATCCTGGTCAGCTCGTGTTAAGCGGCTTGCTGGGGAGCGATTCTGATTGACGCGTGGTTAGAATTCATTTTTCAGCCACCGTGAAGGGGCGGGAGGGGAGAGGAGCTGCTGAGGTGTTGAGGTGAGGAAATTCTGCTGCTGATGGTCTACACACACGCTTCACGTTTTACGTGGATTACGTCATTTCAGTCACGGAATTCAGATCTGAACGTGTCGGAATAGTGATGGGCTCTTTGTTGAATACTACCGCAGAAAACAGACTAGGTCTGACAGGAATGTGGAAACACGAAGTACATTGCAATGTCAATTATTTAATCAGAACATAATTTAATCAGAAATGTTTTATCTAAACATTTGTTTGATGTACTATCATTATTATTATTATTAAATAATTTTTTTTAACTCACCACCAGGCCAACTTTTCACGCTCACTATGTTTTTATTTATATACTGTATTTAATAAATTAATAAATTAATAAATTAATAAATTAATAAATAAGAATATTAAAAAATATTTATTTGCTGTACTATTATTATTTATTTGTTTGTTTGTTTGTTTGTTTGTTTATTTATTTTAATAAATAATTAACCAGGCAATAATTTCAAACATTTTCGCACTCACTATGTTATTATTTAAATACAGTATTTAATAAATAAATAAGAATATAATATTGTATTTATTTTTTAATTTATTTATAAATATTACTACACTTATTTAAACATTTATTTGCTGTACTATGTTTCTCATTTATTTATTAAACAATTTATTTTTTTTAATTCCAAATTCCAAAAGTCATATATATATATATATATATATATATATATATATATATATATATATATATATATATATATATATATATATATATATATATATATATACACACACTATATTGCCAAAAGTATTCGCTCACCCATCCAAATAATCAGAATCAGGTGTTCCAATCACTTCCATGGTCACAGGTGTATAAAATCAAGCACCTAGGCATGCAGACTGTTTTTACAAACATTTGTGAAAGAATGGGTCGCTCTCAGGAGCTCAGTGAATTCCAGCGTGGAACTGTGATAGGATGCCACCTGTGCAACAAATCCAGTCGTGAAATTTCCTCGCTCCTAAATATTCTACAGTCAACTGTCAGCTGTATTATAAGAACGTGGAAGTGTTTGGGAACGACAGCAACTCAGCCACGAAGTGGTAGGCCACGTAAACTGACGGAGCGGGGTCAGCGGATGCTGAGGCGCATAGTGCGAAGAGGTCGCCAACTTTCTGCAGAGTCAATCGCTACAGACCTCCAAACTTCATGTGGCCTTCAGATTAGCTCAAGAACAGTGCGCAGAGAGCTTCATGGAATGGGTTTCCATGGCCGAGCAGCTGCATCCAAGCCATACATCACCAAGTGCAATGCAAAGCGTCGGATGCAGTGGTGTAAAGCACGCCGCCACTGGACTCTAGAGCAGTGGAGACGTGTTCTCTGGAGTGACGAATCGCGCTTCTCCATCTGGCAATCTGATGGACGAGTCTGGGTTTGGTGGTTGCCAGGAGAACGGTACTTGTCTGACTGCATTGTGCCAAGTGTAAAGTTTGGTGGAGGGGGGATTATGGTGTGGGGTTGTTTTTCAGGAGCTGGGCTTGGCCCCTTAGTTCCAGTGAAAGGAACTCTGAATGCTTCAGCATACCAAGACATTTTGGACAATTCCATGCTCCCAACTTTGTGGGAACAGTTTGGAGCTGGCCCCTTCCTCTTCCAACATGACTGTGCACCAGTGCACAAAGCAAGGTCCATAAAGACATGGATGACAGAGTCTGGTGTGGATGAACTTGACTGGCCTGCACAGAGTCCTGACCTCAACCCCATAGGACCCTATATCAACCCTCAACCCCAAACACCTTTGGGATGAATTAGAGCGGAGACTGAGAACCAGACCTTCTCGTCCAACATCAGTGTGTGACCTCACAAATGCGCTTCTGGAAGAATGGTCAAAAATTCCCATAAACACACTCCTAAACCTTGTGGACAGCCTTCCCAGAAGAGTTGAAGCTGTTATAGCTGCAACGGGTGGACCGACGTCATATTGAACCCTATGGATTAGGAATGGGATGTCACTTAAGTTCATATGTGAGTCAAGGCAGGTGAGCGAATACTTTTGGCAATATAGTGTATATTTAAAAGAAACCTCTGGAGGATGCTAAGCAGAGCGTTTGGTGACTCTGGAATTGTTGAAAGAATATAAAGGAATGTTAATACATGAGGAAGAAGAAGAAATATAAAGGGAAAGTGGTTGCATGTAGTAAGTGAGGCTGTCAGACGATGATGATGTCTATCTTGGCCACACCTCTTTTTTTTTTAACAACCAATCACAGGCCTGGTCTTCTACTTTGTTCAGCAACGTGCAAAACCCCAAGGCTTATTTGAACTCTAGCTGAACACACTCCTAAACCTTGTGGACAGCCTTCCCAGAAGAGTTGAAGCTGTTATAGCTGCAAAGGGTGGACCGACGTCATATTGAACCCTGTGGATTAGGAATGGGATGTCACTTAAGTTCATATGCGAGTCAAGGCAGGTGAGCGAATACTTTTGGCAATATAGTGTATATATATATATATATATATATATATATATATATATATATATATATATATATATATATATATATATGCTCACTACACAGAGCTGTTCACTACATGCCAATAAAAAACCCACATAAAATTGTGAAAATGTCTGCTGGGAATTAATTACCTACATGCCATAACACTTTGAGGAATTTTTAGTTTTTATGATTTTATATTAAGTAGAAGCATGTAAGGTATTAAATATAATATTTAATAAAAAACATTTTAAAGCTTCTGTTCTCACCCCAAGGGTTATCTGGCAATAGAAGTGTGACTTTCAGTAGCTTGAATAAGTGTGAAAAATAAGATCTTAAAGTCTTACACACACACACACACCTGTTTGATTGATCCTGTGCTACTGATTTGTCCATCATACCACCCCAGACATGCTTCATACTTAATCTACTGTGATATATACACCCATTTTCACACACACACACACACGGCTATGTTACCCAATCTCATAGAGTAACTACTCCTCATGTCTGACTGCTGACTATATAAACACACTGGCTTATCTAACATTAAACTCTAATCCAACACCAGTGTGTGCCACACACACACACACAAATTGCGCAGAAAATATCAATACACACCGGCAGAATTAAGATCTGCATTACGATAAGTTTTCCTACTCGTCTCAGCTAGATAACAAGCAGCATCAAAATCAATAAAGCCTCATCGTCAGTAACACCTTGTTGAGTTTTATTTAGCTTTATTGATTTTTCTGAAAATATTTTATAACCCAGGCCTGAAATAGCATTTTGGATTCCTGAGCTAATTTGTCACCTGCCGCGTGTTAGTGGCTAATGCAGCAGTCTGAACCGCCTTGAGCAGACAGACATACCGTGTGGAATGTAAATATCAGTGTAGGAATCGGGACAGGAAGTTTTTCTACTTTTCTTGTCTTCTGTTTCATCCCCGAAGGTCTCGGGACGGTTGCTAGTAGAAAGGACATTGATGGACGTGAAGGAGCTGACAGTTAGCGACTGATCCTTGCTTTAGCAATTTGACCGTGGGGAGCTGATCAAACGCTGGAGAGGGGGCATGAAAGCGCAGACGCTAAGCTTCGGGAAGGGTGTGTGGTGGAGAGACACATCAGAGCGCCGCATGAGGTCAGAGAAACTGAATCAACAAACAAGATCACACAGGGAGTGTGTAATCTGCTGTGAGTGTGCTTTGATTTATGGAGACAGACTCAGGCATATGAACACACACACACACACACTTCAAGGATGTGCTGTTCCTGATATAAACTTATATATTAAATATTTGTCATTTTATTATCTTTCACTCGCTCCCTTCATCTACTGTCTGCTGTTGCTTTTGTGTCTGTCAGTGAAGGAGGTGTAGCTTCTTCTAGTAAGTCACAGGTTATAAGGTGGGGCTTCTGCCAGTCAATCACAGGTTAGGAGGCATGGACTCTGTCACAGGCAAGGAGGTGTGGCCTCTACTTGTCAGTCACAGGTTAGGAGGCATGGACTCTGTCACAGGCAAGGAGGTGTGGCCTCTACTTGTCAGTCACAGGTTAGGAGACCTGACCTCTGTCACAGGCAAGGAGGTGTGGCCTCTACTTGTCAGTCACAGGTTAGGAGACCCGACCTCTGTCACAGGCAAGGAGGTGTGGCCTCTACTTGTCAGTCACAGGTTAGGAGACCTGACCTCTGCTTATCAGTCACAGGTTAGGAGACATGACCTCTGTCACAGGCAAGGAGGTGTGGCCTCTACTTGTCAGTCACAGGTTAGGAGACCCAACCTCTGTCACAGGCAAGGAGGTGTGGCCTCTATTTGTCAGTCACAAGTTAGGAGACATGACCTCTGCTTGTCAGTCACAGGTTAGGAGACCTGACCTCTGTCACAGGCAAGGAGGTGTGACCTCTACTTGTCAATCACAGGTTAGGAGACCTGACCTCTGTTTGTCAGTCACAGGTTAGGAGACATGACCTCTGTCACAGGCAAGGAGGTGTGGCCTCTACTTGTCAGTCACAGGTTAGGAGACATGACCTCTGTCACAGGCAAGGAGGTGTGGCCTCTACTTGTCAGTCACAGGTTAGGAGACCTGACCTCTGCTTGTCAGTCACAGGTTAGGAGACATGACCTCTGTCACAGGCAAGGAGGTGTGGCCTCTACTTGTCAGTCACAGGTTAGGAGACCCGACCTCTGTCACAGGCAAGGAGGTGTGGCCTCTACTTGTCAGTCACAGGTTAGGAGACCTGACCTCTGCTTGTCAGTCACAGGTTAGGAGACATGACCTCTGTCACAGGCAAGGAGGTGTGGCCTCTACTTGTCAGTCACAGGTTAGGAGACCCGACCTCTGTCACAGGCAAGGAGGTGTGGCCTCTACTTGTCAGTCACAGGTTAGGAGACCCGACCTCTGTCACAGGCAAGGAGGTGTGGCCTCTATTTGTCAGTCACAGGTTAGGAGACATGACCTCTGCTTGTCAGTCACAGGTTAGGAGACCTGACCTCTGTCACAGGCAAGGAGGTGTGGCCTCTACTTGGCAGTCACAGGTTAGGAGACCTGACCTCTGCTTGTCAGTCACAGGTTAGGAGACATGACCTCTGTCACAGGCAAGGAGGTGTGGCCTCTACTTGTCAGTCACAGGTTAGGAGACCCGACCTCTGTCACAGGCAAGGAGGTGTGGCCTCTATTTGTCAGTCACAGGTTAGGAGACATGACCTCTGCTTGTCAGTCACAGGTTAGGAGACCTGACCTCTGTCACAGGCAAGGAGGTGTGGCCTCTACTTGGCAGTCACAGGTTAGGAGACCTGACCTCTGCTTGTCAGTCACAGGTTAGGAGACATGACCTCTGTCACAGGCAAGGAGGTGTGGCCTCTACTTGTCAGTCACAGGTTAGGAGACCCGACCTCTGTCACAGGCAAGGAGGTGTGGCCTCTATTTGTCAGTCACAAGTTAGGAGACATGACCTCTGCTTGTCAGTCACAGGTTAGGAGACCTGACCTCTGTCACAGGCAAGGAGGTGTGGCCTCTACTTGTCAGTCACAGGTTAGGAGACCTGACCTCTGTCACAGGCAAGGAGGTGTGGCCTCTACTTGTCAGTCACAGGTTAGGAGACATGACCTCTGTTTGTCAGTCACAGGTTAGGAGACATGACCTCTGTCACAGGCAAGGAGGTGTGACCTCTGCTTGTCAGTCACAGGTAAGGAGGCTTGGCTCTTACTAGTGAGTCATATGTTAGGAGGTGTGGCCTCTGCCAGTCAGTCACAGGTTAGGAGGCATGGATTCTTCTAGTAAGTCACAGGTTAGGAGGCATGGCCTGTGCCAGTCAAAGGTTAGGAGGTGTGGCCTCTTGTAGTAAGTTACAGGTTAGGAGGCATGGCCACTGCCAGTCAATCAGAGGTTAGGAGGTATGGATTCTTCTAGTAAGTCACAGGTTAAGAGGTGTGGCCTCTGCCAGTCAGTTGTGGGGTAGTAGACATGGCATCTGCCAGTCAGTCACAGGTTAGGAGGTATGGCCTCTGCCAGTCAGTTACAGGTTAGGAGGTGTGGCCTCTGCCAGTCAGTTACAGGTTAGGAGGTGTGGCCTCTATTAGTCAGTTACAGGTTTGGAGGTGTGGCCTCTGCTAGTCAGTTGTGGGCTAGGAGGAGTGGCCTCTGCCAGTCGGTTACAGGTTAGGAGGTGTGACCTCTGCTAGTCAGTCACAGGTTAGGAGGTGTGGCTTCTGCCAAATGGCTACTTTGAATCTATTGTACATCACTTAATTTGGTTATAAGTTGAGATGTACATTACATTGTCTCTGAAGAGAAGACATGTCATTAAAGTCTCTTCACCTGTAAAGCTGAAATTCTTTTCTTGTGAACATACACAAACATATATGCCCACATGCTCCCAACATCTGCCTCATAACCACTAAACATCTGTATACCACCCTGTTTCACTGACTGCTCTCTGACCTTCCTGCAGGCTGTGAGGATCTGTGAGTGTGTGAGTGTGTGTGTGAGAGAGCAGATGGACACTGGTGATAATGACACACTGCAGAGTGACACTAACAACAACTAATCAGCGTGCTGCTACCAGCTGCCCCTGGCTGCTGATCTGGCAACAGTTCGTCATCTATTCATGGAGCCAAACTGGAGAGTTTTGGGATAATAAACTGGTCCTAGATCAGCGCTCTCGGGCAACATCTACAACACAACACGACAGAATAATCACAAGCTCTCACCAAGCTCGAGGAGTATGAGCTGGGCCATTGCCAGGGCGTTGCCTGCTTCGTTCTCCGCCACACACTGGTAGAATCCTTCATCTGAACGCACCAGGCCCAAAATCTGCAGGTTCCCACCATCCTGGAAAAAGGAATAGATTAATCACAGCCATGGGAGCCATTTTAGATTAGAAGTTCAGAAGAAAATGCAATGCAAGTATATCATCGCAACGAGACAATGTTTCTCATGTCATATTATACTCACCACGATCTGGAAGTAGTCGCTGGGGATGACCGCCTCTCCGTTCTTCATCCAGCGCACGGTGGGCTGAGGGTTACCCGTCACCGCGCACTCCATCTCAATGTCCGAGCTCTCGTATGCGTACGTGTTGGACGGGTAGTTCAAGAACTGGGGCGGCACTGCAGAAAAACACAATGACCTTTCAGAAATTTTGGGAAGCTGCTGCTGTGGCTTCGTTAGAGATGACTGAAATATGCGGTTGTAATGCTGTTCAGCTACAAAAAAAACATGGAGATAAAAGCAGAAAGCCTGGAGGTTTGAGGACGGCACGAGGGTTGGCGTCGATTGTGTCGTGTATGAACATGTATACAGCTCGGAGCAGATCCTGCCATCTTCTAGCGCTGCCAAAACACTGGCGTATTTATCTTCACACGCAGTCCTGAGAGTTCTCTGATGGTTCTTGGCGAAGGCCCACAGATCTGCCTTGGCAGTAAAGTGGTGGCCGTCTGTGCTTCGTAGATTTTAATGAAAAACAGGACATCATTCATGCAAATGGATTGTTATAAAGGTTTAAGTGCACTGATTTATGAATGATATATAGTGTTGTGTATGTACTGGATTTGCTGTATGAATGTTTTATGAAGTGCTTAAGTACTTAGAGTTTATGAAGTGCTCCATTAAAGATAAAACATGGAATTGCGCATTGTAATTGTACTGTAAAGCCCTCCGCTGCCTTTACACAGAGACGACGTTCAGCTAGAGTTCAAATAAGCCTTGGGGTTTTGCACGTTGCTGAACAAAGTAGAAGACCAGGCCTGTGATTGGTTGTTAAAAAAAAAGAGGTGTGGCCAAGATATACATCATCATCGTCTGACAGCCTCACTTACTACATGCAACCACTTTCCCTTTATATTTCTTCTTCTTCCTCATGTATTAACATTCCTTTATATTCTTTCAACAATTCCAGAGTCACCAAACGCTCTGCTTAGCATCCTCCAGAGGTTTCTTTTAAATATACACTATATTGCCAAAAGTATTCGCTCACCTGCCTTGACTCACATATGAACTTAAGTGACATCCCATTCCTAATCCATAGGGTTCAATATGACGTCGGTCCACCCTTTGCAGCTATAACAGCTTCAACTCTTCTGGGAAGGCTGTCCACAAGGTTTAGGAGTGTGTTTATGGGAATTTTTGACCATTCTTCCAGAAGCGCATTTGTGAGGTCACACACTGATGTTGGACGAGAAGGCCTGGCTCTCAGTCTCCGCTCTAATTCATCCCAAAGGTGTTCTATCGGGTTGAGGTCAGGACTCTGTGCAGGCCAGTGAAGTTCATCCACACCAGACTCTGTCATCCATGTCTTTATGGACCTTGCTTTGGTCACTGGTGCACAGTCATGTTGGAAGAGGAAGGGGCCAGCTCCAAACTGTTCCCACAAAGTTGGGAGCATGGAATTGTCCAAAATGTCTTGGTATGCTGAAGCATTCAGAGTTCCTTTCACTGGAACTAAGGGGCCAAGCCCAGCTCCTGAAAAACAACCCCACACCATAATCCCCCCTCCACCAAACTTTACACTTGGCACAATGCAGTCAGACAAGTACCGTTCTCCTGGCAACCGCCGAACCCAGACTCGTCCATCAGATTGCCAGATGGAGAAGCGCGATTCGTCACTCCAGAGAACGCGTCTCCACTGCTCTAGAGTCCAGTGGCGGCGTGCTTTACACCACTGCATCCGACGCTTTGCATTGCACTTGGTGATGTATGGCTTGGATGCAGCTTCTTGGCCATGGAAACCCATTCCATGAAGCTCTCTGCGCACTGTTCTTGAGCTAATCTGAAGGCCACATGAAGTTTGGAGGTCTGTAGCGACTGACTCTGCAGAAAGTTGGCGACCTCTTCGCACTATGCGCCTCAGCATCCGCTGACCCCGCTCCGTCAGTTTACGTGGCCTACCACTTCGTGGCTGAGTTGCTGTCGTTCCCAAACACTTCCACGTTCTTATAATACAGCTGACAGTTGACTGTGGAATATTTAGGAGCGAGGAAATTTCACGACTGGATTTGTTGCACAGGTGGCATCCTATCACAGTTCCACGCTGGAATTCACTGAGCTCCTGAGAGCGACCCATTCTTTCACAAATGTTTGTAAAAACAGTCTGCATGCCTAGGTGCTTGATTTTATACACCTGTGGCCATGGAAGTGATTGGAACACCTGATTCTGATTATTTGGATGGGTGAGCGAATACTTTTGGCAATATAGTGTATATTTGAATAAGATACACGGCACATCAAATATAATTACAATTATTTTTTAATATATTGTGTATTTAATAAATGTTTTTTTTTTTTTGCTGCCAATATGGGGATCAGGTCAATACCAGAAAATAATGCCTGATGGGTGAAAAAACACATCAGATATCGAATTCTGTAAGCCTGAAATTGTATTTGTAAAGTAGAATAGAGTAGAACACAGAAATGTAGAGAATTAGATTAGAATTGAGTAGGATGGAGTGGAGTAGTAGGGTAGAATATAACAGAGTTAGGTAGAGTACAATACAGTAGATTGATGAGGCAGAGTGGAATATAAGATGGTTCACTAGAGCAGAATACAGTAGGCAAGAATGATAAAGTATCGTAGAATATAATAGAGTTCAGTAGAGTAGAATACAGTAGAGCAGAGTGATGAAATAGAATAGAATACAACAGGGTTCCCCAGAGTAGAAAACAGTACAGTGATGGAGTAGAGTAGAATATAACAGAGTTCAGTAGAGTAGAATACAGTACAGTGATTGAGTAGAATATATATATGTGATGAAGTAGAGTAGAATATAATAGAGTCCACCAGAGTAGAATACTGTAGAGAAGTGTGAAGTAGAGTAGAATATAATAGAGTTCACTAGAGTAGAATACATTAGAGGGAGTGATGAAGTAGAATAGAATACTGTAGAGAAGTGTGATAAAGTAGAGTAGAATATAATAGAGTTCACTAGAGTAGAATAGTGTAGAGAAGAGGGTGAAGTAGAATAGAATATAACAGACTTCACTAGAGTAGAATACTGTAGAGAAGTGTGATGAAGTAGAGTAGAATATAATAGAGTTCACTAGAGTAGAATACTGTAGAGAAGTGTGAAGTAGAGTAGAATATAATAGAGTTCACTAGAGTAGAATACTGTAGAGAAGTGTGATGAAGTAGAGTAGAATATAACAGAGTTCACTAGAGTAGAATACTGTAGAGAAGTGTGATGACGTAGAGTATAATAAAGTATAAAGTATAGTTCTATTGTCAGATAAACAGAAGAACTTCAGCTTGACAGAGAGTGTATTATTTAATGTATTTTGAAAGCCAGCACTGGAGTAAGTGAAGGTGAAGGTAGTGGCCTTGTCCGGAGGATTGTAACGGAGCCCTCGTCTCTCTGTATTCTTACAGAGAACTTGAACGGATTACGAAGCCACGGCTGCAGGTTTCACCCTTAACTGAAGGCAGCAGCCGTCTCCGATGGCACCTCAGCCGAAATGAAAGCTATGTGGATGAATCTGAGAAGAGGATGATCCTTCCTGAGTCTCAAAACATGATGGAGGCCTGGAGATTAGTGTGTGATTGGATTTGAGTAGTCATGCTCCAGGTGTTTGGGGTAAAATTTGAGCAGGGCAGGATGCCACGTACAGCTACGCATCCATCATCCGGGAAATCCGGTCGAATATTGGAAATATAATCCGCTAATAACTTTCCCTGAAGGAGACGCGAGCGTTTTCTCGATGGAACAGCGTGGCGAGCGTAAAGTCTTCCGTTCCTCCGACATCATTTCTTTTCATCTCGGAATAATGCGTTCCTCAATAAGGAAGCGGCATAATAAAAACAAATGCTGCCGCGCCGCTAAAGGTCTGCAGATCCACACTGAGATATGGAGAGTCCTATTTCACCGGGAAAATTAGTTATTGATCTCCTTCTATCTGGCTTTTTCCCTCTACAAATGCGCTTCCTCTTTAAAATGATGACCACACACTCTTGTCAGCTGTCCAGAATCGACTCCATTGACGCGGAATTGAGGCGAGCGTGGGCTGTCGCGCTGATGGTGTGAAACCGGGCTTATAGACTCGGGAACATGGTGAGAAGTGATTCGTCCGGAACGTGCCGGTAAACAACTGGCCGTAAACAACGCCTGTGTGCTGTACACATTAAACAGCAGAGAGAGAGAGAGAGAGAGAGAGAGAGAGAGCGAGAGAGAGAGAGAGGGGAAAAGACTGTGAAACATCAATTAAGAGAGAGAAAGAGAGAGAGAGACAGACAGAGAGACAGGCAGACAGACAGAGAGAGAGAGAGTGAGAGAGACAGACAGACAGCAATTGGGAGAGAGAGAGAGAGTCAGACAGACAGACAGAGAGAGCGAGACAGAAAGACAGCAATTGGGAGAGAGGAAAAAAGAGTGTGAGACAGCAATTGAGTGAGAGAGAGAGAGAGAGAGAGGTCACAGGACAGCCTCTGGTTTTCATTCTAAACTGGTGTAAACCGGTCACTTGTAAACATCTCTGAGAGTCTGCCACATCGTTCCAGTCTCACCTCCATCATGAGGTGACAGACAGGGGACTCAGGTAAGCACTATTGCTCTTATCACATCTCGCCATCACCCACCCCATCACCCCAATCCCTCCACCCCACCCCATCTCTCCACCTCCCCATCTGGATCTGCTGGACTCTCTGAGGCTCATACTGACGGATGGCCACACAGACACATCTGTCACAACAGTGAGAGAAAAGACCAGGAGGAGAGAAAAAAGCAGCAGTAGGCTGGAGAGAGAGAGGGGGGGGGGGAGAGACAGAAAGAGAGAGACAGAGACAGAAAGACAGAGAGAGAGAGAGAGAGAGAGAGGTAAAGGTTGTGTGCAAAAGTTTACACACCCCCAGGACTGAATAAATAAATGCGACCCCTTATAGTCTCGGGTTATTCAGTCACTTGCCTAAAGGCCAATTATAAAAGTACTTTATAATTACTATAAGAAAGGTAACATGAAAAATAAAAGAGTTAGAAACGAATAATACTTTTTCTTGCCTTCTGTTTTGGATTATTATTAGAGAGTCATTATGGGGGTGAAAAGTTTTGCACAGAACTGAGATATGAATAAAGAGATCTGTGTTCTGTGTATTTAGACGAGGGAAAGATAGATGCAGACGGAGAAAGAGAGAGAGATATAGCACTAAAGAGTATAAGGAATAGTTCAGTGCAAAAGTTTATACACCCCCAGGACTAAATAAATAAATGTAGCCCTTTAAAGTCTCATATTCTATAGTAATTACATAATAATTACATTGTAATTACTATAAACAAAGGTAACACGTGAAAAATGAAGGGTATGTAGCTGCAAACATAAGTAATTTTAGATGATTTATAGATGGATACGGGGGGGGGCAGAGAGCGAGAGGCAGAAAAAGAGGGGGGCAGAGAGCGAGAGGCAGAAAAAGAGAGGGGGGGCAGAGAGAGATGATAGATAGATAGATAGATAGATAGATAGATAGATAGATAGATAGATAGATAGATAGATAGATAGATAGATAGATAGATAGATAGATAGATAGATAGATAGACAGAGAAAGAGATAGATAGATAGATAGATAGATAGATAGATAGATAGATAGATAGATAGATAGATAGATAGATAGATAGATAGATAGATAGATAGAGAAACAAAGAGAGACAGAGAGAGAGAGAGAGAGAGAGAGAGAGAGAGAGAGAGAGAGAGAGTGAGGGAGCGAGAGAGAGAGAGAGAGAGAGAGAGAGGTGACCTCAGATAGCAAAGACACTCAGTTTGCTCTACTCACGTCATTTAATTAAACACTCTATTAGCCATGCTCATACACAGCTCTGTATGAACACACACACACACACACACACACAGCCTCGCAGCTGGAGTTCACACTCCCCCCTTTCTCTCAAGCTCTTAAACGCTGCTCTCTCTGAACGCTCCTAAGCTCACATCACAGCAGATGAAAGGAGGAAGCATTTATCCCTTTCTTCACTCAGGCCTCCCACAGACTGCAGAGAGTGCTGAAGGATCGATTATCCAGAGAGTGGGCCTGGCTCTGAGCTCCAAAAACACTGGCCAACTACAAATCCTGTGTGTGTGTGTGTGTGTATGTGTGTGTGTGTGTACCCTAAAGGAGTGAGAGAGTGTGTGTGAGAGAGAGTGTGTGAGTGCATGTAAGAGAGAGTGTGTGAGTGAAAGTGTGTTTGTGTGTGTCCTAAAGGAGAGAGAGTGTGGGAGTGTAGGAGAAACAGTGTGTTTGTGTGTATCCTAAAGCAGTGTGAGTGAGAGAGGTGAGTGTGTGAGAGTGTGTGTGAATGAGAGAGGTGAGTGTGTGAGAGTGTGTGTTAGTGAAAGTGTGTTTGTGAGTATGTGCTAAAAGAGAGAGAGAGTGTGTGAGTGAAAGTGTGTGAGATTGTGTGCGAGAAAGTGTGTTTGTGTGTGTGTATATCTGAAAGGAGTGAGAGAGTGTGTGAGTGAGAGAGGTGAGTGTGTGAGAGTGTGTTAGTGAGAGAGGTGAGTGTGTGAGAGTGTGTGAGTGAGAGTGTGTGAGTAACAGAGTGTTTGTGTGTGTGTATCCTAAAGGGGTGTGTTTGTGTGTGTGAGACCGAGTGTGTAAGTGTGTAAGGTGGGTGTGTAAGAGAGTGTGTGTGGGTGAATGAGTGAAAGTGTGTGTGTGTGTGTATCCTAAAGGAGTGAGAGAGATGACTTTGTGAGAGAGTGTGTATGAGATTGTGTGAGTGAAAATATGTGTGTGTGTGTGTGTGTGTTTCATCTTAACCCAACGCAGGATAAGAAAACAAAACTAAACAGAAGTAACCTGTGTGTTTTTTTTCTCTGTGTATGTTGAAGTGGTTAGCGTGGAGGTGTTGTGTTTGTACAACACGTCAGCATCGATATGCTATTATCAGTGCTGCTGCTTTATCGCTAGCGTATTGTGCTAATTAAGCCCTAACGATTTCCATTAAACTGCAATCCCCTCCTCTTCCACCCGGGGTGAGACACTGAACCACCAATTACACAGGGATCAAACGCCGCGGGCGCTGCAGCAAGCGCTAGCCTCCAGATGCTAAATAATTGAGTCCATTTGTTAGGACTGTGTGTTGAAATACACGATAGTAAACAGAGATGTAGCATGGAACAGGAGATCAGAGGCTCCGCCCACTCACAATCTGACCAATTACTTCCCTTGAACAGTAATACTTACGAGACGTTTTAAAGAAAGCACCGCCTCCACTAAGTCTGATTCCAAAACTGAAGGAATAATTGGTTAACTCTGTAACGGTCAGTAACGGTCAGTTTAACACTCACTCAAGCTTTTCTTTTTACGTAATTTTAAATATTTATTTATTTATTTCACCAAATTACAATGATAGTTAAATTTAAATATTTTATATATGCATTATATATTTTATAAAATGTTATATATAATTATATAATTTCTTAGATTTTTTTCCCCCACACAGTTTATTACAGAATAAATTCGTTTCTTCTTCTTTTTTTTCTTTTCTTTTTTTTTTTTTTTTTACTTCAGGTTCAATTATACAAATATATTCCAAAAGTTTAAAAAGCATGTATATTATTAATAAAGTCTATATAAAATTATAATAAATAAATAAATGTTAAGGATAAACAGTAAATATATTTATGAAATAAATAAATAAATAAATAAATAAATAAATGTTTGGATAAACAGTAAATATATTTATGAAATCTAAAAAAATAAATTTTAGGGATAAATAGTAACTTAACTTTAAACTTCATCATTTTTATTCTATGTTTCTGTGTTTCTATACAGCTGCTTTAAGACAATGTCCACCGTTAGAAGCACTATACAAATAAATTAATTTAAAATGGAATTGAATTAAATAAATAAATAAATATCATTAGTCATTTTTCTGTTTTCGGTGAGACTTTTACACAGCATAAACTGATTATTCAAACGATACAAAAAAAAATCCAGAAATCTGAATAATCGCAACAACAAAGTAATATCAGTTGAGTGCAAATGTCCGAACACAACCAGGTGATCCACCTGCTGAAGATTTGTGGAAATTATAAGTTCCTTACAAAGAACTCTAAAGTGTGAACTGTTAGCGTTTAGCTCCGAACCTCACTGAGGTAACTAAGGTTCTAAATCTCTTAGCTTCCTCATGAAGCTGTTAGCCCTTTCCAGTCAGCATCACTCCAGGATTAATGGAGCTCTCTCTGTTTTTCTGTCCTGAGCTCTTGATTCATGAGATAACTTCTTCTTTAACATTTTCGGTATTGAGAAATAACCTCTAACGCTCTTCACAAAACATAAAACAAACACAAGACAGATGGCAAGATGACGCGGGATAAAAAGATAGAAGCTGAAGACGGATATTGCAAACAAAACAGATTAAAACACACACACACACAGCCCAGGTGATCGTGTGTCTGTGTGTGTGTGTGTGTGTGCTATCCAAAAAAAAAAGTGATTAGCATGACAAAAAGGCGAGGCAGGACAGAGCGGCTCGTTTTATATAAGCTGACTCTGTTAATGACTCTCTCCTTTTCGCTATTCACATGGAAATCGGCACGTCACGCGTTTGAATAAACATCTGCTGCGCGCCTGAGTGTGTGTTAATACCGTCCCCCTGCTGAGGGGGTCTCGAGGGGTATCAGTGACAGCCTGTCGCACCGCTGGTGACATTTTCAGTCCTGTGACTCCTGCCGTGACGGTGTGTGTGTGTGTGTGAGGATACACTCCCTCCTGGAACGGGGTGTCAGACCCCATCAGAAGAGCATGAGGGCTGTGTAAATACAGCATGCATACCGCATACGCACGCCGTTTTACGCGGCGAGTCAGATCTCCATTTGTATTCCCAGACAATGATGCATTATTAATAACTCCAGGGGACAACAAACATCCGCACAGACGCTATTCCGCCGTGGATTAAGGATTGTGCAGGCTAATTATTCTGCTTTCCGAGGGAGAACAACATCAGAATAACAATTGATACCACCGACACGCGTCTTGTAAAGCCGGTTTGTTTGTTTTGGAAATTTTTGTGACTTTTCTTTTTTGGTCTTTAAACCATACAGTACTCGCGGTGAATCACTGCAGCTCATAATCCAATAAAACGTTACTGCACATTAGCCTTGAATGATCGCTGGGGTGGTACAGACACAGGTAGGTTCATAAGTATTGATATCTCTGAACTGTGAATGTCATGTAGCTTTAGAGGATTTAAGGTCTTTTTTCAATACAAATATAGAGCATCATCTCAAAGACTTTACCTCTGAGGACACAATACAAGACGTCATGCTTGAACGTATGTACAAGAAAAAATAAAGCAATAAGAAGTAAGGCAGGTCCAACAATCGCCGTCTCTGATCATTATCAATAAAGCAAAGCTCGGTTTTGTGATTGAGTAAATAATTGTGACGTTTTATTATCGGGGTTATTGTGCGACTGTCGCTCTTCTGGCAGGAAACTCGAGCCAGGTCCTGTTTCCCCGTGCCACGTCATAAAGAGCCAATAAAAGGCCTTTCTGCTTGATGAATTAGTGAATTAGCTCAACTTACAGGACGACAGCAGTTTACGCAGCACGAGGAACTGAAAGGAGTCCACCAGGGAGAACCGACGAGGTTCTCAGACGTTCTCACTCTTGATACTGTAGAAGGGTCTTTAGAGTTTGATCAATAATGAGGCACAGGTTCCTCAAGATGATGTTTACAAAAGTTCTGGGGAAGCTCTGGGGCATGACTCTCCTCAGAGGAAGGTTTCAGCAAAAACAGGTCTATCTATCTATCTATCTATCTATCTATCTATCTATCTATCTATCTATCTATCTATCTATCTATCTATCTATCTATCTATCTATCTATCTATCTATCTATCTATTTATCTATCTTGACAAGTAGCATGCTCATGATCTAGCTAATTATCCCCTTAAATGAACAAATCACTAGAAAAAGATTTCATTGATTAAATTACACCTCTCTACTCTACCTCTTTAGCTCTCTACTTTACCACTCTACCTCTCTACTGCACCTCTTTACCTCCCTACCACTCTACTTTACCACTCTACCTCTTTACTCTACCTCTATACTGCACCTCTTTACCTCCCTACCTCCGTACTGCACCTCTTTACCTCTCTACCCTACCTCTCTACTGTACCTCTTTACTTCTCTACTCTGCCTCTCTACCGCACCTATCTACCTCTCTACTACACCTCTCTACCGCCCCTCTCTACCTCTCTATTCTACCCTTTTATCCCTCTACTCTACATCTCTACCCTAAACTCTCTACTGTACCTCTCTACTCTTTCCTCTCTACTCTACCTCTCCACTCTTTCCTCTCTGCTGTACCTCTCTACCTCTTTACCTCTCTACTCTACCTCTCCTCAGTCTTCAGCTGTAGTGTCTTATTATGAATTATGATCTGACTGCATGTCAAGGTTTCCACAGGGGAAAAGTGAAGAGCAAAGAGAAGGAGGAGCACAGCAAGGGGGCAGAGCTTATGATTGAAGAGGATCTCTTCAGCTGCCTTTACAATCAGCCTGTTTTAAATCATTCAAATGATGTAAATGATACTTATCTACTGTAACCTCCGTCATCAGACGATTAATCAAGGAAATTTTACTGCACCATTAAAAAGGGTCAAGCGACAACAAATACCCCACCCCGATGACAAATACCCCACCCCCAAACCCCCCACCCTGGAGTGGGAACCACTGCTGTATATTTGATGGTACCTTTAATTCGGTTCTATCTTTGAGAACAAAAAAGCAGTACGCGATCTGTTTCTGTAACAGTGTCCCTGTTTTTGTGACAGCACCAATCAAATCGATTCGAATCAGTGAATTTTTTGACGCCTACGCTCAGGCAATCTAAAATGTGACACAAACAAGCGAGAAGACAGCAGAGCTGCGTCACCCGTCTGTTTGCTTTGACGGCATGTCAAATCTTTCTCTCAACATGCAGCGAGCGAGGTCTCCAGAAGACATCAAGCAGTCGAAAGGTTTAGAATTACAAAATCTCAGAAATGTCAAACAAAGCAAACAGACCCAGGATAAGGTCTGATGAGCAGCGCTCTTGCAAATATGATCTGCCAGGAGGAGGGGATGTAACTGAATATGAATCTGTTATTCCAACTGAACAGATGTAATCTTCTAAATGGAGAGAGATACAGATGTGAATAGGAGTTTTGGGAGAAAAGTTTTTCTTGGTTGAGAGTCGCAGGAGTGGAAGGATTTGATTTTCAGGTGGATGTGAGAGAGCAACCAGACATGAACCTTACAAAAAAACGTTGATTTAATTGAAATTCTTTCATCCTTAGTAATTTCCTGGTCAGGGTCATGGTGGTTAGGTTCAGTTCTACTTCTCTTCTCTACCTCTCTACTCTACCTCTCTACCGCACCTCTATATCTCTCTACTGCACCTCTTTACCTCTCTACTTTACCTCTCTACTGCACCTCTTTACCTCTCTACTCTACCTCTCTACCTCTCTACTGCACCTCTTTACCTCTCTACTGCACCTCTTTACCTCTCTACTTTACCTCTCTACTGTACCTCTTTACCTCTCTACTCTACCTCTCTACTGCACCTCTTTACCTCTCTACTTTACCTCTCTACTGCACCTCTTTACCTCTCTACTTTACCTCTCTACTGCACCTCTTTACCTCTCTACTTTACCTCTCTACTGCACCTCTATATCTCTCTACTGCACCTCTTTACCTCTCTACTGCACCTCTTTACCTCTCTACCTCTTTACCTCTCTACTCTACTCTACCTCTCTACTGTACCTCTTTACCTCTCTACTCTATCCCTCTACCTCTCTTCTGCACCTCTCTACCTCTCCATTACACTTCTCTACCTCCCTACCTCACCTCTCTACTTCTATACTGCACCTCTTTACCTCTCTACTCTATCCCTTTACCTCTCTTCTGCACCTCTCTACTGCACCTCTCTATCGCAATACTCTACCTCTCTACTGTACTATTCTACCTCTCTACTGCAACTCTCTACTGCACCTCTTTACCTCTCTACTCTATCCCTCTACCTTTCTTCTGCACCTTTCTACCATACTACTCTACCTCTCTTCTGCACCTCTTTACCCCTCTACTCTACCTCTCTATCACACCTCTCTACCTCTCTATTAAACCTCTCTCCCTTTCTACTCTACTGCACCTCTCTACCTTACCGCTCTACCTCTCCACTGCATCTCTTTACCTTTCTACTGTACCTCTCTACCTCTCTACTGTACCTCTCTGACTCTCTACTGTACATCTCTACCACTCATATCTACCTCTCTACTGTACCTCTTTATCTCTGTACTCTACTTCTCTACCTCTTTACTGCACCTCTCTACCTCTCTACTCAACTTCTCTACCTATCTACTGCACCTCTCTACCTCTCTACTCAACTTCTCTACCTATCTACTGCACCTCTCTACCTCTCTACTCAACTTCTCTACCTATCTACTGCAACTATCTACCTCTCTACTTTACTTCTCTACCTCTCCACTGCACCTCTATACTCTACCTCTCTACTGTACCTTTCTACTGTACCTCTCTACTCTGCCTCTCCACTGCAGTTAGGTTCAGTTCAAAATAAGGAGAAGAAAGGGAATTGACCACACCCACCTTTACATCCTTTACATCCTAAACAGATACAGACACTAAAATTGTAAAGTTGTGTGAAATTAAATCCCTAGTATCCAGCTTTGGTAAAACTCTAGTCTTTCCATTGCCTGCTTTTTTTTTTTTTTTACCTCATTTGGCCCTGTGAATTAATCATCATCGCCCCCCTGCTGCTTCATTGCGTCAAAGCTAAGATGCTGTCTGAAGGCTAATGAGAGCAGCCGCATTGAGAGAGCTATCCAAACAGCAGACAAATCACTCCTCTCGCTAAGAATATGCGATGCTGCCACTGATCGATAACAACTTTATGCGACGCCCCAAACTCGTGCATCAAAGAGAAGCAAAGTGTGGGAGGAAGAGACACTGAGAGAGAGAGAGAGAGAGAGAGAGAGAGAGACAAAGAGAAGCCTTTGACATTTTCTTTGGTCAATTAATTAAGCTGCTAAAAGGAGCTCATGAGCATCGCTGGACTCATTATTATCGCAAATAACAAACATTCATTATCACAGGCCAGCGCTAATACCGGCGAACTGCTTAATAAACATGCTACGTGGACAATTAGTCTGACTCGATGTCTTAGCTGAGGCATAATGTCAAGTCCATTAAGGAGCTAGCTATGTGTTTAGTTACTAGCTGTTTTAAGTGTTCGCATTGGGGAATTAAAAAAAAACACACACACAAATGAAGGGTGGACGCTGGAGATCGTTTGCCCCGTTTGGTCACAACCTTCTGCACATATCAGAAACGGTGGAGGTTTTCCTCAAAACAGTCTACGTTCTAAACGAGACCTTAGTGTTCCGACAAACACAGTTTTAACACTGGGACATTCCTCAACATGGCCGACGTAACATATGAGAAATCAGGCAACCTGATTATGGAGACTGGACGCTCACTCTGCGCCCCAATCCTAGACTGTACAGCAAAGATTTCCTAAACGTTACAAACCCTACACTCTTTCCTTCCTTTTATGTCTGCAATGATGTCACTATCCTGTTGTAGACGAGGTTAAGGTGGAAGAACTCATGCTGCTCAGAGCCCTGACCTCAACCCCACTCAGTGCATTCATTTCGCTTTCTTTCTGTCCTTTTCTCTTTCATTTTTATTAAAGAATTTTTTTCTTGCTTGCTTCCTTTTTCTTTCTTTCTTTCTTTCTTTCTTTCTTTCTTTCTTTCTTTCTTTCTTTCTTTCTTTCTTTCTTTCTTTCTTTCTTTCTTTCTTTCTTTCTCTGTCTTTCTCTTTCTATTCTTTCCTTCCTGCCTGCCTTCCTTCCTTCCTTCCTTCCTTCCTTCCTATCTTTCTATTCCTTCCTCCCTCCCTCCCTCCCTCCCTTCCTTCCTTCCTTCCTTCCTTCCTTCCTTCCTTCCTTCCTTCCTTCCTTCCTTCCTTCCATTCTTCTTTTCTTCTTCCCTCCCTCCCTTCTATTCTCTCCATTCTTCCTTCCTTCCTTCCTAACCTCCCTTCCTCCCTCCTTCCCTCCGTTCGTTCGTTCCTTCCTTCCTTCCTTCCTAACCTCCGTCCGTCTGTCCGCTCTAGATAAGGATGTATCCAGAATTTTTTTTAAATTTAATTTAATTTTTTAATTTTTATTCTTTACTCAGTTCTTTGCCTTGTGGTTTACCTTTTCTTTAATTTTTTTTTTAATGATTTTTCAATCTTCCTGTCTTGCAGCATGTCATGTATCCTCAAAGCATAAAGTCCTGTGTCCAGTGGTGGAAAAGTTCAAGCGACAGCCTGGCTGCTCTGATGTGAAGTCTCCCTTTCATAAATATTAAATAAGCGTAACTTCTATCTTCTCCTTGGATATAACGGCACCATAGCTGCACCACAGCAACATATATATACACATATATAAGCTTTACTAAAATCTTTAATTATGTGCTGCGTCCACTGTACCGGTTCCTATGTGAGTGTGAGGGGTTTCTATAGAAATGATAATGTTTTAGATAATCGCATTAACCCTTTCAGGATCAGCTCCCACACTCAATGTGTGAAAATCATTCAAAATCATTTGAGATCATTACAGTAAATGAAATGAAACATCTGGAGTTCTATTGTTCTCAATTATTACTCACTTTCAACATAGAACATCTTTGCATCCTGCATGGAGTAGCCTCAAACTGTACATATTATACCTTCATAAATTATGACACATTCTAGACCTGTTTTGGATGTTGATGACTGAGCGTCTTTGTCATGTCTCACTCCACAGTGGAGGTTAATACGAAGCTCATTTGAAAGTAGACACTCAAGAATTTATGTTTCAAGTACTTCTGTTTTCAGCCTACTAGAGGCGATATATTCATAGAAAAGGGTTCCAAATAAACAAAAACGGTTGGTTTTTTCCCCACACAAATGTTTGTTTTCCTTCAAAGTAAATGTTGATATCAAACACTGACTGCTCTCTGAGATGCTCTGAGTGTTTGTTCATCTAAAAAGCATCTTAAATTTGATCTTGAACCAGGAAAATTCTGTGTAACAGAGGGAAAAACACACGTCTAAAAACACACAGAAAGCCAACAGACTCATTTTAGGTCAGACTCACAGCCTGGACATCACCCATTTGTTTAAACTGATTGAAAAATGTCCCATAAGTCCATTTCCATCCAGTGTCCTGATAAAAAAGGGTTAAAGCCACTGATTCAAATCTGTTAAAAAGTCTCTTCTCTTGTCCTTTCTGACTACACACCGGTTCTCTGTCACTTCTCGTGTGTTTTTATTTCAATAAAACGTCACGTCACTTCTGTCTCTATCTATAAACTCTTATCAGAAAAAGTTACATTTCATTCCTCCTTGTCTCGTCTCTCGGCTCCTTCACCGTGTCCTCGTCCTCGTCCTCAGCGTCGCGGTGTTTGTGAAGAGACTCGAGGCCAGAGGCTTTTCTGTCTCTCGGAGAAGTGGAGAATCAGCCACTTCAGTCACACCATACCGTAAATGTTTTTCACACAGCACAGAGAGCAGCGGAGCGAGATGCTCTCACCACCGACAAAGACCGCAGAGGAAGATGTTTATATCACCTTCAGACCTGAAGAAGAGCAGAGCAGCTCACGAGGAAAATTTATAGCAAAAGTCACGAAAGTGATTTTTATGAAACTGATTATTTTTCATTTCTAGTGAGGATTCGGTTACTCTACAGGTCCTGAGTCATGAATTAAGGAATGATATATGTGTGTGTGTGTGTGTGTGTGTGTGTGTGTGAACTGATTTTCCAGCACTACCTCAAGTATTTTATTCCTTCTGTTTAGTTTCTTTTTGTCTTTTTCTCTTTAATGTTTATTAAATATTCATAATTTTTTCTTGCTTGCTTCCTTTTTTTCCCCTCCCACATTTATACTCTTTCTTTCCTTCTTTGTCCATCTTTCTATTCTATTCTATTCTATTCTATTCTATTCTATTCTATTCTATTCTATTCCTTCCTTCCTTAATCCCTCCCTTCCTTCCTTCCTGCCATCAATCTTTCCTCCCTTCTTTCCTGACATTCTTCCTGCCTGCCTTCCTTCCTTCCTTCCCTCCTTTCATTCTTCCTTCCTTTCTTCCTTCCTTCCTTCCTTCAGTAATTTCTTTCTTTCTTTCTTTCTTTCTTTCTTTCTTTCTTTCTGAAAAAGTACGTGAGATGAGAGAAAAATGAATAAACTACAAGAAAACAGCAGAGTGGTATGTGTGTGTGTGTGTGTGAGTGTGTGTGTGTGTGGGGGGGGGTTGTGTTGAAAGGCCGAGAGCCAGCACTATTGATCTGAACTGTGCTAATATCAGTCTCTTGCTAACTCTTGCTAGTGCTGTAGCAGCTTTGTTAGCGATGTGGCAGATTAGCGCTCAGTCTTTCTGTAAAGAACTGGCGAATCTCAGCGCTCTCCTCCACACAGGCGGCACAGCGACGTGATCGATACGCTCCGCTCGGCCATGTTTACAACTCCACAATCACCACTCTGAGCTTTTCATCAACCGACCTGTTTTTCTTCACAGTCCTCATCTCTCACAGCGACAGTTAAGTACAGCGTGACACGGTAGTGCGGGGCCGAGCCGAGGGGACGCCGGCGTTACCTGCTATAAATCACTAGCATCACCGCTAAGCTATTAGCATAGGTTATTTTAGGCCACGATTCATCTTTGTCCTCACGGTTCAGAAGGAGGAGGTAAGAGCTAAGAGACGTAGCTCAGAATGTTGAATTTTCCACATCACACAGTCCGCCTGGGTTTCCGTCTGTTGCATCACGTCACCTTTGGTCCTGGAGATTGGGTTTTATACTCATTCATCTCGAATGCAGAACAGAGATAAAGAGAGATAGCATGCGGCTCGTGTAGCGCGACACGCTTGCTAATCATGACTACAACAGTGGAGAAGTTTATACACAGATGAGTTTTTGAACGTGGTTTTTTTTGTTATTTGTGCTTTACAGACAGACCCCTGCTGAAGAGTCGAGACGCCGCAGGTGTTCGATACAGACGCAGCTAAAGAGTCAAGATTCCACAGGTGTATGATACAGACGCAGCTGAAGAGTTGAGACCCCGCAGGTGACCGATACAGATGCAGCTAAAGAGTCGAGATGCCGCAGGTGACAAATACAGACACAGCTAAAGAGTCAGGATGCCACAGGTAACCGATACAGATGCAGCCAAAGAGTCGAGATGCCACAGGTGTATGATACAGACGCAGCTAAAGAGTCAAGACGCTGCAGGTGACCGATACAGACGCAGCTAAAGAGTCAAGATGCTGCAGGTGACTGATACAGACGCAGCTAAAGAGTCAAGATGCTGCAAGTGACCAAAACAGATGCAGCTAAAGAGTCGAGATGCTGCAGGTGTACGATACAGACACAGCTAAAGAGTCAAGACGCTGTAGGTGACCAATACAGATGCAGCTAAAGAGTCAAGATGCCGCAGGTGTACGATACAGACCCAGCTAAAGAGTCAAGACGCTGCAGGTGACCAATACAGATGCAGCTGAAAAGTCTAGATGGCGCAGGTGACCAATAGAGATGCAGCTGAAAAGTCGAGACGCCACAGGTGTACAATACAGATGTAGCTTATGGGTGGAGTTACAGAGTTTGCTTCTTTATGCCTGGTTATTGTACTAGAGTCTAGAGCAGGGGTGGGCAAACTTTTTGGCTCAGGGGCCACATTGACTTTTAAAATTTGACAGACAGGCCAGGCCAACACCAGATTTATACATATAAAACATAAACATATAAAAGGCATTACAGTGTTAATACTTACATTCACTTTTAGTGGGAACAGTGTTGTTGATCACCCTTTTTTGCCAGTGCATTGAAGTCTGGTGTTAGTTTTGTTGTGGCAATTCTCAGAACAGATCTGAGGTGTTCATCACTCAACTGGGATTTGTGGGGTGCTTTGTTGGTGTTCATCACACTAAAAGTCTGTCCACTCACATAGGTAGAGCCAAACAACACCAGCATCCTCTGTGCCATCTTCTGGATGTTTGGAAATTTGGCTGCGTTTAATGAAGCATAAAACTCATTCAGTTTAAGAGAGTTGAACTTCTCCTATAAGACAGTGTCACATTGGAGATCAATGAGTTCCAACTGCAACTCCTGTGGCACCGTTTCAGAGAACTGACGGCAGAATTCTCCGTGCAGGTCGTCCAGTGATTTCCTGTATTTTTTCACATGTTGAGGGGCCTCTTTCAGCGTAGCCATTGTGGGGAAATGAGCGAATGGCTTATTTGACATTTGCTTTGAAAATAAAGCTAGCTTGGTTTTGAAGGCTCTGACGTTTGTGAACATTTCATGCACAAACTGGTCTTTCCCTTGTAGCTTCACGTTCAGCTCATTCATGTGTGTCAGTATGTCCCCAGCAAAAGCTAAATCACAAAGCCAATCTGTGTCACTCAGCTTTCGTCCAGTGCCAAGGAATATAATGTAATGACTCCACTTTTTTGTTTAGCTTGCTAGCTAAGTCTTCGTCAATTAGCTCAACACGGCGAGTCACTGTCCTGCGTGATAAGCTAATTTTTTCAAATTTGTTCTTGCTCTCAGGACACAAGATACCTGCTGTCTCTACCATGCACTCTTTGAGAAACTCCCCTTCGGAGAAAGGCTTGCTGGTCTTTGCTAATTTGAATGCCAGCAAATAACTTGCCTTCATGCTTGATTCTTGGATGGCAGTTTGTCGGATAAAGGTGTTTTGCTGAGCCTGCAAACTAGCTGCCAGCCTCTGAGCGATAGCCGTCCGTTCTTGACTGGTTGTTAACGTAATTAGCATGCTTGGTCGAAAAGTGACGGCTGATGTTGTATTCCTTTAAAACCACAACGGTTTCTTGGCAAATAAGACATACAGCCTTTGACCGGACTTCAGTGAAAAAATATTTAGTTGTCCATTCCTTATTAAACACTCGGCACTCACTGTTGAATTTTCTTTTCTTTGGCCCACTCATTGTTGCAGATGGGTTCAGAGCAGTAGCAGAGTAATAACAGAGAGTAGCCCGGGCTCCGCAAAATCATAAGTCAATGTATCACCGCGCCTAATGCGCCACCTGGTGGAACGCCAGGCATTACAGGACAAGGTCAAATGAATGCAGTCATAATTATGATATGATTTGATTTGGACAATTCTGTACCAATCTTCGGCGGGCCAGATTAAAAGGACCAAGGGGTGGGCCATAGTTTGCCCACCCCTGGTCTAGAGGATACCCATCTATCCATCCACCTGTCCGTCCATCCACCCATCTACCTGTCCATCTGTCCATCTGTCCGTCCATCTGTCCACCCATCCACCCATCCATCCATCCATCCATCCATCCATCCAACCTCCAGAAGAAGTACATTCTTCTTTCCTTTCATTAATGCTTCCTTTCTTCCTTCCTTCCTTCCTTACTTTATTTGTTATTATTTCTATTGCAAACAATCCATTCTTTTCCCCAAAAAGCAGCTAATAAGGTTTTAATGCTTAATTCTGTACAAGATCATAAACAGCGTGTGAGGTTTCTACTCATGCAGGCATCAGAACGTGAGGTTAAAGGTGTGAACCTCCACACTAGTGTGGTCTAAACAACCTCAGCTTTAAACCGCATGACGTGCATTACAGCCAAAAGCTCCAACCTCAACCTCGTCCTCTGAAACCTGTTGGAACTCTATTATCTCCCTCATCCTCCCGTCTTATTACACAGGCTGAAATGAAAGCTGAGAGTGCCTATTGACCCAAACTGCCAAGCCCTACTGATTGCCTTGAACATTCCCCGGCTCGTTAAAAAGGTCAATTTCAGAAAGATTTAGAGAAATATTGAAGGGAATGCATCACAAGGCTCGAAAAATATCTCAGTGACCGCACGAGCAAGTGAGCGAGAGAGCAGGACACGGTGTACGGATAATCTTTCTATATTTGTGATGTTGCTCACGCTGACCTTTCAGAAGCTTTGCTAGCTCTTCTCAAATCCTCTCAGTTGCAGCTCTAAACGAGAACATCGCTACTCCACACCAACACAAACTCTCTCTCTGTTTTTAAAGGACAAGTACTAGGAGTTTTGATCTGTGAGGAATCCGAGGATCAACACTTTCACAGTTTAGTGCTTTTTACTTTTCAGTAACTCAAACAAGAAAGACACCAACACTCCAGAACCATGACTCGGAAACACTGCTTTAAAACTGTTAAAGGCCAAATGGTGATTAGTGGCTCATATGAAAGTAAACACTCAGGGCTTTAAGAACAAAATGCATTAAAAAAGCCTTTTTTAGTTACTTCTCAAAATAAAATAAAATAAAATTAAATTAAATTAAATGAACATTAAATTAAATTAAATGAACATTTTATGACATTTAATTACATTTAAATAAAATCAAATAAAATAAAATGAATATGAAAGTAAACACTTAGGGTTTTAAAACAAAACGCATTAAAAAGCCTTTTTTAGTTACTTCTCAAAATAAAATAAAAATAAATAAAAAAATAAATAAATAAAAAAAATTAAATTAAATTAAAAATAAATACTAAAATCAGTTTTGACACTGATTTCTGTTTTGGATCGTTGCTCCTAAATGCACCTACATATTTTTTTTAATATAACTTACTGGAAATATTTATATATATACATATATATATATTTTATTTAAAGATCTACTGCAGAATAGGGGAATACTTTCAGAGGTTTTTTTTTTTCACTTTTTCACTTTCAACCCTTTTTTGATACTGTTTTCTAGAACTTTCTAGACTTTCCAATATGTTGGCTAACTGCATCATAAAAAAAAAACAGGAAAAGAATAGAAAAACAGAATATTCACAAATGTTAAGAAATTATAAATGAGGTACTTTAAACAAACATTTAAGGCAACTGGAGAGCATTATGTAGTAAAAAAAAAAAAGCCAGACCAAAAGTACACAAACACACTCAAACCGTAGTCTGAAGCTAAATCAGACGCGTCTATACACTTCTATAAACTAGCATCTTCTCCGGAGTCATGCGAGGTCATCAGCTAGCTATTGTTAAAAAAAAAGAAGAAGAAAAGAAAATACAGTGAAAACGCAGACAAAAGCAGCAGTGGAAGACGACGCAGTGTATTATGCTAATGAGAGCTGCTAAGGAAAACACGCTAGTTTTGGCTTCTGCTGCCGGCGTCAATATCGCTGATGCGAAACAACCTGCAGTGAATATTTTATCAGAGGATTCTGCTTTTAAAGGCCTGCAGTGTGAAAACTGTATCCTCTGGAGAAACGTTAACAAGTCCATATTTACAGCCTGCAGGATTCCCTTCTCCAGAGAGCACTGATCTCAGATCTGCCCCAGCCCCAGCATGCACAAAGCGCTGTGATGCTCCAGCAGTGTTTCTGCGCTCTTCAGCAGGAGATTATGGGGGTGTTGGGCTACAGGCGTCCCTAGCGGCTCTCGTTAGCTTGCCGTATCGCTACGTCTAGTCGGGTGATAGCCAGAGGCTCGTAGGAAGCGTGTTTTCTGAATGTTTTTATTTTTATATGAAACGACGTGAATGTTGAACTATCTTGGAAGCTAGTAGCCGGCAGGGAAAGAGGTGACTCACCTAGCACGGAGAGCTCACAGGAAGCGCTGATGTTTTCGTTTCTGTTCTGTGCTACGCAGACGTACATGCCCGAATCGTCGTCGGTGACGCTGCTGATTAGCAGGTTGCTGCCGCCGAGCAGCGAGTACTTCCTGGATCTGAGAAGAAGAAAAAACAAGGTTTTGTTAAAAAAAACGCAATAAAAATTGGGATAAGAAGAAGACTAAGAAAAGAAAAGAAGAAGCCTTTATTATCACCATGCATACATTACAGCACAGTGAGATTCTTTCCTCCACATATACCAATTGAGGAACTGGGGTCAGAATATTATACAGATATTATACAGTGCTCCAGGATCTATCCATACACCCACCAACCCACCAACCCATCCACCTCTCTATCTATCTATCTATCTATCTATCTATCTATCTATCTATCTATCTATCTATCTATCTATCTATCTATCTGTCTATCTGTCTATCTATCCATTCATCCATCCATCCATCCATCTATCCATGATTAAGAAAGGTTTATTGTCCATCCAGAGCATGTGGTACATGACAGGGAATGAAACAAAGTACTGAGGTCCCAGTGATAGCAGATAAATAGACTATAAATAGATGTTTATATGTAGATATTTTATTAAAGAGTACTCTTACATTTTGTCAGAAAATCCACAAAAATCAGCATGACACTGTCCTGATTTCAGTGCGCGAGACATCGTGCTGGTAGCATCAGGACGCTCTCTAGTGTCTGTTACATTACCAGTTCTTATACTGTGATTAATCTCTCTGTCTCTCTCTCTCTCTCTCTCTCTCTCACACTCTCTCTCTCACACACACACAATGTTCCAGAAGACTTCACCTGATTTGAATCATCTCGCTGCCTCTCATCCAGTAGAAGGAGGGGGTCGGGTAGCCGGAGGCAGAACATTCCAGCACGGCATCTCTGCCCTGTAGAGCCATGACCTTCATGGGTCTCTGGAGGAAGACCAGATTCCTCGCTACTCCAGGCTCTGTGCAGAACAAACACAAGACAGGAATTAACACACTGCAGCTAGCGCGCAGCATCAACAACCTCCTATTTATTTTACAGACACATTGATTTCTACGCTAGAATATGGTCTAGTGCTGTTTTTTTGTGGGGGGGAATCACAGGCTAGATTTGATGGAACAAAACAAAAACATGAAGAGAAGAAAATACACAGCTCTCATTGGTCTGATGTACGTTAGCGGAGACGATCGTGATGAAGCTCTCATTGGTCTGATGTACGTTAGCAGAGAGGATCCTGATGAAACTCTCATTGGTCTGATGTACGTTAGCAGAGAGGATCCTGATGAAACTCTCATTGGTCTGATGTACGTTAGCGGAGACGATCATGATGAAACTCTCATTGGTCTGATGTACGTTAGCGGAGACGATCGTGATTAAGCTCTCATTGGTCTGATGTACGTTAGCGGAGACGATCGTGATGAAGCTCTCATTGGTCTGATGTACGTTAGCAGAGAGGATCCTGATGAAACTCTCATTGGTCTGATGTACGTTAGCAGAGAGGATCCTGATGAAGCTCTCATTGGTCTGATGTACGTTAGCGGAGACGATCGTGATGAAGCTCTCATTGGTCTGATGTACGTTAGCAGAGAGGATCCTGATGAAGCTCTCATTGGTCTGATGTACGTTAGCGGAGACGATCGTGATGAAACTCTCATTGGTCTGATGTACGTTAGCGGAGACGATCGTGATGAAACTCTCATTGGTCTGATGTACGTTAGCAGAGAGGATCCTGATGAAGCTCTCATTGGTTTGATGTACGTTAGCGGAGACGGTCCTGATGAAGCTCTCATTGGTCTGATGTACGTTAGCGGAGACGGTCCTGATGAAGCTCTCATTGGTCTGATGTACGTTAGCGGAGACGGTCCTGATGAAGCTCTCATTGGTCTGATGTACGTTAGCGGAGACGGTCCTGATGAAGCTCTCATTGGTCTGATGTACGTTAGCGGAGACGGTCCTGATGAAGCTCTCATTGGTCTGATGTACGTTAGCGGAGACGATCGTGATGAAGCTCTCATTGGTCTGATGTACGTTAGCGGAGACGATCGTGATGAAGCTCTCATTGGTCTGATGTACGTTAGCGGAGACGATCGTGATGAAGCTCTCATTGGTCTGATGTACGTTAGCAGAGAGGATCCTGATGAAACTCTCATTGGTCTGATGTACGTTAGCGGAGACGCTCCTGATGAAGCTCTCATTGGTCTGATGTACGTTAGCGGAGACGATCGTGATGAAGCTCTCATTGGTCTGATGTACGTTAGCGGAGACGATCGTGATAAAGCTCTCATTGGTCTGATGTACGTTAGCGGAGACGATCGTGATGAAGCTCTCATTGGTCTGATGTACGTTAGCGGAGAGGATCCTGATGAAGCTCTCATTGGTCTGATGTACGTTAGCGGAGAGGATCCTGATGAAGCTCTCATTGGTCTGATGTACGTTAGCGGAGAGGATCCTGATGAAGCTCTCATTGGTCTGATGTACGTTAGCGGAGAGGATCCTGATGAAGCTCTCATTGGTCTGATGTACGTTAGCGGAGACGATCGTGATGAAACTCTCATTGGTCTGATGTACGTTAGCGGAGAGGATCCTGATGAAGCTCTCATTGGTCTGATGTACGTTAGCGGAGACGATCATGATGAAGCTCTCATTGGTCTGATGTACGTTAGCGGAGACGATCATGATGAAGCTCTCATTGGTCTGATGTACGTTAGCGGAGACGATCGTGATGAAACTCTCATTGGTCTGATGTACGTTAGCAGAGAGGATCCTGATGAAGCTCTCATTGGTTTGATGTACGTTAGCGGAGACGGTCCTGATGAAGCTCTCATTGGTCTGATGTACGTTAGCGGAGACGGTCCTGATGAAGCTCTCATTGGTCTGATGTACGTTAGCGGAGACGGTCCTGATGAAGCTCTCATTGGTCTGATGTACGTTAGCGGAGACGGTCCTGATGAAGCTCTCATTGGTCTGATGTACGTTAGCGGAGACGGTCCTGATGAAGCTCTCATTGGTCTGATGTACGTTAGCGGAGACGGTCCTGATGAAGCTCTCATTGGTCTGATGTACGTTAGCGGAGACGGTCCTGATGAAGCTCTCATTGGTCTGATGTACGTTAGCGGAGACGGTCCTGATGAAGCTCTCATTGGTCTGATGTACGTTAGCGGAGACGATCGTGATTAAGCTCTCATTGGTCTGATGTACGTTAGCGGAGACGGTCCTGATTAAGCTCTCATTGGTCTGATGTACGTTAGCGGAGACGAACATGATGAAGCTCTCATTGGTCTGATGTACGTTAGCGGAGACGATCGTGATAAAGCTCTCATTGGTCTGATGTACGTTAGCGGAGACGATCATGATGAAGCTCTCATTGGTCTGATGTACGTTAGCGGAGATGATCGTGATGAAGCTCTCATTGGTCTGATGTACGTTAGCGGAGACGATCGTGATGAAACTCTCATTGGTCTGATGTACGTTAGCGGAGACGGTCCTGATTAAGCTCTCATTGGTCTGATGTACGTTAGCGGAGACGGTCCTGATGAAGCTCTCATTGGTCTGATGTACGTTAGCGGAGACGATCGTGATAAAGCTCTCATTGGTCTGATGTACGTTAGCGGAGACGATCGTGATGAAGCTCTCATTGGTCTGATGTACGTTAGCAGAGAGGATCCTGATGAAGCTCTCATTGGTCTGATGTACGTTAGCAGAGAGGATCCTGATGAAGCTCTCATTGGTCTGATGTACGTTAGCGGAGACGATCGTGATGAAGCTCTCATTGGTCTGATGTACGTTAGCGGAGACGATCGTGATGAAGCTCTCATTGGTCTGATGTACGTTAGCGGAGACGGTCCTGATGAAGCTCTCATTGGTCTGATGTACGTTAGCGGAGACGGTCCTGATGAAGCTCTCATTGGTCTGATGTACGTTAGCGGAGACGGTCCTGATGAAGCTCTCATTGGTCTGATGTACGTTAGCGGAGACGGTCCTGATGAAGCTCTCATTGGTCTGATGTACGTTAGCGGAGACGGTCCTGATGAAACTCTCATTGGTCTGATGTACGTTAGCGGAGACGATCGTGATGAAGCTCTCATTGGTCTGATGTACGTTAGTGGAGACGATCGTGATGAAGCTCTCATTGGTCTGATGTACGTTAGTGGAGAGGATCCTGATGAAGCTCTCATTGGTCTGATGTACGTTAGCGGAGACGGTCCTGATGAAGCTCTCATTGGTCTGATGTACGTTAGCGGAGACGGTCCTGATGAAGCTCTCATTGGTCTGATGTACGTTAGCGGAGACGATCGTGATTAAGCTCTCATTGGTCTGATGTACGTTAGCGGAGACGGTCCTGATTAAGCTCTCATTGGTCTGATGTACGTTAGCGGAGACGATCGTGATGAAGCTCTCATTGGTCTGATGTACGTTAGTGGAGAGGATCCTGATGAAGCTCTCATTGGTCTGATGTACGTTAGTGGAGACGATCCTGATGAAGCTCTCATTGGTCTGATGTACGTTAGCGGAGACGGTCCTGATGAAGCTCTCATTGGTCTGATGTACGTTAGCGGAGACGATCGTGATGAAGCTCTCATTGGTCTGATGTACGTTAGCGGAGACGATCTACGATGCCGAGCGTCAGTGTGTTTGTGTACCGAGCGTGAAATTAGTCAATGTTGATTATGATTAACCAATCAAATAGTAATTTTTATTTATTATTTACTTATTTCCTGCTGTCAGTGCTGGTGCTGTAGACATTTCTGTACACAAAGCGGTGTAGAAATGCTTCATGCTTCTAGAAACAACTACAGGAAACAGCTAACAGGACGTCTGTATGGTGGACGCTCCATGTTCTGTTTTCTGTGAAGTTTAATGTTTACGGAAGGAGTCTCCAGTTTCAGGGCTTTGGGACTTCTCAGTCTCTTTCACTCACTCCCTCTTTCACTGCACTCTTCCTTCACTCCTCTCTCTCTCTCTCTCTCTCTCTCTCTCTGAATCTCACACTTTCCTGCCTTCCAGCACAGAGTCAGTGATTTTCCTCCAGCACCTGGGATTTACATTCTCACTTGGATTGTATTTCTCAGCTCTGACTTGATGCGTGTAGAGTCATGACTGCTGATCAGTGTGAGAATTATCCAGCCGTACACACACACGCACACACACACACATGCACACACACACACGCGCACACACACACGCGCACACACACACAGTC
Organism: Hemibagrus wyckioides; assembly: GCF_019097595.1. Taxonomy (NCBI): domain Eukaryota; kingdom Metazoa; phylum Chordata; class Actinopteri; order Siluriformes; family Bagridae; genus Hemibagrus; species Hemibagrus wyckioides. The sequence continues at coordinate 17,235,586 of NC_080737.1, read as the reverse complement.
AGTCTTCTCTCAGACATCTCTGTCTGTCTATCTTTCTCTGTCTGTCTCTCTCTCTCAGTCTCTGTGTGTCTGTCTGTCTCTCTCTCTCTCTCTCTCTCTGGAGAATGAAATGAACAATCAGGGTAAAGTCTGTGACCCGCTTCTATGGCATTAAAAATACTGAATAATAATAAAAAACAAACAAACAAACAAACAAACAAATAAATAAATAAGAATAGTTATAAAACAAACAAATAAATAAATCAATCAATATTTTATTTTTATTTTTTGGATGTAATTTCCCCTTTGCTTCTCTCTACTCTCTGGAGAAAGTGCTGTTTATGAGGCTTCAGTGAACGATCTTAATTTAGTGTAAGAAAATACAAAATACAAAATAAACTTCATCAGCAAAGTGCAATAGCGGATAACTAACAGATAAATATCTTACTTCTGTCTTCATGAAAACAGACACTAAAAGCCTTTCCTAAGACCAGTGTACTAAAGCGGTACTTTTCCTTGTTGCCGTGGCGATGCCCTCATGGCTCACCCTTCGTACCTTCAGCATGTAATTTTCAGGAAAGGTGAGTTTAGCTCAGGTTTAGAAGAGAATTTAAACTCTGAAGCTGGAGACAAGTTTAATTTAGTAAAGTTTATCAGGTAAAATGTGCTAAAGGTTCTAAAGTCTATTAAATGTTTTATGTTCTCTGGATTTTTACATTCTGTAAAAAGCTAGTGCAGATGGTGTGTGTGTGTGTGTGTGTGTATTGAGAGTGAATTAAATGGCATAACAGGATTTTATATCTAACTTTAATTAAATTAAATGGCATAAAAGTAGTCCAAACCCCTCAGACCCAGCGGCGGGTGTGTGTGTGTGTGTGTGTGTGTGTGTGTGTATTAGGTGAGCAGCTTAATGTATTCTTGGACACAGCATGGAGAATCGAGAGGATCCACACCAACTGAGTCTTACATAGTGCACCCCCTCCCCACACACACTCTTACACAGACACTCCCATACACACACTCCCACACACACAAACTTATACACACACTTACACACAAACTTTTGCACACTTCTACCCGTCCCCCCCACACACACACTCCCACACTCCCCCCACACACACACTCCCACTCAAACGCACACGCTCCCACACTCCCCCCACACACACACTCCCACTCAAACGCACACGCTCCCACACTCCCTCCAGACACACACTCCCACACTCCCTCCACACACACACTCCCACTCAAACGCACACGCTCCCACACTCCCTCCACACACACACTCCCAGACACACTCCTACACACTCCCACAGCAGGAAGAGTAAGCTCCACTCTGAGATCAAGCTCATTAATCAGTTTTTAAAGCCAGGATTCTGGACTCAAGCCCCTAAATCCCTGTCACATTTTTCCTGATTGTAAACGAGGCTGATGAATACGCAGTGCGCAGAATCAGACCAAGAAAACATTAAATATCGCAGAGCCGAGGAATCCCGGGTTATGGAACTGTCAGGACGCACCGAGAGAGACTCATATCATCGGCAGCGGTGAAGGCTGATGCCCGCTTTGTGATCCGACAGATAAAACGTGCTTCAGCTGAGCGTCAGATCTGTAATGTGATCTTTACACAGCAGGAGACTGATGAAATGCTTTCGGATTCGACTCGTGTGAACTTGCACAAAGAGCAGCGATGGGAAACATCATCAATGCGGGAAAAAAGTACAAATTACCACTCTAAAATAGACATTCTGTCTTAAAAAAATAGTGCACGTCTGGTAAAAATGTGAATAAAATGTCATTAAAGGGGGGCTATGTAACGTTTAGGAATCCTGTGCTCACCTGTTAAAACCCTCAAATCAGGTTTAGTCAGAATTTTCATGCTAAATAGACATCCTCTCTTATATCAGGAGAAAAATAGTGTGTGTCTTGTAGAAATGTGAATAAAATTTCATTAAAGCGGCAGTATGTAACTTTTCGGAAGGTTGTACTCACCCAGTAAAACCCTCAGGTCAGGGTTAATCAGAATTTTCATGCTAAAACAGACATTCTGTCTTATATGAGGAGAAAAATAGTTCATGTCTGGTAGAAATGTGAATACAATGTGATTAAAGGGGCAGTATGTAACTTTTAGGAAGCCTTTACTCACCCGGTAAAACCCTCAGGTCAGCGTCGGTGCCTGTGCGAGCGCTGCCCGGGTTCTCGGCCAGGCAGCGGTATGTGGCAGCGTCAGGAGGCTGCACCTTGCTGACCTGTAGCGAGCCGGAGGGCAGAACAACCACCCTGCTGTCGGGGTCAAAGGTCAAGGGAAGCTCGTCGCGGTTCTTCTGCCAGCGCACTACAGGCATGGGCTCGCCCGTCACCTCGCAGCGCAGCAATGCCGTGTCCCCCATGTAGGACGAGACCGACTCCGTGGGGACCACCACACGTAAAGGACCTGAGAGAGAGCAGGGGAGCGGGAGGAGACAGAGATGAGAAATGTTATAGAATACTACTACTACTACTAATAATAATAATTGTGTATAGTTTAGATGACAGAAATATTAAAGTGGCAGTATGTAACTTTTGTATGGATTGCTGGTAGAAATTTTCTCTCAAATAAATTTGAATGAATTGTCTTGGGTTATACATACAGCGTTACATGCTGTATGGGTATATTCTTACTCCACACACACACACACACACACACACACACACACACACACACATACACACACGAACACACACTGAGCAAAAAAATGAGTTTGCAGAAGTGCAGGGTTTGAGGGAGTGAAAGTCTGGTTGCGTGATTATAGATATGCACTGAGCGTGGAACATTTACTTCAAACAAACAAACAACTAAACAGAGATCCCAAATACAAGTGGTTATTAGTTCTCGAACCCGATCCATTTCCCCGAGTGAAGGAGACAAATGATGGAGCCGGGCACACGGCGCGGGAGTATGAAATTGGAAGGCTGCCCAGTTGCTGCTAGAAAGCTCCAGCCTGGTGCAGCTGTAGCTGCGCATTAATCTTCGAGGTTAATCTGCGTTAACAAGTGAAGGGTGTAGATGCAGCGAGAGTGGGAGTGTGAAGTTCGGCGACACTGCAGAGGGCAGGAGGGGCAAAAAGTGGTGAGGTAGTGAGAGTGGGAGTGTGAAGTTCGGCGACACTGCAGAGGGCAGGAGGGGCAAAAAGTGGTGAGGTAGTGAGAGTGGGAGTGTGAAGTTCGGCGACACTGCAGAGGGCAGGAGGGGCAAAAAGTGGTGAGGTAGTGAGAGTGGGAGTGTGAAGTTCGGCGACACTGCAGAGGGCAGGAGGGGCAAAAAGTGGTGAGGTAGTGAGAGTGTGAAGTTCGGCGACTCTTCAGAGGGCAGACGGGGCAAAAAGTGGTGAGGTAGTGAGAGTGGGAGTGGGAAGTTCAGTGACGCTGCAGAGGGCAGGAGGGGCAAAAAGTGGTGAGGTAGTGAGAGTGGGAGTGTGAAGTTTGGCGACGCTGCAGAGGGCAGGAGGGGCAAAAAGTGGTGAGGTAGTGAGAGTGGGAGTGTGAAGTTTGGCGACACTGCAGAGGGCAGGAGGGGCAAAAAGTGGTGAGGTACTTGGAGTGGAAGTAGGAAGTTCAGTGACGCTGCAGAGGGCAGGAGGGGCAAAAAGTGGTGAGGTAGTGAGAGTGTGAAGTTCGGCGACTCTTCAGAGGGCAGACGGGGCAAAAAGTGGTGAGGTAGTGAGAGTGGGAGTGGGAAGTTCGGCGACTCTTCAGAGGGCAGACGGGGCAAAAAGTGGTGAGGTAGTGAGAGTGGGAGTGGGAAGTTCAGTGACGCTGCAGAGGGCAGGAGGGGCAAAAAGTGGTGAGGTAGTGAGAGTGGGAGTGGGAAGTTCGGCGACGCTGCAGAGGGCAGGAGGGGCAAAAAGTGGTGAGGTAGTAGGAGTGCGAAGTTTGGCGACGCTGCAGAGGGCAGGAGGGGCAAAAAGTGGTGAGGTAGTAGGAGTGCGAAGTTTGGCGATGCTGCAGAGGGCAGGAGGGGCAGAAAGTGTTGAGGTAGTGAGAGTGCACTTGCTCTGAGAGGATGAGAGGGAGCGAGGGCGATGGGGTGACTGCAGCTCAAACGCCTGTCATTTATGAGAGACGACGGGAGGCGAAGGCAGAGATAAGGGCTTAGTGAGGGTGAGTGTGTGTGTGTGTGTGTGTGAGTGTGTGTGTGTGTGTGTGTGAGTGTGTGTGTGTGAGTGTGTGTGTGTGTGTGTGTGTGTGTGTGTGTGTGTGAGTGTGTGTGTGCCCGCAGCAATTCAGAGTCAAGGAAAATCTTAGTGAAGGAAAACAAATCCCCACAGAACACAAAGAATTTACGAATAAAAAAGAGCAGCACTTTTACACTGAAACTCATTACACAAATAAACTGATTAATTCTATTCCTATTTTTACTCTAGCTATTTCTATTCTATTTTTATATTATTCTATTTTTTAATCCTAGGATAACTTTTTTCTATTTTTATTTAATTTCTATTCAACTATAACTAATTTTATTTCTATTTTTAATATAATTTTCAGACTATATATTTTGATTCTGTTGTATTTATTTCTATTCTTATTCTCTTTTTATTCAACGATAACTTTTTATTTTCATTTCATTTTAATCTATTTTTATTTTAATTCAACTGTAATTTTTATTCAATTTATTTGAATTTTTAGAGTATTTATTTTGATTCTATTGTATTTAATTCTATTCTTATTCTCTTTTTATTCAAGGTTTATTTTCATTTCATTCTATTTTTATTTTAATTCAACTGTAACTAATTTTAATTTTCAGACTATCTATTCAAATTCCACTATATTTATGTATATTCTTATTTACTTTTTTATTCAACTATAACTATTTTTATTTTATTTTCATTTTACTCTATTTTTATTTTATTTTTATTCAACTAATTTTTATTCTACCTTTATTCTATTATTAATGGGATTTTCTGACTATTTACTTTGATTCTATTGTATTTAAATCTATTTTTATTTTATTTTTATTCAATAACTAATTTCATTTTATTGGAATTTCATTTTATTCTATTTTTATTTTAGTTTTATTCTATTTTAATCGAATTCTTTTAGACTACTACTATTGAATTTCATTATATTCTTTTTTCCCTTTTTATTCAACTATGACGATTTCTATTTTATTTTAATTTTATTTGTATTCTACTGTAACTAATTTTTGTTTTATTTTTATTTTATTTTTATTCAATTATAACTATCTTTATTTTACTGTATCCAAACCGAAGGTAAAAAAAAAAGGAAACACTATTAGTTTATACTTTGCCAGAAATGTGAGTCCAGTGCTTTAATGAGTTTCCGAATTCTTCTAAAAACATTCTATTCAATTCTCTTCGCTGTCACACTTTTAAGGTGTTCATTTGTGAGATTTAATAATCTGTTTATGATTGGTCTGAGATGATCTGCAGCGTCTGCCTACACGTCTCCGTGAGTGAACTGTTACTATGGAAACGATTAGCTTTTCGAACTAGCATGTGTTTAAAATTTAATAGAAATGTATAATTTATGTCTGAGGCAGAACTACAGTCAGAGTCATGCTTGCTCAAGAAAATCAACACGACTGTAAGATAAAAGACTCGAGGTCTGCAACTTTCCATGTCTTAAAAAAATGCTGCGAAACCTAGAATCCATGCCGGATCACTGCAACAATGATTTATCTGCGATCTCTCTCTTTTTCACTCTCTCTCCTTATTCCACTCTTTCTCTCTCTCTCTCTCTCTCTCTCAGTCACTCTCTCCCCAACCCCCGTTTTCTCTCTCTCTCTCTCTCTCTCTCTCTCTCTCTCTCTCTCTCCCCAACCCCTGTTTTCTCTCTCTCTCTCTCTCTCTCTCTCTCAGTCACTCTCTCCCCCACCCCTGTTTTCTCTCTCTCTCTCTCTCTCTCTCTCTCTCTCTCTCTCTCTCTCTCTCTCTCTCTCTCTCTCTCTCTCTATCATACTCTCTCTCTCTCTCTCCCCCCCCCCCAACCCCCCTTTCTCTCTCTCTCTCTATCATACTCTCTCTCTTCCCCCCCCCCTCTCTCTCTATTGGTTAACTAGCAGGTTAATGTGTGACTTGAATAGGATATTTGTGTGTGTGTGTGTGTGTGTTATACTGAGTTTGTTAGTACCATTGATCTAGTAACTGACACCCAGATTCCACTGCATGTGCAAATTAATGAACAGTATATACTGTGTGTGTGTGTGTGTGTGTGTGTGTGTGTGTGTAAAATGTGCTTATTATTCATGACTGTGTGTTTGTTTCCATGCCGAGCCTCAGATTAAACACGGGACTGGCGAATCAATCAAAACTCCGTACAGCGTTTGTGTCCTGACGGCGCTAAGCAGACGCAGAGCAAACAGCGGCATCTGTTCCTCATCGCAAACGAGAAAGCAGCCGCGGAAATATCCGATAGATGCCGAGCAGATCGCTTTCAATCAGTGATAAATGAGGACCGGGAGTTTCATCCCGAGTTTCTCACGGCCAGCTTTTTTTCATGGCGTACAGAAGGATCTTGTGCTTTTCGAGGATGAATGATTTTAGATTTGTTTTATATCAAGAAGAATTCTCCGATCTGATTGGTCAGAAAGTGGACGGTGTTTTTCTTTACCTTCCAGCTGTAACGCGAACGACGGGTTAACGTAAATACCTTACCGTTTCTATAGTAACAGCTCATATACGTGTGGGTGTGTTACTCAGCAAAGAGAAATGTTTCCTTGTTGATGTGGAGATGTTTTATTTCAGATTTATGGGCGGAGTCTCAGGGGTCAGAGCTTTATCAAGATCTCTGTGCTTGGTAAAGTTTCACAGAAATGATTCTTTCATTTTTCCTTTCATTCACTCGTTGATTCGTCCTTTCTTTCTATCGTTCGCTAATTTACTCATTTATTTGCTGTTTTATTAATCCGTTCTCTCATTTACTGTATTTATGCTTCCGTCCCTTCTTTCGCTCCCTCCATCACTCCATACATAGCTGTGTCTAGACTGCAGATAGACTCCTGAAGAGTAAAGGATCGTGTTGTCCAGCTCTCTTCAGTTCTCCTTCAACCTCACAGTGAAGCCGAGGCTGAGCTCCCTGTCTGTCTCTCTGTCTGTCTGTCTGCTTCTCTATTCGTATGTCTGTCTCTCTCTCTCTCTCTGTCTGTGTCTTTTTCTCTCTCTGGCTGTGTCTGACTCTCTCTGGCTGTGTCTGACTCTCTGTATGTCTGTCTTTCTCTTTGTCTGTTTGTCTCTGTCTGTCTATGTCTGGCTGTCTGTCTCTCTTTCCCTGTCTATCCTGTTCTGTCTGTCTGTCTTACTTTCTGTGTCTGTCTGTCTTTCTTTCTCTGTCTGTCTGTCCTTCTCTGTCTGTCTTTCTCTCTCTCTGTCTAGCTGTTTGTCTGTATCTCCATCTGTCTCTCTCTCTCTCTTTCTGTCTCTTTGTCTGTCTCTCCATCTCTCTCTCTCTCTCGCTCTCTGTCTCTCTCTCTCTCTTTCTCTCTCTCTGTCTCTTTGTCTGTCTCTCCATCTCTCTCTCTCTCTCTCTCTCTCCAATTCAATTTAAATGAACTAATGAGACAATTGGATTCAATTCATTCATAAGGGCAAGGAATAAAACCTGAACAGAGAACAAATGAGATGATAATCAAGTGAAGAAAAAAAACAAACAAACAAAAAAAGTACAGTCTAAGGGTTCCTAAGGTCTAAGGAAGTTCCTTCTTTCGCTCCCTCCCTCACGCCATACATAGTGGTATCTAGAACGCCTGAAGAATAAAGGATCGTGTTGTCCAGCTCTCTTCAGCTCTCCTCCAACCTCACAGTGAAGCCGAGCCCGAGCAGAGCCCCGGAGCTGAAATGTTCTCATCTAACAAAAGACATGGCTGTAATCATCAAAAGATCATTCATCAGCATAATAACTGATCATCAAAACACTCGAGCCTCTCTGCCATTCCCGCCGCCTCTTAGCGGATTCACGCTGACTGACACGGACATCCGGAGAGTGAGTGCATCATCAGCAGCAATAATTATTAGAGGGAAATAATCCTCATCAGCCGCCGCAGTCTTGTTCGTCTCTCATCGTAACCTGACGCTGAGAAAAAGAGGACAGAGGAAACCGTCCCACGTCCAGCTTCCTGCACTTTAATAAACAGCTTTAACATGATGGATGCCACCGGAGATGGTTCTGTCTCTCAGAAGATAACAAGGAATTACTGATTCTGTGAGGTGTTCATGCTCATAGCTTACAGTGCAGAGAGAGCCATGTACCGTGTACTGATCTCCCTTCTTTTAATCTAAAAAAAAGAAAAAGAAAGCCTTCACCTTGCACGACCTTTTACTTTTCTCTTTAAAAGAACTGGATCTCATTAAATCATGATATTCACCAGCCAACATCCATTAGAAATATCTCACAGGTTTCTGTTTCAGTTAGTCACGCTGTTACTTCTAATCTGTCATTAAATCATTGTTGATTAAAATAATAATAATAATAATAATAATAATACTAAGTAAATAAACAAGCAAGTCGATTAAATAAATAAATAATAAGTCACGCTGTTACTTCTAATCTGTCACAAAATCATTGTTGATTAAAATAATATAAATAATAATAAAAAAGTAAATAAATAAATAAATAAGAAAATAAATGGCTAAATAAATAAATAATAAGTCACACTGTGACTTCAATTCTGTCACAAAATCATTGTTTATTAAAATAATACTACTACTACTACTACTACTAATATTAATAATAATAATAATAATAATAAAGCATTTTAAGATTAATTTTAATATTCCAGTTTTTTAAAATATTGGTTTTAAACTAAAAAGAATTACAATAATAATAATTTTCTTTTATTCATTTGTTCATTTATTTATTGCTTATATTTCTTGGAACTTATATTTAATCTTTTATATTATACAATAAATATTGGATCTTTTTTTGCCTCTTTACATATAATTTATAAATGACTGAAATAATTTATAGATTTTTTGATGTTACTGTACAGGTCTATTTTTTGACCTGTACAGTATATATATAATATTTATATTTAAATACATAAAATGCATTTATTTATTAATTTGTTTATTTTTTACTTTATTTCCACCAAAAAAAAACCTTAATAATAAATGCATGATTTTTATATATCTGACTTTTTACACATCTATCTATCTATCTATCTATCTATCTATCTATCTATCTATCTATCTATCTATCTATCTATATATATATATATATATCAATGTCCTCAAAGTGCTCAAAGAATTTTTTTTATACATTTTTAAAAATATATTTAATTATTAACTATATAAATGTAAATCATTTTCTTCATTTATTCATTTCACACATATTATATATATAAATTTTTACTTTCCTCTGTACTTTTCCTGCTATTCGTCTATCTCCTCTATCCTCACCTTTCCTCGACACACACCTACTACAACAAAATCAAATGCATTTATCTTAATATTTCTCCTTCAGTAACACAGAGCTCCACTGCAGTGTGTGTAGGTATGTGTGTGTGTGTGTGTGTGTGTGTGTGTGTGTGTGTGTGTGTGTGGGAGGAAGAGCGAGGAAATTTGGCTCTGCACTTACACAACTTCATTAGGACACTCTGATTTACCACGTCCCTGTGTGCGAACCAACGGAAGACAAGCGATGCTAAATCAAATTAGCGTGAGAGAAAGATGGAGGCTAGGAGCTCTGGAGGTCAGGAATAAAATTAAATACATGGAGAGAAAGAAATATGGATAAATATGAACACTGAGAGTAGTGTAAGTGGTTTATTATAGCGAGCATTACAGCGAGCGGATAGTCTGCGAACGTAGCACTGAGGCTAGCATCATCATCTTTTTTGCTGGGCCTGAGTCAGCACTTTTTTTTTATTTTAACCCGGGTCGCTGTAGAAGCGTAGCTAAGGGCATTAGCACAGTCATAGAAAGATATAAATCTCACTCCAACCTTTTCTTCATCTCTTTCTCCCTCGCCTTGGTCATTAGCGAGGCCTTGAAAAACGCGAGCTTTTGTTTTGTGCAACACAAAAAGAGACAGACAAAAGAGGAAAAGCCTGAGTCTGGATGACAGAAATCCTTCACGCCCACATCACTAATACGAGCTGCTAGCTGAAGCAGCCATGGCGGAATAAATCATTCTGAAACCTCAGCGATAAGGTAACTGGAAAGCTAGCAGCATCTTGGAGATCAGAGGGAATGCGTTAGTGTGTGTTCGAGTTGTGCGTCATCATCCCTTGATATCAGAAGCACACGATGGAGTGTGGAGAAGGTCTGCTGGATTTGTGAGTGTTTTTCTGACATAAAACGCTTCAGTGAGAGCAGAGGCAGGCCATTTAGCCTCATATCACAGCAGGACAGAGAGCAGCGACGAGAAAGGCAGAAGATCTGTGGGTGAAATTTGGCTTCAGCTGGATGAAGCATTTGACACTGAGTACATTACGAGTACATTATTGATCTCTATTTATGATAAACTGCACTGACTAGCAGAATATATCAAGAAATAATGGCTGCTGGTACTAGGGAAGTGGGCGTGGCCTGTGTGTATGAGTGTGTGTTACTACAAGGGCCTTAGACTGTGTGTGCCATGGAAAAAATTTTGGCTGTTTCTATCAATACAAGTGAAGTAGGTGTGGCCTGTGTGTGTGGGCATGGCCTCTGTGTGTGTCAGTACATAAAGTAGGTGTGGCCTCTGTGTGTGTCAGTACAGTACAGTAGATGTGGCCTCTGTGTGTGTGTTACTACTAGTGAAGTAGGTGTGGCCTCTCTATCAGTACAGTTAAGTAGGTGCGGTCTCTGTGTGTGTTAGTACAGTGAAGTAGGCGTGGCCTCTCTATCAGTACAGTTAAGTAGGTGCGGTCTCTGTGTGTGTTAGTACAGTGAAGTAGGCGTGGCCTCTCTATCAGTACAGTTAAGTAGGTGCGGTCTCTGTGTGTGTTAGTACAGTGAAGTAGGCGTGGCCTCTCTATCAGTACAGTTAAGTAGGTGTGGTCTCTGTGTGTGTTAGTACAGTGAAGTAGGCGTGGCTTCTGTGTGTGTATCAGTACTAGTGAACTAGGCATGGCCTCTTAGTTTGTTAGTACAGTGAAGTAGGTGTGGTCTGTGTGTGTGTGTGTGTCAGTACAACTGAAGTAGATGTGGTCTCTGTGTGTATTTGTCAGTATTAGATGAGTATCCGTGGACTCTGTTTATCAGTACTAAGGAAATGGGTGTGGCCTCTGTGTGTGTGTGTGTGTGTCAGTACTGGATAAGTAGGCATGGTCTCTGTGTGTGTGTGTGTGTGTGTATGTGTGTGTCAGTACAGTGAAGTAAGAGTGTTATTGAAGCTTCTTCATCATCATCATCTTCTTTGTCCTCTTCTTCATCTTTATCTTCCTCTTCTTCTTCTTCCTTTTCTTCTTCTTTGTCATCCTCTTCTTCTTCTTCTTCTTATTATTATTATTATTTCAGTGGCTGGTTTTGAGAAGAGTATTCACCCGCACTAACGAATATTCAAAGCCTTGATCTGAAACGCTTTTTTATTTCCACTTTCTCCAACATCAGTGCAAGAGAAGCTGATGTTTATTCAGCAGCCTAGTCGGCGCCACTCAAATATAAAGCAGCAACACGAACAAAGGCTTTAGAAAAAGTTGAGGAATCATTGCTCAGTGTCTGGAGGAGGCAAAGAATGAGTTAGGCGCACAATGCCAATAGTTTTACTCTCAGTGCCTGTTTGGATACATAAAGCTGCAACCAGGGAGCTGAATTAGCCGTTTATTGCTGCTTTGTTTACACTGGCTCGATGCTGGGCGCTCGCTGATTGTTAAAATGCCCCATTTCTGATCCTGCGTTTGCTCAGAGCCTCCATCGTAGCTCATTGCAAGTCAAATGAAGAGGGCTTTTGATTCGAGTGTTTACACGCGATAAAAATGCAAACAAAGCATTTAGAGCTTTTTAACCCGTCTCGTTGGCCTTGCCTTCCTTCACGCGACCGAACATCTGAATTCTGATCGTCTTATTCGAGACGTTATTCGAGAATTCATTGCCACTTTATCAACCTAAAACCGTTCATTAAGCCTTTAAGTGCATCTGGCTCTCTGCTCTGAGACTTTCTTCCTCTAATTGGAGCCATAGGCGTAATCTACGCATGCTAACGACACAAATACGGCTAGTCATTTAAACATTCGATAAATATATTACGGATGGGAATAAAACTCATGAAACTGAGCATTTATGATCAACATATCTGCAGTAAAATGCAGTAACATGGAGCTTGATGTGAATAAACAGAAAATGGAAAGCAACAAGTAAAGCTGGAGGGGAAGCGAAGCCGTCGTCATATGAAGTGTGTAAAAAAACAACAACAACAACGATGCATATATCAGATAACTGATGAATTCGCAGTGACATTTCGGTCCATTTCCCCGCGCTGCTGTATCACTTTACACGCACTTTGCCATGTTAATGCTTTAAATTCATAACAACCAGAACTAATGACACCAAAGACGAGTGCACTTGACTTACAAACAATGCGGCTAATGGAGCTTTTTTCTCCATTCTAATTGCTGCTCATCATCAACGCTGAAGCTCAAATCACTCGACACATAAAATGTCATTTAGCCGACAAGGACAGACCAAAAAAAAAAAACCAAAAACACACACATTATTTACTGTCTGTGTTGAATTTTAGGCATTTTTTTTCTGACTGGCCAAATCCTGGACTGGATTTTTCTTTAAACCACTACTTAAAGCTATAATTCTAGCTAGCTAAGATAACTTGCTGCTTTCTGGAACTTCATAACTAGCTAGCAAGCATCTATGCCGGCTTTCTGCAGCTTTGTTTATAGATGAATTACACCAAATCTAGCTGGCTCACTGAATCCACACTGTAACAGGCTAGCTAGCTGGATTGATGCTATTTTGACTGTTTCCTTCACAGCTAGGAAAAGAGAAAAGTGCTGTAATGCTAATAATTAACTTCTGTTCAAAGAAAATGAACCAGACCAGGCAACACAGATGTTGCTAGCTTGTTAAGTCACCTCACAACATCTGTTTAGCTTTGAGTCGAAACTAGAAAGCTAACAATACAACGTGTTGCAATGTGCTACAATTGAGAGATTTAACCAGCTAAATTTAGCACAATTAGACTCAGCATTGCTCGCAATCTAGTCAGCAAATAAAAGCTTAAGAAAATGTCAAGAAATCATGATTTGATGTCTGGAGGAGGTTAAAGGAGCACAGTGTCAGCGTCTAGTCGCTCTCTAGCATTTTATCTTTGAGGTAAATAAAGTTCCTGAGGTAATTGCTACCTACGGATTTGTTTTGGATTGTTTTTTTTGCTTTTATTTTGTCTGCTGTGACTGAAATGCTGACCAAAACATTACCACAGAGCAGAAATCACTACTGAGGAATAGCACAGGAGTTCTGGAACTCATTGATGGATATTTCATTTAAATAAATTCACTGACAACCTAATTCAGTAATTCAAATATTAAACACATTATTTACAATAATATTCTGCCTGTTGTAGATATGGAGCTCAATATTCAGGTTTTGCACAAACAAAACTCAGAGCCTACATTTACACGCTACCTGTTGTTGTGTGTGGATAAACCCTCTTTTTCTTTTATAATAATAATAATAATAATAATAATAATAATAATAATAATAATAGAATATTATTATGCTAATAGCTGACAACACTAAAAAACTTCATGTGTTCAAACAAACTTCAAACAAAATCATGTGGCTGAAAAGCTAGGATAAGAACTCAAAATATGGAAACAAACAAACAAACAAGCAAACAAATAAATAAATAAATAAAAATAAAATAAAATGATGTAATGCAATTTCCACCACTGTAAAATAAATAAATAAATAAATAAATAAAATTGCAAAATAAAATGATGGAATGCAATTTCTACCACTGTAAAATAAATAAAGAAAGTAAGAAAGAAAGAAACAAATAAATAAATTAATTAAATTAAATATTCCCAGACTCCATGGTTGTGCTTGTGCCTCTGTTGGTCACTCTCAGAACAGAATAACACCATATTAAAGTAGTTTTTGGTATTTTGGTAGCCATTTTGTAGTATACGGGGCTCACACACTTATGAAATCTGCACTTCCTCTGGACTGAAACCATCACATCAATTACTAACTTCAAATGACTCCAGTGCTCCACTTCTTTACTTTCTGCTACTTTTCTCTACTTCTTTTCATTCCATTCTGTTCCAGCGACAGCACATGTCCATCCCGGAGAAGACGAGGCCATAAAGTCTATTAGCCAAGACAGATCTCTGCAGCTAATTGGCTGTGAATCGCAGTCTGCCAGTCAGCAACTGAACAACTGAAACATGAGCCAGTCTCTTGAAAGCCCATGAAAGTCCCCTAACAGCTTGTGGAGAAGATGGCGAATCTCTCCAATGATGCTGCAGAGGTGATCAAGGATGAAAGGGGGAGCTTAAAGATAAATGGGTGAGATGTTGCCAAGATGCTGGAGACAAAGCAGTCTTGATGTGGCCCACGCAAAGAAGAGTCGGTTTCCACCACGGAATTATTCTCCAATACTTTTTTATGTTCATTACGCTTTAAAAGTTATCACTGCCACGTCTTAATCAATTCCATTTCCCAAATATTTTCTCCAATTTGTGCAAAATGTTAAACATTTGACCCTCAGACTCAAACAAGTTCACACTAGATCCGTGTGATCCATTTGTCTTCTCCAATTTCCGTCAAGCAATCTCCGAAGTGACATATGGCATACATATGGTACATAAAATTGGCTTGGTAACTCGATACGGAGCTGCAATCTGGACTCGCTCGCAGCAAATCAAACAGCGGCAACCTGAAAGAAAGCGAGGATCTCACACCGATGATAAATAACATCTGCAAAGAATTTGCATAAACGACCCGTGTGAAACGTTATAAATAGTTACGCATGACTTGAGTTCTTACTTATTGTTTTATTTTATAGAACCTTATAGCTTTTGCACTGGGAAAAGTTTAGATAAAGAGTTTCAGAGCTCATTTTAGTAACATTACTAAATGTTAATAAATCTAGTATTGTTAATCCATGTTGATGATTGAGCGTCTCTATCACGTTCCACTCCACAGTGGTGGTTAATTTGCAGCTCATGTGAAAGTAGACACTTAGAACTCTACAAATTTGTAGAGTTTCAGAAGTATTTCTGTTTTTCTCTAGCCTACTAGGGGCGAAATATTCATAGAAAAGTTCCAGAAAAACAAAAACAGTTCGTTTTTTCCCGACAAAAGTTTCCATCTTCAAAGTAAATGTTTAATCAAACCCATTTCTGTTCTCTGAGATGCTCCGAGTGCTTGTTCATCTAAAAAGCAGCTCAACTTTGATCTTCAACCAGTGAAATACTGTGTAAGGTTCTCTAACGGAGGGAAAAACACACACGTCTAAAACACACTGAACGCCAACAGACTCGTTTTAGACCAGACTCACAGCCTGAACATCACCCATTTGTTTAAACTGATTGAAAAAATGTCCGATAAGTTGACTTCCATTCTGCCGACAAACTGGAACAACAAGTGTCCTGGTCAAAAGGGTCAAAACAAATACAGCTTTCTTTAGATTTGGCCAAAGAACATTGAATAAAGTTCTGAATTTCAACTCTAGAACCCATGTGTAAAAATGTAAAAGCACAAGATAATTACATCAAACAGCGACATGATGCACATGAGGAAAACCCCAAGAGGAAGAGTAGCAAAGCACCGTTTGTGTGTATATATATGTGTGTGTGTGTGTGTGTGTGACAGAGAGACATGTATCAGGACGTAAGACACCTGCTGAGCCCTGAAGACTGCCAGCGCTTTTCGGCTTCGGCATTAAATTTTCATTCGGAGGAAAAAAAATGAAGCAGCGACTCAAAGCACAAGAAGAGAGTGAGCTCTTTCAAACAAGTGATCCTAAAATCATCTGAGGAGTCTTCCATATTTACGAGGTTTTTTGTTTTTTCTCGGCGGAACCGAGAGAACGCTCGTAGCGTAGAAGGAGCGTCTTGGCCTCGTCTGATGTGTGTAATTTACCAAACTCTTGTTTAAACTCGCCAAATAGGAGAAAATACACCAGCATACTGCCTCCAGATAGCGTTCTCCTGTGGTTTTGGGGTTGGATTTGATCTTTGGAGATCGGGTGAGATTCCTGCAAAATTGATTTAAGACTAACGCAAATATTTTAAGGAATAATTTAAAGGGATGGGCTGTGAAGTACATGCACAGAGCCACTGACTGAGCTGCTTTTAAAATCACATGGACTGTGAATGGAGACCATCTGCTATCAAAGTTATTGTTATTATTAAGTTATCAGAGTTTTAGGTAGGACTACTAACGATTAATCAACAACGTAGATTATGTAAAATAATAAAACAATGATCAAGGCATTGTTTAAAAAAAATCTATTCTAAAACTGGGACTTAAATTCTTTAAAATTTTCTTCTTGGCTCGGATCTGTATTCCTTTGTTGGGTTGCAACACACAACTCTTTAACACAGTGGAAATTACTGTTGAATAAAACGTAAAAACACCTCAGGATGTGCTATTATAGGAAAACAATCAACTTCACGGTGGTAACAGTAACTCCAACCTTTCAATCATTATTTTTCTATAACAGCGTGCTAACATGAGTTCAACAAGGCTTACTATGACCTATGAGAAACGTTTACTTTTTCTGTTATTTCCTGGTGTGAAATACTATGCGATTTATAGTGCTGAAAGCCATGAAAGGTATCAGTCAGGTACATCACTATAACCTTGGAAACAGAACTAAAAACACACACAAACACATAATGGAAAACTTTCAGCTTCTATGCCTCAAAGTACTGAAATAGAGCTGGTTAGTAGTAAATTACCTACTATTGGTCTCCAATCAGGAGTGTCTCCATGCCTGGGTTGCAAAATCTCAGTGCAGCTTGTAATTACATACATCATAATATTAGACAGTTTAGAAACATGTTTCTGGAGCTAAATATGAATATAAATATAGTAGATATGTGCTTTGTTACAAAATTGTGGAGTTGGATTGATTCGCTTTCACACGAAAGCAAATTTTCAAAGCATACCAAAATGTATTTATGCAAATCTCACGTGACTAAACTGTCCTCTCATTGGTCAGAGAGTGCCTGTTTATGATCTAATAGTGTAACCCCCGTGGGTCCTACTCGCCGGCATGGGGGGCCAGGCGCCCTAACAAGGAGGCTAAGGACTGCAGCCTCTAGCGAGAGTCTGCCTAGCAATCAGGGGAGTGAGGTTTACCTTCACAGCACCTACTGCTGACCTCCGTTACACTCAACCTCCTAAACCTCACTCCCATACGGGTCACGGCACCAATGTAACCCCCGCGGATCCTACTTACACCCCACGGGAGGCGGTTGCTCTAACAAGGAGGCTAAAGACTGCAGCCTCTAGCGTCAGTCACTAGTTTGCCTCATGAGATCAGGGGAGTGAGGTTTACTTGCACAACACCTACTGCTGGCCTCCGTTACAATAGCGGTCATCCACCAAGATGGACACTCAGCATTTCAGCTTATACGTTTTAGCTGTAGTTATTACATGAATTTGAGCAGGAAACATTACATGATCACTAAAACAATGTTTAAATTCACCTGTTTCACTATACATCATTGTAAAATGGCTGGTTCGTTAGACTGGAATTCTTTCTCATCACAAGACTGCAAAGTTTATTTGCAAAGAAAGAGGTAATCTGATTGTTTTGGAGCAGATCCGAGCGCGATGTTCATATACGTCTGATTGAGGAAGACAATGCACCAAATTTTGCAATAAACTCCTCAAACAAGCCAGGTGTTCTAGGTAGGATGTAATTCTGCAGTGAGGACACTGGGGGCAGCAGCAGTGTTTCAGGCCTGAACTTCCTGGGGCAGTTTTACAGAAAGTCTCTAAAAAAAATGATTGAAATATTAATAAAACGGTTGAATTCATAGCTTCATATTACCTGGAAGGGGCTTGATATTTATTATTTATTGCAGCTATTACACATTTTTAAGGGGTCTCCAGTTTTAGCTCTTTGTAACAGTCAGAAATAAACATTTCTGGGGCTTCATTTAGCAGCTAGTTTAGCGTGCAGGGGAACGAACACGGCACTACACTGAAATAGAACTGCAATGAAGTCGTAATTTAACGAGATGAGAAAAGCAAATGATAATTAGCGACTGCTTTACTGCAAGCACCGGTTATCACAAAGCTTCCCAAACCTGTCTGCTTGACAGATAAAATAAAGGGTTCTTTTATGCAAATTTGGAGAATGTGAATACAAAAAATCCCGCAAATCAGTTCTGTTTTTTTTTTTCTTCTGCCTGGCTGAAAACCCTATCAATAAAGAAATAAAGACGAGACCCAGAAAAATAAGGAGTCATGGAAATTGGTATTTTGAATAAATAATGATAACGGAACTAGCGTTTTTCAGAGAGAGAATAAAAATAAAAAAGTTTTTCTAAATTGAATTAACAAAAGCAACATTAAACATCACAAAATACCCTTTCATGTAATCTTCAGAATTTTTTACGACAATATTTTTCAATAGTAGGTTTTAAATCTGTGTGAATTATAATAAAAAAAACTTCCTTTTATTCCTAGCCAAAAAATATTTCTGGCAGAGAAAACAGTGAATAAGTACTGTGTGTGTGTGTGTGTGTGTGTGTTTTGAAATAGAGAAAGTGTCCACAAAATCGGAAGACAGTTTCCACATCTCTATCTCTCCCTGATGGCCTGTCTTCTACCGTCCATCTTCTCTCTCTCACACACACACACACACACACACACACACACACACACACACACCTGACGATTCTGAAATATTCATGCATTCTTGCAGAGAAAAAAAGACCGGTGTGTCTGTTTTCCCATGGCTTTAAAGTCCCAGCAAGAGTGAGACAGACCGCCATGTTGGCCATCAAAAACACACTGGCTGCAGAGACTGTGTGTGCGGTGGGAAAGAGGCCAGCAATACACCTCGATGCAGACACACACACACACACACCAGCAGAGCATATTGCCATCTGCAGCTGGCAAAAGCAGAAGCTGGAACTAATGGAAGTGAAGCAGCAGCAGGAGGGAAAAAATTCCAGCATGGTGGCTTCCGAGTGGGTACAGGTGGGTGAGGCTGATTCTCTGGAAAAAAAAATGTTTGTGCTGAATTATTTAGAAAGAATGAACTCACACAAAGTCACAAGAAAAGAGCTAGCGAGACCGAGCAATGGCACAGAGACTTATGGTTGCAACGCACAACCCAACCATTTATCACAGCGGAAATTACTGTTGAATAAGACATATAAACACCTCAGGATGTGCTATTATAGGAAAACAATCAACTTCACGGTGGAAACAGTAACTCAGCTTTGCGTCACACCAAAATTTCAATCATTATTTTTCTATAACAGCGTATTTTATTCCTAACATGAGTACAGTGAGGCTTACTATGACCTATGCTCACTTATTTTCTGGTGTGAAATACTACGCGATTTATAGTGCTGAAAGCCATGAAAGGTATCAATCAGTTATATCACTATAGCCTTGGAAACAGAACTGAACAAACACACACACACACACACACACACATAATGGAAAACTTTCAGGTTCTATGTCTCATCAAAGTACTGAAATAGCGCTGGTTAAAGTAGTAAATTACCTACTATTGGTCTCCAATCAGGAGTGTCTCCATGCCTGGGTTGCAAAATCTCAGTGCAGCTTGTAATTACATATATGCTAATATTCTTATAGACAGATTAGAAACATATTTTGGAGCTTAAGGAACAGCTCTTTCCTGGATCAGGAGCTAACCAAATGATCAGATTGTATATGATAATTGAGATTCTCTTTAACGAGGTCCATTGCTTTTCTTCGCCCATTATATGCAACCTCATTGTGGAATTATTCGTAAACATGATATTAGCTTCCAGAACTATACGTACTATATATACACTTACTGAACACTTTATTAGGGACACCTGCCTATTCAAATAAGGAAGAAATCAGATGTAAACCCCTCGGGTCCTACTCGCACTACCTCCAAGTGGGTCTCGAACCTGGGTCTCTGGCATGGGAGGCAGGCGCACTAACAAGGAAGCTAAAGACTGTACCCACTAGCGTCAGTCGCCAGTGCATCTCTGCTGGCCTCCGTTACACAGACACTGACCATGGCTTGGTTGTTGGGCTGGTTTGAGTATTTTAGGAACTGCTCAGAGTTTTCACATACAACAATATAAAAGACATTAGAATATTGTGGGGAAAAATTTTCATTTTTTATTAACAACATAGTTTTGTGGGTGGAAATGGCTTGTTAATGACAGAGCGGTCAGAGACTAGTCTAGAAGCTGGCTAAGGTAACTCAAATCACTCTTTGGTGAGCGGAAAAGCATCACAAAATGCACAACACCTCCATCCTCGATCACCTGCTGTCAGGTTCCACTTATCAGCCATGACCAGGAATCTGAGGCTATAGCGGGCTCCTCAAAACTGGACATTGTCTGGTCTTTTTCTAATCTTCAGCTCTCCACTTGCGGTGAATTTGTGCCCATTTGTAGCGTCTAATTAAGAATCCCAGCGTACAATTACAAAGAAGTAAAAATACATGTTTAGAAGAGCTAGAAACTGAAGTAAACACATGGCTGCCATATTTGTATCAGGAATGGAGAGAAAGTGATTTCTAATATAATTTGGAATCATTTGGAGATCGATCCTTTATAGAATAAAAAAAGCAAAAACGCTGCAGATCTGGTAGCTAACCGATCCGGTTTGATGCTATAGACCTGTTATTGATGGACGATGTGAGAAACTTCCAGAAGGCAAGGACACTTTAGAAAAAAATGTAAAAAAAATAAGCTCAAGTCAGCTTTTCATAGCGATAAGTCAGAGCTAGCGTGAGGGCTAGCGTTCTTAGTCATTCGGTTCAATGGCTTTTATTTAACAGCTTTGCACCTCACACACCTGCTCCTACACTTTTCAGAGCAATATTAAACATCCTGGACCATCTGCTGCTTCCTAATGCACTCTGGTACTGTCCTGCTACGGTTTGTCACACATGACACACGCTGAACGTGACTCCGCCTACAGAAAACACTCAATGCAGGCAGGTCCGGACTCGCCTAAATCACGCCACCTTCCCTAGCTCTGTCTCCCTGTCGTCCTGCTTCCACCTCTCTCTCTCTCTCTCTCTCTCTCTCTCTGCCTCCATCATTCTCCTGCTGGCCGTTTCTGTCGCTGTCAGCTGCTTTCTCTCATCCGTCTATGTGCCATCACTCTCCCTCGCTTCCTCTCTCTCTCCCTTCCCGACTTGCTGAAATCTCAGCGCTCGATACATCACAATACACCGAGTCAGTGTGTCAGATATGTCAATGAAGCATCAGGGCCACATGGGTGGCTTTTTGGCTGCCAGCGGATTTCTATTTCGAACTTTTGATCAAAACAACTCTCTTTTCCAGAACAGTCAGCCAGCAGGGATGCATTTCAGGTCACTGTGAATATTCGCTAGATGCTTGCGGCGTCATTTGAACACGCTTTTTTCCCCACTAGAAAATCATTTGCCAGGCTAGAATAATGGTTACTGATTAAAAAAGTTGAGCAAATTCAAACAATGAGTGGATTAATGAATGCATTTAAAGTGATTTTATGACATTATGTATGAAATAAAACAAAATGGCAGAGTTGACCCAAAAACGCAGTTATATGTTTATATCCTGCATGAAAAATATAGGACCTTCCAGAAGGCTGCATATATTTCAGGAAAGCAGGCATTTTAAGCTACATCTACTGCTATATACAACTACAGTAAACATTAATACAGTAAACTTATATTCAGTGTCTATACAGGATTTGTCTAGGGTTGGAAATAAATCTGTTTCTCTGCTCCTCACTGTTGGAGCTAAATGAGAATTTTCCACTGAAAAATTCCTTCTAAAATCCAGGAGGAAAACACGGAGAACAGACACTTAAAAGACAAACGATTTGGCTGTAAGGGAGCATCAGAATTTTGTCACCAAATCGAGTCTCTGACTGTCAACGTCTCTCTGTTTTCTGGGAAACTGCGCCATGTTTTACACATATAAAGAGCAAATGAGGTAAATGTTACTGTTACTTCCAAGCTGTTGAAATTCTCCAAAGCAAAACTGCTTGTATAATGAATTAAATAAAACAGTTCTACATATAAGGAGGAACAACTAATCAGCTTAATCAGATCAATATTTAGCGTCATCCTTCGCCCTTAAACCTGGACCAGTTTCTGTAGATCAACAATTTTTGTAGCGGGAAAAACACCCACTATTTTTTCACCTTAAGAATCCTAGAGAAAATGCCACAGTTTTTCTGGAGATTTCTGTTGTTTCTTGTTTTTGTTTCATTGTAGAATTTAAAAAATTTAACTATTCGAATATTTATTTCTTTATTTTCCTCCTTTTGTGTATTTTTTCAGGCAATAATGAAAATTAACTTATGGAAAGTGATATGTGGTATACACCAATCAGCCATAACATTCAGAGCACTAGATGTGTTTACATGGACACTTGTAATCCGATCGTAACAGGACTAGAAGCACAGTCAGATTTAAAAAGTGTTATGTAAACACGTCAATCGGATGGAATTTGCCACATCCGATTAAAATTTCAATCGGATGGTAAGGGGTGGTTGTTGGAAATGTTCCTGGAAAGTTCTGCGCATGTGCAATGACGCAAGAATGACGTATGATGTACGGATGTTGATACGAATGATGTATGACGTACGGATGTTGATACGAATGATGTATGACGTACGGATGTTGATACGAATGATGTATGACGTACGGATGTTTTCGTGGACTGTGCGCATGTCATACCACGTTCATGTAAACGCTGTGATCGGATCCGATCAGTCTGATTGAATTCAGTCCGATCTGATTAAAAAGTGTCCATGTAAACGCACCTACTGAGAGGTGAAGTGAATAAGACTGATGATCTCCTCATCATGGCACCTGTTAGTGGGTGGGATATATTAGGCAGCAAGTCAACATTTTGTCCTCAAAGTTGATGTTAGAAGCAGGAAAAATGGACAAGTGTAAGGATTTGAGCGAGTTTGATGAAGGGCCAAATTGTGATGGCTAGACCACTGGATCAGAGCATCTCCAAAACTGCAGCTCTTGTGGGGTGTTCCCGGTCTGCAGTGGTCAGTATCTATCAAAAGTGGTCCAAGGAAGGAACAGTGGTGAACCGGTGACAGGGTCATGGGCGGCCAAGGATCATTGATGTACGTGGGGAGTGAAGGCTGACCCGTGTGATACGATCCAACAGACGAGCTACTGTTGCTGAAATTGCTGAAGAAGTTAATGCTGGTTCTGATAGAAAGGGGTCAGAATACACAGTGCAGGACGGGTCAGGGCTGTTTCTGTTATTTATTTTTTGAAAAATGAAGAATTGGAATTTTCTTGTTCTTTCAGCTGTTCCCTGTTCGGGGTCACCACAGCGAATCGTTTGGTTTAGATTTTTTGGCACAGGTTTTATGCCGGAAGCCCTTCCTGATGCAACCCTCCCATTTTTTTTATCCAGGCTTAGGATCAACACTGAGAGTTAACTTTTCAGTAGCTGGGTTAGCTCTCTGCCCAATGAGAGAGGTGGATCCTGCCACTGTACCACCAGGAAGCCATGAATGTTTGGAAAACTAAAATTCACAATTTTTGTCACAGAAGACATAAAATAAAATGGATAAAAAAGTATATGAAGAATATAAACATTCCATTTCCAGACAAAAAGAGGAATTTTGTGTAAATTACCTCATTTTAAATATTAAAAAAATAATAATAATAAACATCTAACAATAGAGTATGTTAATTTGAATAAAAAAAATTGTTTTTAATGAATTTTTACTGGATCTAAACAGAAAGCCTTTAAATCAGAACGTTATCCACTACACAGTCCTCATGTACCTTCCTTTAATCAGACACTCATTTAGAGCCGCATTAAGATATGAGAGTTCCACAAGGATTTACTTTTTTTTCTTTTCTGTATCAATGTTTCATCTGCCACCAAAAAACTGTCACCAATATTTGGCAAATATCTGAGTAAATTTCAGTTCCTTGGCCCAAGATACACCCGGAGGATCTTAATGAATGAGTCATGCTCTGCAGATCTCATTAGCAAGAAAATTTTTTTAAAAAATCCCCAGGAAGTGCATAACATAATTACATCTACAGGGAGTGCAGCTTCCTGTTTGCTCATTTAGCTCAAGAATATGACACATCTGATTGACTTCTTCATGCTACCCCTCCTGTCTGGCCTCACCCTCTCGATTTTTTATATTAATTAATTCTAATTGTCATTGATATATTATAATTATTATTTTGTTGTTCATATAAAACA
Source organism: Hemibagrus wyckioides (assembly GCF_019097595.1). Lineage (NCBI taxonomy): Eukaryota > Metazoa > Chordata > Actinopteri > Siluriformes > Bagridae > Hemibagrus > Hemibagrus wyckioides. The sequence goes on along the minus strand of NC_080737.1, from coordinate 17,211,285 downwards.
TCTGAAACATCCCCCTGTGCCGTGCCGAATAACCTCCTAGCCTGTGCGCTGTAATTAATCGAGTTAGCGACAGCAAAAGCGCTAGCCTCATTTCATTTGAGCGCGTAAGCTGCGTTCAGGAGACATCAAGGGACCTTTTCATGATGGTAACTGGATTAAACTGGCGAAGAATGTGGTGGAGTGTTAAATGCGATGTGCTTGTAATCTGATTTGTCTGTCCTCTGTGTCTTCGCTTTATTTACGAGGAAGAGAAAACGTGTTGGTCTGTCTGACAAATTAGGAGCTTACTTAAGGCTGGGCGGATTAGGAAGCTTCCCCGCCTGCCAAGGTGAGAAACTCTCTCCTAATTCTTCACTAGAATTCTTCACTAAAATTATGATTTGTGATATTTTAGATTGTGGTTTGTTTAGCTCAAATGAACTCAAAAGCCAGTTTACATTAAACTCTTATTTCTGTTCCATCTGAAGTTCGGTTTTTGACAGATTTCCCCTGGAGCAAGGTGGTGTGATCTTGCTTTAGGGAGCAAATTTATGACCTTAGTGCTCAAGCTTTCTGACCCGTTGCTGCAATGAGAGTTGTGATATTTGTCTATTTTAGCGCCAGGAACTAAATGGCTTTGTGATTAAGCAATGACTTTCCCATCATCCTGATAGCGTAGAAGTTAATGCCATCACTTTACACTTCGGTCCATTTGCTGAGACTGAACAGAGCGATATTGAATTCATGCTGGTACAGAATTAAAAAAATGAAAAACAACGAAAAAATGAAAAACAACATTGTCTGAGGGCCACATGGGGCTGAACTCATTAATCTCTTTCAACCGTTAGTCAGAAATAATCTCTTTCAACTACTGGTCAGATATGCAGTGATGAAAAAAGCTAAACACATCCTTACCAAGTGCGTGTAGAAATCACAAAAATCGACCAAGCACTGAGAACACAGAGGCAGTTCTCAATTAGATAATTATGTGAAATTATTATCTAATTATAGATAATTAAGTGAATAATTCATTTCAGTTGTATTCAAAGTCGAAGCAATTGAACCAGGCTTTTGGTCCAAACCCACAGGCTTCTGCTTTGTCCTCACCTTAAAACTCACACTGAGGATGAAAACAGAAAAGGGTTCAACCCAAACCTTCTGAACACTGCATATGCGTAGGCATGCTCTTGACTCTGGTGAGAGATTTCTTAGATCTGTCCCGAAAAATGCTGCTTTGTTTGTGTAATCACAGAGAAACAGTAAGAATGTTGAGTCTAGGCGTCTGGCTATGGCATCATTCCTTTTTATTGAAGATTTCTCTGTACCCTGTACAAACCTCCACAGTTACACTGTGAATAATGCATTACAGTCCTCGCTAACACTAACAGTTGCCTCATATTTTTGGCCCTTACACTGCAGCCTCCAGTAGAACCAGACTTGAAATATCATTGTGATATAAACCTAACCAATTTATTGCTTTGTTTAAAAATCCTACAATGATTCAAACCAAAACAGTCTAAGTATTGTTTAAAAAATGACCACGCTCTGCCCTATATAGCAAAAGCTATCTGTAGTCTTCAGAGGTTTCATGTGGTATAAGAAAGACCTAAAAGCCTTAAGGTGTAAGCTCTGAAAGGACCATAAATTCAAAACAAGCTACATGTCTGACATTAAAAATGCCTGCAGGTCTCTTTTGAAGGTTACTGTGCTCTCGCTGTAAAATTTGCCTATTATACCCTCTACTTTCACACTCTTTCTTTTGCCGCAGACAGATTACTGTGGCCGACGGCACGGTCTAGTACCTGAAAGAATGAAAATACATCTGCGGGTGAAATCGAGACTTTCTAGCCAAAGCGTCAGCCAGGCACATCCCCTTTGGCGAAGAATTGAGGCTTTCTAGCCAGCGCATAGGATGGGTGTCTTCCTTTAGTCTCACTCTAGATCATTTGTGCTACTGTGTCCTTGTAAAATGGTCACGGGGTTGCAAATTTCTTCAGACAAGGAAGCTTACAGAGCCATATATTTAGTTTTTGTTAAGGTATAGCAACGGTAACTTGACGGTACCAACTTAACAGTAGCAACAGTACCAAGGGTTTATTTTCAGTCTGCTAAGGTTTCATTTTAGTGAATGAACCAAAATGTGTCAAAGGATACGCTTTAAGGCAACTGGAATTGAAGGTTACCTTAAGATAACTCTTTTGATATGCATCTCTTTTCTGTTTCTCCTACTTTTGCCACAGACAGATTACTGTGACTAAAGTCACCGTCTGGTACCCGAAACTGTGAAAATACATCACTGGACAGAATTAAGGTTTTTCAGTCAAGCTGTCTACCTCCCCCAGATTGGGGCTTCTGGCACCGAGGCTTCAATCTGGTCATCCACTCAGAAATGTAGCATCCACTGTGCTGCCATTTGGCAAGTGTTTAAAGACATCAGTAAATGTTACTTCTAGCTTAATGCCCCATAATTACCACGTCAGTGGCCATACCAAGATATCAGCCTATCAGGTAGTAACATGTCCTTGTTTCTTCTCCTTGTCCGAATGGATTAACGGTGTCTTACTGTCTCAAGCCCACCAGATGGACCCGTAACGGATTTTGATACTCGGTCCCTTTCCAGGATGAATAACGTCAGTCCTTGACATCTGGACTGAAATATATTCAATTTCACACCCAAGTCTATAGTGCTTCGTAGAGCCAAGACGGCATCTGCAGACTGAGCGGAGGCCTCTTTTATCTTATTCCGCTTCGCAGCAAGAAGAACAGACCCTGCTGTGTGGGAGCTCAGAGTCCAGATGTAGCTTTCTCTCCAGAGAGACAGAAGGTCTGCTCCATCTCTGGACTCAGCATGGGGAGGTGAAGAGCCCACAACCTTTCCAGCATGTGACTAACATGGGTCATTGTTGGAGGGTTGAAGCAGTTCACTGTGATGCTGTAAGTACCGAGCCTGAAATAAATAAAGCTGGTAGGCGCTTGGGGCGATGTGTGTGGGGGGGTGGAAGGTTGGGTGGGTGTTTGGTAGGACATTAGATCATTTTACATGCAGAAAAGTATGAAAGTTTACTTTCTTTCTTCCTGTTCTAGGAAAAAGAATGTGTGCATATCAACTTTTCTAGTGTCTACAACTTCACTACAAGAAATGAGTAACAGCTTCCCCACTGTGCTTTGATGGTAAGTGTAAAACCATCGATTGGCTTGACCACGATCTGTGCAGGGGAACAAACAGTATTTTTAATCCCTTTCTTAAACTAGTAGGTACAGCTAATTGGTATTAACTATATACTTGTCTAATGTTAGCCAAGTCTAACATGCAATATTAGAGTTTATTTCACGTCACAAACTGAAAACAATTTCTCCATTCAACTTGACAGAAAGTGACAGCGTCGAGTCAGAGCATCCTTCGAGCGAGAAAATCTAGTCGGGAGATTAATAATGAGAGATGGTGGAAAGGCTTCCAGGGGTATCAGTTCAGTATCAGCTGAAAACACCTACGCAAATGTCAATCATTCCAGACTCATATGTCAATTGGATCATCTGCCTTTTTTATTGAGGCTGAAAATAGATGACTACTCTTTTCGCATGTTTTATGGGATAACTCTTTCGAGTGATAACCGACTCACTCTGATGTTAAAAGGCTGAGTAATTTATTAAAGGTGACAGGTCTGCTTTTAGTAAGAATCTCTTAAATCCAAGTACAATATGAAATTATAAAGCCCTTCATAAGCAGAGTTATGTAGTTATGTTGAGTGCAGGAAAATATGAAAATATGTAGTGCGTGGGATTCCTGGGTCTATATATATATATATATATATATATATATATATATATATATATATATATATGTATGTGTGTGTGTGAAGAAATAAAACAATGCCTTAGAGAGACAGTGTAAAATAAAGTGTTTAATTTAGCTTTGCCTGGCCTACCAAGCTGAACTCTATTATGCTAGTTAGCCCTCGTCTGCAGTTACTAAAGAGAATTATGTAATACTATGTTGCTGCACTGCTCATCACTGAACGGTTAAATAAACTGCTTTATCTTTAGTCGCTCACCATCTTCCTCAGTGCTTTTCAACCCTTTTCAAAATAGGTTTCCTACTGCTTAAGGGCTTTATTTTAACATACACACACGATTAGAGAGAAACCACTGCACTATAGTTGTCTGTAGTTGTATAGGTTTGTTAGTCATGACTAAGCATCCTTTACAGCACCAACGCTACAATCGATTTGTCTTACTCACCAGCAACAGTAACCTTGGCTGTTCGGCTGACGATGGCCCCCATGCCCTCCAGAGTGGCCAAACACTGGTAGGCTCCCTCGTCAGGTCGGTGATGACGTGAGTGCACCACATTTTGCACTAGAAGGGATCCGTTGGCCAGCTGCTGTCTCCGCTCGTCCACCACCGAGCTCAGCAGCACGCCATCCTTCTTCCAGGAGATGGAGGGAAGGCCGCGGTCAGATCGCGCCTGGCAGTCCAGCTGTAGTACACCACCTCGTATTGTTACCACGTCCTGCGGCTCCAACACGAAACGCAATTCTACAAAACTGCGTGGTGTCTGAGAACCTGTGGAGAAGAGAGCAGGAGTTAGTTTGGTGATTTACGTTTGACATATGTTATCTCTGAAGATTGGGCACTACACTTGATGAATCTTGATGAATGGGCTAGAACTTTAACCCTCAGCTGCATAAGGGGTGGGATACCCAGATGACCAGCCCTGTGCTGTGAACCCAGATTCTGTCCAAAATGGCACATGTAAAGTTAAGTATAGAATGTGATCTATGCAATTTGTTGTATAGGAAGTTTGGATCACCTGGAATCACAATACCCTAGCACCAGTCAAGGGTCAAAGACGTTACTCAAGAGCCCAACACTTGGTAGCACTTGCATAGTCCTGGGATTTACCACTCCTGCATCATGCATTCATCAACAGCAACTCATTATCATTAACATTCTGACTAAGCTTTGATGCATGATCAGACATTTTCCGATCATTTGTATTCAGTTCTTGAACGGATTTGCAACTGACATTGAAAAAAGCATTAGCTTAGTTCTATCAGATAATTTAATGCAAAAAAAAGTGTGTAGCTCAGGGCAAAGATAGCGATCAAATGCTGTTTAACGAGTACATGACTCAGATCAAATTCACCTGTCTATATGCATTTTATACTCACATCAAGGTTACAAGGCCAACTGAAGTGGAATGTGCTAATTTGCCTGCGCTATATATATATATATATATATTATGCATTATGAAACAGCAGAATTGCCTGCACTCTAAAACAATTACAACATCAGAGAGGTACGTGTATCAGGTTAGTACATTTCCAAGGCTGTTATTATATAAGGCAATCATTGCTTTGAGTTACACAAAGCCGCAAAAATGGCAACAGATTCAAGCAGCAGGTTCTGATGTAACCCTAGAGAGCCCACGTCTTCTATTTCCCTTTCCTCCTCACTTTAAATTATATTCATCCTTCTACTGGGTCATCCAAAGGACAGTCAAAGCACGTGTTAGCTGGATTTAAAAAAGCAGCAGTTGGTGTGAACCAATGATTTTATGTGATGTGCCATGACAGGCATGGATTCAGGGCTGGAGTGGCCTGTACAAACTAGCCTGGAGTGCAGCTCCATCTAACATCTCTGATTTAACCAATTGGGGATCATGTGTCCATTGGAGAGTTGCAGATCTGTCCTTAACAAGTATTACAGAGTTCCCGGCTTGACCATTACATTTCATTTTATTTAATACACAATACATTTTTATTTGGCATTATTGTTTTGCCTTATGTGAAGTTCATGTTTATATAAAGCTACTTTAAACTAAAAGCAAGTACAAAATGCATTGTGAACAATTTGACCATTCAGCAACATTCCACAAGCTAACATTTGAACAACTGGCAACATTCCAGCTTGAATTTGACCAATCAGGAACATTCTGCAATTTTCTATTTGTAAGTAAGTAGCCTTTGTTTGTCACATATACATTACTGCACCGTGAAATTCTTTCTCCACATATCTTGGAGGGTTGGGGTCAATATGTTGGGTCAGCCATGATACAGCACCCCTGGAGCAGAAGGGGTTGAGGACCTTGCTCAAGGGCCCAATGGAGGTAGCTTGGCAGTGTTGGGACTTGAACCCCGATCAACAACCCAGAGCCTTAACCATTTGACCTACCACCACCCATTTGTCTAAACACCAACATTCTGAAATCTTCCATTTGACCAAATGAAAACATTCCATAAGCTTGCATTTGACCAATCAGTAACATTCCCCAATTTTCTGTTTGACCAAACAGCAACATACCAAAATCATCCATTTGACCAACTGGCAACAATTCATAAGCTACCATTTGACCAATCAGTTACATTCCACAAGCAACCATTTAATCATCTGGCAACATTCCATACGATTGCATTTGACAAATCAACAACATCTTGTAAGCTATCATTTGACCAACTGGCAACATTCTATAATCTTGCCTTTACCTAAATGGCAAAATTTTGTCAGTTAAACTTCATAGTACTGTTTAAACATCCCTATCTTGGAGCAGGACCTAAAAATGTTCCAAAGAAATGCAAGATCTACAAAAGCCATGATTTCTTTGGTGGAAATATGCTTCAGGTTCTTTCATTCATTTCCTCATGCATATTCAGCAAGCACTTTATCCACTTCATCATGAAGTCTATCCCAGGACCACTGGGTGTGAGGTGGGAATACTCCCTGTATAGTGCACCAGTCCATTACAGTCCATAAAATGCAGTTCTGCAGTGGACATAACATTGTGCAAAAAACAGAGAAAAAGGCACCAGTCGAGTGAGTGGGCACCTAGTCATTTTGTACATTTAGCGTTAGCAACTTCTATTTCTAGCTAAATAAAACAACCTGATTATGGAAGAACAAATACAATCAAAATACAACCAAAAAATCCTATTGCTCCTTTCAGCTTGGCTTCCATATTTGTCTCTCTTTTCTTCCTGGAAGAACAACAGTTCTAGACAATCATGAAATATCCACAGCGACAGTGTATTGCTAGTCAGAAAGCTTACGTTCAAATGCTAATGCACAACAAGGTCATTCCAGCCATCGTTTTGTCTTAGCCTGCTGCATTACAGGTTTAATCACTTCCTGCTAACATTTTCAACAAGTTACTCATGTTACAGAAACACACCTGTGCAGCGGCACAAAAAGGAAATGAAGGTGGATGAGTTTCAGAACCTTCAGGGAAAAAAACCCCACCAACTCTGGCTTTTTTTGAGTCATCAAACAGCAGCTTCTGTCGATGGTCTTTATGTCCCTGCCAGAAAGCTTCCTCATGGGATTTAGCACTCTTCTTTGGGATGGCATTTTAAAAAACAGAGCTCAGATACAAAGGCAAGGCCAGAGAGTGAGGAAGAAAGAAACCATGGAAAGTCAGAGAGAAAAAAGAGGCAGTGCAAAAGAGTAAACTACAAAAAAAAAACCCAAAACAAACCACATGTCTAGCTTTAGCTCAGCCTACAAAAACGGCAAAGTTACGGCTTTTCCAGGAGGCAGATGCAACTACAAGAGCCAGGGAAAAGATTTAGCAGAAATCCAATTGGACAATGCTAGCCATGGGAAGAGCATGACCTCAGGAATACAGTCCTGAATAGGCGCTGAGAGATTAAAGGCAGGAAAGTGCCTTTCTTTGTGTGTTTGTGTGTAAGAGCTAGCATGAATCCCAGCTCGCTTCACTCTTTACTTTGATGTAGACGTCTCACTGCTCCCTTAGGTTCAAAGTTCACTCCAAGGTCAGTTTTGCTGCCTATGGATCGAAATCAGTTTGAAAACATGGCGTACATCTCGGTCCTGATAGATTGCGGATACGTCAGTCTGAAGTGCTTTTTCATCAAATGCCAGAGAGGCTTTCACTACAGCACTACAAGAGTGGGAAAAATTCATGGAGCAGAACAAGACAGAAATATTGAAACATGTCAAATACAGTGATCATCTACACTCTAAAGTAACGTCAGTCAGTCGCTTATTTTTCAGGCTGGAAGTCGCTCATGTAAAAAAAAAAAAGAAAGATGTGTATTTTGACAACAAATGTTCATTTGATGTGTATTTGTTTAGTATTCCAGTTTGGGTTCGATCATGTCATTGGCCTGTTGGTTGATTCACCTGTTGGTTGGTGTTCACCTGTTCAGGGTCATTTCTTGATTTGATAGAAAAGTTGTCTAATCATTGCTTATTTCTTGAGGTCCATAGTTCTGTATTCTCCTAATTTAGAGCATTTCATATAACTTAATATTGAATAGCTTGGGGTGTTCTGTCAGGCTAGCAGGGGAAATACCGCTAACTGCTACAAAAGGAGTTCTGGTCATTATTTTGTGTTTAAAGATAAATAAGTACCCAGTGATTGTCAAGAACACAGGCAACAGAACATGTGTCCTGCACATTGTACTGTTGCACCTGCTCTAATATACTTACTTTAACCTTTAAGTAAACGCATCATTCTTTAGTTAGATTGGTTGAATCAGGTGGGTTAAGAGAAGGGAAACCTTAAATATCCAGGTTTTTGGGAGCCTGTGGTCCAGAATAAGGCACTGTTTCTCATTTTGAAGTGATGTTAATGACATGTTTTTGACCCCAGTGTCAAGGTACCCCATTGGACCGGAGGTCTTCATAACAGTACCGCTGTAATATATTACAAAATCATATTTTTTGTTAAGATTACATCTGCTAATGTTAAATAATTAAACATTGAATAATTATGATTTTTTAGTGTTGTTATGGTCAGAGTTGAAGCCTGTGATGCCCATGACTACATGCTAGGCACACAGGGCATTGAAAAAAAAATCTACCTATATCCAGTGTGTGTGTGTGTGTGTGTGTGTGTGTGTGTGTGTGTGTGTGTTTTGTGAAGTCATCAAGCTCTTCACTCTATCTGCCCTTTGATATCATCACATCTCTTTTATCTCTTCATTATGGCCTGTGTCACCATGGTTACCACTCCTCTCCACTCTCTTTATCGATTCCTCAGCACACACACCTACACACACACACAAACTGCTGCACACACACCACGACACTTTTGCGACTTCCACTTTAGCCACCAGCTTATCTCAACAACTTCATCACTGTGGACCTCCTCGTCCTATTAACCTGTACACACACACACACACACACACAAACACACACACACAGAGATGGGTGATTTACACATTCTCTTTCAAGCGTCCTCTGGGTGTGCAGACAGCCAATCACACGCTCTGATGTTATCGGTGTGTATGGAATCCTGCTTCCTCCATTTACACACGTCCTGTTCCTGCTATCCTGGAGTAAAGGCGGTCATGCTAACCTGTCTCCTGACATCTTGCCATGGTGGGCTACTCTCTGCTCTGTCTCTATGTCTTGCTCTATCTTTCCACCAACCTGTCTGTCTTTTTGTGAGAGACACACAAAGCTTCTGTCCTCAATTAACAGATCATCCATTTAACTACCAAGACTCCCCTCTGACTCCTCATCTCTGGCCCAGTTGTTCTCACACACATTCTTTACCCAACTATCATCTTTTTACTTCCCTTTATCTTCCTTGCAAATCAAAATACAGCAATTTCCTGAGTACCACATACATGAGATGCTTATGATCTGCACCAAGCCCTGAATCATGGTTACATTTAGCATCTACAGTGTATATTTGGTTTGCCACACTGGAGGAACCCTTTCTTCCTAACTCATGACCCCAACAGTATCAGCTTTACAGTACCCACAACCTTCTGTTTAGTAGAGTTTGGGTGCTTGCCCCAGGAAGTTCAGCAAGTTCTGGTTGAATGTGATTTTTGAGCCTAGAAGCAATTCAGAGAATGGAGTCCTGGTCCTCTTGAATTGGGTGATCTGGGGCTTGTACACCGGAGTAACTGGATTGATTTAAGTTGTCACATGACTTGCTGTTCCAAGTATTGCAATGAGTTTTTTATGGTCAGAGAAGGAAACGGGATGGTGTATCGGGTACATGAGGCAAAGAACTTATTTAAATGCAAATGGGTACAACTCATAAAACCACATCTCTTGCCAAGTTGCATGGCTAAAAACCTTCTTATATTGAAACGGCAAATTGTGTGTGTAACCCCCCCAGGTCCTACTCGCACCCCCTCAGAGTCGGTCTCGAACCCAGGTCTCCGGCATGGGAGGTGGGCGCACTAATAAGGAGACTACAGCCACTAGCATCAGTTGCTAATGCGCCTCTTTAGATCAGGGAAATGAGGTTTGAACATGTGCAGGTATTTCTGCATGATGACAAGCTGTACATCTGAGGATGGAAGTGAGGATAAACCCTATAATTGTAACACAATTACAGCACAGTGAAAGTCTTTTCTTTGCAAATCCCAGACTGTTAGGAAGTTGAGGTTAGAGCACAAGGGCAGCTGTTATATGGGACCCCTGGAGAAGAAAGGGTTAAGGAAGGGTTAAGAGCCCAGCAGGGGCAGTTTGGTGTGGCTGTGGTTTAAACCCACAACATCCTGATCAGGAAGTTAGAGCCTTAACTGTTGAGCCAAATGAAAATAAGCGGGTTAAAAAACCAACAAAGCAAACAAAAGAAAGATTTACATTGTGCCTTTGAGATGAAATTATGCAACTGACCATAGTTTGTGAAAACAAGCCTGCGATCATGAACCCTTCCTTTAAACAAGCCCAGAATCTGACCTGGATGTGAATTCAAGTGAAGTAAAAGAAATAAAATGTACAGTATGAGGTACAGGTACTAAATCTAGTGGGCTTCCAGTGTCACATGATGATGTCAAACTAATGTCTTAGGACAGAGAAATGAAAAGTTAGATGCATGATGAACCTACTAAAATGTGTCGATTTAATAGGACCCTTTGTTCCATACAAGCATTAAAGTGCTGAAGTGGCTGGAGAGAATGCACAAAAAATTAATTTCCAGAGATCACTGAAACCCAGATTTACACAGACGCTGCTTTTTTCTGTCTACAAATATTTGTAAATAGTTTCTTGTCAACGCACTGCCAAGGTATTATGCTTGTGAGCCTGTTGCTCTCTGTCCAGCAGAGTTTTTCATTAGTCTTCTTTACACAATTAGCATCCTGATTAGTGTCCTGTGACACGGCTGGGACTGACCCAAGCCTCAAGCTGGGATTGGGCGATTTCCAGCTTGGAGCTCTGAGTGGTGGCATCGGTGAAGGTTTTAACCAACGGCCTGTGGCGAGGATTAGTTCTTCTCCTTTGCTGCTACATAGACAGAACAGAAGGTTGGTGGCTCTGTAGGGAAGATGGAACGGGCACCGACTGGCAAACACACCGTCTGGCCGTGCTTTTGTCCAACTTTGAATGGATCAGCAATCTAAACTGATTGAGTTCACAATGAGTCAGTCATTTAAGGTCTGGTGATGCTTCAAGTCCAAACCCCCCTGCTGAACCCTGGAAGGACGAGTGAAAAAAAGAGAGACAGATTCTAATAGTCTGTTCTTCACATTCATCTCACGCAGCGGTAACAGGTTTCTTTCAAACAAGGCCAACACCATTACCATATGTCTTGTTATTTCATCAATGCCTTTCTCTTCTTGAAATGTTTTCAACCGGGAAAAGTTTTGGGATTTGGATTGGGTTTGTCTTCAGTGAATGTAATTTAGAACAAATGCAGAATTTTTCTGGTAAAAAAAAACAACCCTCAAAAACACGCACCATTTACCCTAAAGGTAGGTGGGATGTATATTATATTGTGGAGTCCGTATAAAGATATTGTAGTACCTAGTTAATTATTAGGTGATATGTATTAACTGATCACATACAATAGTCTAAACAGTGCCCATGTTACCAACTGAAAGGCATCTGTTTAAAAATCTTTTTGGAATTTTTGGTAATAGACCCTACTGCATAAAAATCGTCTGGCGGTTTGTAAGAGAAACCTGGCATCAGTTTGGTTTGCATTGCTTTATTTTCTGCTTCTTTTCAGTGAATGCAACCTACTGAAAGATCGAGCATTACAGCACCTTGGCAGTCGGCCACATGTTCCCTGGCACGAGTGGCAGCATTTAAATGTTACCACAGATACTGCGTGGCATGGGCCTGATTATGGCCGACAGGTTTACTCATTTAGACCGGACCTTAAACAGACATGCTGGCCCATATCAACACCACCGAGTTTAACCCAATAACAGCTCAACTCGCTTACAAAGCAGGCAGCAGACTGCCAAGAACATATCTTCAGAAATCATCCTTGGGCAGAGCAGAATGAAATCCCAGCAAGAACAGCAGAGGTGTTTGTTTTTACCTGAGAAATCACAATTTTATTATAGCTTTTGGATTGAACCCTTCATCCCTTAGCGTAGCCTTTTTGGGAGATGGGAGGAAACCCGAGAACACCAAGAAAACCCACACTGGCATGGGGAGAACATCCAGGTTACTCTGCTCTGACCGAGAATTACAGAGGATAACTGGTAGATACTTTCCCAGAGGCCAAAAGACAGAATTTGAGCCTGTTTTGTTCTGTCCTTGTTCAGCGCTGAATTTCTTCAAGTCGCACTCCACAGTGGTGGTTAATATGAAGCTCATATGAAAGTAGACACTCGTGGCTTCAAGAATTTGTAGTTTTTCATACGTATTTCTGTTTTTACCTAGTCTATGAAGTCACATCTTCATAGTAAACAGTGCTATCAAACCCTTTGCCTGAAATTCTTGTTCATAAGCAACAATTTCAAGACGTTATCTTTAACCACTAATAGTCTGTGTAAGGTTATCCCAACAGAGGTAAAAGCAAAAGACTGACTCATTTTATATCACACCTGACTGGAAATGTTCAGAATGGACCATTGGTGTGCTGGTTAAAAAGGTTAAAAATAACAAATGAAAACAAATTGAGTCAATGGTTCACGGATTATTCTCAGGTGTAAGACAGGAGCTTGAGGCAGTTAGTGATTTAAGACTGTGTCAGGGTTTAATTTAGGACTTTTGCCCCCGCATGATGAGCCTGCTGAGTGGGATCGGATCACTGCAGGCTCCCAAGAGACAGACAGAGCTCAGGTCAGAAGCGTTTCCATCTGGCTTGGAGACACCAGCTGGGTCTGGCATTAAACCTACCCTACATGTCACATGGGCAACAATCATGACAGCAATCAGCCAAATCGGCCAAAGAGAAATCCGAGTCAGTTGAAAAGTGATAGCTAATAGTCTTGCATAGCAATGCTGACGTGGTGTTTGCATCACCATTATCCATCCTACAGCAAGGACAGAAAGATGAGATGATGAGCACAGAAGAAAATCAAACTCCGGCAGTGACGTGCGTTGATGAACTCGGCTATTAAGGCAGTCGTGTGCTTGAATATGATGTCTGTCACTTAGCGAGCGCACTGTACATGTCCGAACACCATGGCTGCACTTTAAAAGCTTCTTCATACTACATGCGGTGGCACTTTATACATCATCCAGGTCCAATGTACAAAAAGTGCTCATCTGACTAAGCAGGGATAATTAGATGCTTTATAAGAAGCAGGTTTTTAACTCAGATCTTTATACTTATACCTTACAGATATACAGCCACAACCAGTCACAACCATCAAAACCATTAAATGGTTCGTTCCCAGCATGGGCAGTATGCACGGTGGGTCTACTGATAGAAAGGCAGTATTTATTGTTTTTTTTTATTTCTAAAGCCTCACTATTCAGGGCCAGAGTAGCATATCTGTGCTAATATTGAAAGAGTAGAATAGAGAGAAAATGCCTAAGGTGGGTTACGTAATAAATCTACATTAACTAAAGACTGAGCAGCGAAGAAGGAGGAAGCACTTTGTCAAGGTACGATTACAGCAAAGCATCATTAGCTTGCAGCTCAGGGGTGTCTCTATTGAAAGGAAGCCATTCAAAAAAAACCCCGACAGACGAATGCTCCTCCGACCGAGATTTTCCATAATACAGAGCAAAGAAGCCACCTGAGAAAAGAGAGCGGCTGCTGACGGTATCAGTAAATTGCAAGGCCACGTGAACCGTCTGAAGCTTTTCAAATCCCAGGCTGCGAGACGATAAGCGCTAATGAAACGTCGCTGTGCTGTCAGTGCCGCAGCTGAAGGATGCACAGCACTAAATAATCTATCTCAATCCTCTCCTAGCATATAAAATTAGCGTGTGTCCTTATCAAAGAGATGGACTCGACAGCTAGTTTCTCAAAGTACGTCCACCGTCCCTCTTCACGTCCCTCCATCCCTCCATCCTCCTTCCCTCCGTCCCTCACCGTGACATGATTTATATCCGTCTGCTGAAAACAAACCACATCAAATTACACAGTCGGCTAATGCATATTAATTACCGCAGTGACTACAGACAAGAGAGTGAGAGTGAGAGAGAGAGAGAGAGAGAGAGAAAGAGAGAGAGGAAGCAGCCATATTAGAGGAGGTATTTAAGAATCATCATTGAAAAGCTGTCAGTGTTTCTGTTCAGAGACCTCTGTCACAGCTCTGCCTCAGTGTCACAGCTCCGCCTCAGTGTCACAGCTCCGCCTCAGTTTCACAGCTCCGCCTCAGTGTCACAGCTCCGCCTCAGTGTCACAGCTCCGCCTCAGTGTCACAGCTCCGCCTCAGTGTCACAGCTCTGCCTCAGTTTCACAGCTCTGCCTTTGTGTTATAGCTCCACCTCAGTGTCACAGCTCCACCTCAGTGTCACAGCTCTGCCTCAGTTTCACAGCTCCACCTCAGTGTCACAGCTCTGCCTCAGTTTCACAGCTCTGCCTTTGTGTTATAGCTCCACCTCAGTGTCACAGCTCCACCTCAGTGTCACAGCTCTGCCTCAGTTTCACAGCTCTGCCTTTGTGTTATAGCTCCACCTCAGTGTCACAGCTCCACCTCAGTGTCACAGCTCTGCCTCAGTTTCACAGCTCCACCTCAGTGTCACAGCTCTGCCTCAGTTTCACAGCTCTGCCTTTGTGTTATAGCTCTGCCTCGGTATCACAGCTCTGCCTCAGTTTCACAGCTCTGCCTTTATGTTACAGTTCTGCCTCAGCGTCACAGCTCTGCCTCAGTGTTACAGCTCTGCCTTTGTGTTATAGCTCTGCCTCGGTATCACAGCTCTGCCTCAGTGTCACAGCTCTGCCTCAGTATTACAGCTTTGCCTGTTTCACAGCTCTGCCTTTGTGTTACAGCTGTGCCTTTGCGTTATAGCTCTGCCTCAGTGTCACAGCTCTGCTTCAGTTTCACAGCTCTACCTCAGTATCACAGCTCTTCCTTTGTGTTACAGGTCTGCTTCAGTGTCATAGTTCTGCCTCAGTGTTACATCTCTGCCTCAGTGTCACAGCTCTGCCTCAGTGTCACAGTTGTGCTTCAGTGTTACAGCTCTTACTCAGTGTTACAGTTCTGCCTCAGTGTCACAGCCCTGCCTCAACATCACAGCTCTGCCCAGTGTCACAGCTCTGCCTCAGTATCATAGCTCTGCCTCAGTGTCACAACTTCATCTCAGTGTCACAGTTCTGACTCAGTATCACAGTTCTGCCTCAGTGTCACAGTTCTGCCTCAGTGTCACAGTTCTGCCTCAGCATCACAACTCCATCTCAGTGTTACAGCTCTGCCTCAGTACCACAGTTCTGCCTCAGTATCACAGTTCTGCCTCAGTATCACAGCTCTGGTGTTAGCTACAGTGAGGCGATTGTTCACACATATTTTACCCCCATAAGCCACCGGGGTCTGCACCTGATTAACGCAGCCCTTTCCCTCCGACACGCTGAATGACAGCAGACCCTCAGGAGAAGCGTAATGAACTGTTTCTAGAGCCGCCGCTGATGCCGAGTGTCACACAGTCAAACCTGCAACACGCCCTAATGACAGAGCTTCAGGAAGAGAAAGAATAATGACCTGCGTTACACAACGCAGCTACAGAAACACGCACAACACAACATCTACACCTCACTGCTACACAAACCCACAGAACACAACATCTACACCTCACTGCTACACAAACCCACAGAACACAACATCTACACCTCACTGCTACACAAACCCTCAGAACACAACATCTACACCTCACTGCTACACAAACCCACAGAACACAACATCTACACCTCACTGCTACACAAACCCACAGAACACAACATCTACACCTCACTGCTACACAAACCCACAGAACACAACATCTACACCTCACTGTTACACAAACCCACAGAACACAACATCTACACCTCACTGCTACACAAACCCACAGAACACAACATCTACACCTCACTGCTACACAAACCCACAGAACACAACATCTACACCTCACTGCTACACAAACCCACAGAACACAACATCTACACCTCACTGCTACACAAACCCACAGAACACAACATCTACACCTCAGTTACACAAACCCTCAGAACACATCATCTACACCTCACTGCTACACAAACCCTCAGAACACATCATCTACACCTCACTGCTACACAAACCCACAGAACACAACATCTACACCTCACTGCTACACAAACCCACAGAACACAACATCTACACCTCACTGCTACACAAACCCACAGAACACATCATCTACACCTCACTGCTACACAAACCCACAGAACACAACATCTACACCTCACTGCTACACAAACCCACAGAACACAACATCTACACCTCACTGTTACACAAACCCACAGAACACAACATCTACACCTCACTGCTACACAAACCCACAGAACACAACATCTACACCTCACTGCTACACAAACCCACAGAACACAACATCTACACCTCACTGCTACACAAACCCACAGAACACAACATCTACACCTCACTGCTACACAAACCCACAGAACACAACATCTACACCTCACTGCTACACAAACCCACAGAACACAACATCTACACCTCACTGCTACACAAACCCTCAGAACACAACATCTACACCTCACTGCTACACAAACCCACAGAACACATCATCTACACCTCACTGCTACACAAACCCACAGAACACATCATCTACACCTCACTGCTACACAAACCCACAGAACACAACATCTACACCTCACTGTTACACAAACCCACAGAACACAACATCTACACCTCACTGTTACACAAACCCACAGAACACAACATCTACACCTCACTGCTACACAAACCCTCAGAACACATCATCTACACCTCACTGCTACACAAACCCACAGAACACAACATCTACACCTCACTGCTACACAAACCCACAGAACACAACATCTACACCTCACTGTTACACAAACCCACAGAACACAACATCTACACCTCACTGCTACACAAACCCTCAGAACACATCATCTACACCTCACTGCTACACAAACCCACAGAACACAACATCTACACCTCACTGCTACACAAACCCACAGAACACAACATCTACACCTCACTGTTACACAAACCCACAGAACACAACATCTACACCTCACTGCTACACAAACCCTCAGAACACAACATCTACACCTCACTGCTACACAAACCCACAGAACACAACATCTACACCTCACTGCTACACAAACCCACAGAACACAACATCTACACCTCACTGCTACACAAACCCACAGAACACATCATCTACACCTCACTGCTACACAAACCCACAGAACACAACATCTACACCTCACTGCTACACAAACCCACAGAACACATCATCTACACCTCACTGCTACACAAACCCACAGAACACAACATCTACACCTCACTGTTACACAAACCCACAGAACACATCATCTACACCTCACTGTTACACAAACCCACAGAACACAACATCTACACCTCACTGCTACACAAACCCACAGAACACATCATCTACACCTCACTGCTACACAAACCCACAGAACACAACATCTACACCTCACTGCTACACAAACCCTCAGAACACAACAACATCTACACCTCACTGCTACACAAACCCTCAGAACACAACAACATCTACACCTCACTGCTACACAAACCCACAGAACACATCATCTACACCTCACTGCTACACAAACCCACAGAACACAACATCTACACCTCACTGCTACACAAACCCTCAGAACACAACATCTACACCTCACTGCTACACAAACCCACAGAACACAACATCTACACCTCACTGCTACACAAACCCACAGAACACAACATCTACACCTCACTGCTACACAAACCCTCAGAACACATCATCTACACCTCACTGCTACACAAACCCACAGAACACAACATCTACACCTCACTGCTACACAAACCCACAGAACACAACATCTACACCTCACTGCTACACAAACCCACAGAACACAACATCTACACCTCACTGTTACACAAACCCACAGAACACAACATCTACACCTCACTGCTACACAAACCCACAGAACACAACATCTACACCTCACTGCTACACAAACCCACAGAACACAACATCTACACCTCACTGCTACACAAACCCACAGAACACATCATCTACACCTCACTGTTACACAAACCCACAGAACACAACATCTACACCTCACTGCTACACAAACCCACAGAACACAACATCTACACCTCACTGCTACACAAACCCACAGAACACAACATCTACACCTCACTGCTACACAAACCCACAGAACACAACATCTACACCTCACTGCTACACAAACCCACAGAACACAACATCTACACCTCACTGTGGTGAAAGAAACTGTAAGCTATTAGTGTAGAGCAAGTTCAGCTGAAGAGAAAGAAAGAAAGAAAGAAAGAAAGAAAGAAAGAAAGAAAGAAAGAAAGAAAGAAAGAAAGAAAGAAAGAAAGAAAGAAAGATGAAAACGGTTTGGTGAGTTTAAAGAGAGAAATCGAAAAATGATGAAGGGATAACAAAAAGAAAGAAAGAACAAAGGACGGTGAGATGGGTGAGTGAAAGAAAGAAAGAAAGAAAGAAAGAAAGAAAGAAAGAAAGAAGAAAGAAAGCTGAATGATGAAAAAGAATGGCAAGGCTAAAGAAAGGAACTGAGAAATGGGTGGATGGAGAGATTAATGAAAGATATCAAACTCAAGAAAAGATGAAGAGATTAATGGAAGAAAAGAAAAGAAAGAGAAAAGAGAGGACTAAATCCTGGCTGCTCTAGTCATCAACTTGTAATGTGTTTGCACAGATTACAATCAATAACACTTTTATCACTTCACCGCTCCTCCCTCCTTCTCTCACTCCCTCCCTCCCACTCGCTCTCTCTCTCCTCCCTCTCTCTCCCTCATTCCCTCTCTCTCCCTCCATCCATCCCTCTCTCTCTCTCTCTCTCTCTCTCTCCATCCCTCCCTCTGTCTCTCTCTCCCTCCCTCTACATCCCTCCCTCTCTCTCCCTCATTCCCTCTCTCTCTCTCCCTCATTCCCTCTCTCTCTCTCCATCCCTCCCTCTCTCTCTCTCTCCATCCCTCCCTCTGTCTCTCTCTCCCACTCTCTCTCTCCCTCCCTCTACATCCCTCCCTCTCTCTCTCCATCCCTCCCTTGCTCCCTCATTCCCTCTCTCTCTCTCTCTCTCCCTCATTCCCTCTCTCTCCCTCTCTCCATCCCTCCCTCCCTCTCTCTCTCTCCATCCCTCCCTCCCTCCCTTGCTCCCTCATTCCCTCTCTCTCTCTCTCTCTCTCCCTCATTCCCTCTCTCTCCCTCTCTCCATCCCTCCCTCCCTCGCTCCCTCATTCCCTCTCTCTCTCCCTCTCTCTCTCTCTCTCTCTCCCTCCCACTCTCTCCCTCCATCTCTCTGAAGTCTTCTGTTATTTCCCCGCACAGAGAAGAGCTCAGAGTGTTGAGTCATCATAATTGCACTTCATTACTTGATGATGTTCATTTAATTAACACGTGCGATCATCTGGTGGCGCGAGCCGTGATCCGTTTAACACGCCTGGGTCACGTACGTGTGTTAAGTAATTAAAAATAACGAATGTTTCAGCACCGAGGGGCAAGTGGTGCAGTTCACACTGGTGCATGTAGCTCTTTTTGTCAGGATCACAGCTCACGGCCGTCCTGCTGTGTCTCTCTCTCTGACAGATTTCTGCCCTTTCCTTCACTTCAGAACCAAAAAAAAGGGGGGAATTCTATCAAAGTGATTCGGAGACAAAAGCTTTGTAGCCTCAGGTAACAATATGCAAATATGACACTTTCTCCGACTCGGTAAGCGCCACTGCACGATGAGCGCAGATCTTACGGACAGGAATGCGACTTCGAATGCGACTATAAACGGATAAAAAGTATGATCTATACATATAGAAAGGTGTATAAGGAATAAGACACTGAAGTGTTGAGACATGCTGCTACTGGAAAATAATCAACTTCAGGAAGGTGAGAGTGAGTCTGCTTCCTGATCATTAACTTCCCATAATGAAGACATCACTCTGTGGATACACTGCCCCTAGTGAAGATCAACAAAGAATGGAGAGGAATGATGAAAAAGAATGGTGAGACCAAAGAAAGAAAGAAAGAAAGAAAGAGGGAATGATGAAAAAGAATGGTGAGGCCAAGAAAGAAAGAAAGAAAGAAAGAAAGAAAGAAAGAAAGAAAGAAAGAAAGAAAGAAAGAAAGGTGAGATTAAAGAAAGTATTTGAGAAATGATGAAAGAAAGAAACAGAAAAAAAGAAAAAAGAAAAGAAGGAAGGAAGAAGAAATT
Source organism: Hemibagrus wyckioides (assembly GCF_019097595.1). Classification (NCBI taxonomy): domain Eukaryota; kingdom Metazoa; phylum Chordata; class Actinopteri; order Siluriformes; family Bagridae; genus Hemibagrus; species Hemibagrus wyckioides. The sequence continues at coordinate 17,190,770 of NC_080737.1, read as the reverse complement.
ATGAAAAAGACTAAAGAAATAATTCAAGAAAGAAAGTAAGAAAGAAGAAAAAGAATGGCAAGAGATGAAGAGATTAATGAAAAAAATAAAAGATTGTTCTAGAGAGAAAAAAGAAAGAAAGAAAGAAAGAAAGAAAGAAATGAATGATGAAAAAGACTAAAGAAATAATTAAAGAAAGAGACAATTCAAGAAAGAAAAAGAAAGAAAGGTGAGATTAAAGAAAGTATTTGAGAAATGATGAAAGAAAGAAACAGAAAAAAAGAAAAAAGAAAAGAAGGAAGGAAGAAGAAATGATGAAAAAGTAAAGAAATAATTAAAGAAAGAAAGAAAGAAAGAAAGAAAGAAAGAAAGAAAGAAAGAAAGAAAGAAAGAAAGGTGAGATTAAAGAAAGTATTTGAGAAATGATGAAAGAAAGAAACAGAAAAAAAGAAAAAAGAAAAGAAGGAAGGAAGAAGAAATGATGAAAAAGACTAAAGAAATAATTCAAGAAAGAAAGAAAGAAGAAAAAGAATGGCAAGAGATGAAGAGATTAATGAAAAAAATAAAAGATTGTTCTAGAGAGAAAAAAGAAAGAAAGAAAGAAAGAAAGAAAGAAAGAAAGAAAGAAAGAAAGAAATGAATGATGAAAAAGACTAAAGAAATAATTAAAGAAAGAGACAATTCAAGAAAGAAAGAAATAAAGAAAGAAAGGTGAGATTAAAGAAAGTATTTGAGAAATGATGAAAGAAAGAAACAGAAAAAAAGAAAAAAGAAAAGAAGGAAGGAAGAAGAAATGATGAAAAAGTAAAGAAATAATTAAAGAAAGAAAGAAAGAAAGAAAGAAAGAAAGAAAGAAAGAAAGAAGAAAAAGAATGGCAAGAGATGAAGAGATTAATGAAAAAAATAAAAGATTGTTCTAGAGAGAAAAAAGAAAGAAAGAAAGAAAGAAAGAAAGGAATGATGAAAAAGACTAAAGAAATAATTAAAGAAAGAGACAATTCAAGAAAGAAAGAAAGAAAGAAAGAAAGAAAGAAAGAAAGAAAGAAAGGTGAGATTAAAGAAAGTATTTGAGAAATGATGAAAGAAAGAAACAGAAAAAAGAAAAGAAGGAAGGAAGAAGGAATGATGAAAAAGTAAAGAAATAATTAAAGAAAGAAAGAAAGAAAGAAAGAAAGAAGAAAAAGAATGGCAAGAGATGAAGAGATTAATGAAAAAATTAAAAGATTGTTCTAGAGAAAAAACAGAAATCCTTCTGAAACTACAAACTTCTTAAAGTCCTGAGTGTCTCCTTTCACCTGAGTTTCATATTAACCTCCACTGTGGAGTGAGACATGACAATGACACTCAATCATCAACATGGACACAACAAACTTTCTGCATGCTGTAGTGACCGTTCCCACCTCCCCCACAGTTCCTGGTTCTATCCCAGGAGTGACCCTCACCACCAGCCCCACCCCCGCTGGGTTTCCTGTGGGTTCTCCAGGTTTCCTCCTCTACAACCCTCCAGTTAGTGGACACTATAAAGAACCCAAGGTTTGCCCATTCCCCCTTGCACCCAGTGATCCATGGCCAGGATAAAATGGTTCCTGAAGATCTGTCCATCGTTTGGTCAGCGTGTGATCACTGAAGCTCAGAGCTTGTTGAGATTTTTAGCTCCTCCTGAAGAAACAGAAATAGTGAGTTCTGTGCCTACCGATGTGGCCTTGATAACAGACGAGCGCTAATTATTTCGCATAATAGCAATATCGAAATTTCCCAATACACACACACACACACACACACACACACACACACACACACACACACCTTCCATCCTTACACCTCCTTGTGGAATGATTAGACACTGCAGTGTTTATGACCATCATTAGTTCCTTTAATTACACATTTCCAGCACAGGCTTATTGAGTAGTTTCTCTCTCTCTCTCACACACACACACACACACACACTTTCTGTGTCTCTCTCTCAGTCTCACTCTCTCTTTCTCTCTCTCTCTCTCTCTCTCTCTCTCAGTCTCTCTCTGTCTCACACTCTCTCTCAGTCTCTTTTTGTCTCTCTGTCTCACTCTCTCTTTCTCTCTCTCTCTCTCTCTCTCTCTCTCTCACTCACTCACTCACTCACTCGCTCTCTGTCTGTCTCTCTCTCCTTCTCTCTCTCAATCTACTGCTCTGGATTTATTGGCTTAACATCACCGAATATCATGTGATGGATGGAATAGTGAGTGAGTGATGGAGTCAGTAGATGGATGAACTTTGCAATTCATCCGTAAAGGTGTTCTGTGTCATCTGACGAATAAGCTCAAGCCGCAGAAACACCTCAAAATATTTCAGTCAGGAATACGCAAAGTTCCGATGGATCCTTTTAATCCTCCGGAAATCCAAGATAATGAAGCGGACTCCGTTCTGAAATCCAGGCTGTCAATCAGTTCTATCGAACAGGATCGATTGTGAGATATACGTTTGACAGAAAGGCATCAAGGGATCGACTGAAGCTGATATCGCCATGCTGAACATCCAACGCTAAGACCCTGATTCATTATTTAGCCTCGGTCGATCCTTGCCCGGAGCGCGCTGCCGTCGTCGCTAATGTATGAGCACTGAAAAGTCACGACTGATCAATAAGAGGGTCTTGTGTGAGGAGAAAGAGAGACGGACCAAACCTGGAGGGAGAAAAAATAATAAAAAACAGAAAGAAAACCAAATCCTGAGGACAGTCAAACTCGAATTCTCCGGGTTTAAGCACCGTGACCTCACGAGAAAAAAAAAGCTTCAGAAATTCAAGTGGAGCGAGCGACCGAAATTAAAGTGTGTTCATGTCTGGGGGCGTGACGGCGAGATCTGAGTGAGGCATGGCCGTGTCCTGAGATCTCCACACGGCCTTTATTGTGTCTCACTTTAATAAGAGAACTGAATGAAATGAAATCTGACAGGAAGAACTTCATCACAGCTTGTGTACACTTTCACGCTCTGCGTATAAAGAAGTGGATTTTAAAAAGAGTGTCATAAAACAGCAACCATAAAAAAAATGATATGAAAAAGCACCAGTGTAACGTGACATTTACTCGCACTGAAGCTCCAAGGCTAATGTCGCCAAGACATTTAGCAGCCTTGTAGCAAAACATCCGAAAGAAATAAAACAAAGCCTTGGCTGATGGACTACATTTAAGACGAAAACTGTGCCAAGGTTGATGTTATTCCTGTACGGAGATTAAATTTTAACTAGCATCAGGTTAAACACCAGTCTGTATCATTAACATGTTCACATTGTAACATTTTGGCGAATTCCTTCCTTACCTAAACTGATCCGAAGTGATTCTTTGCCAGCTTGGAAGTTATTTTCTTTATTTCTTGACCAAACTGATCGAGTAAAGTTTGACATTCTGAAAAAAACAAACAAACCCTAGTCTAGGCCATGTCGTTAACCTCATTACTAGCTAAATGTATGAGAGGATGGATTCATCCTCCAGCGAGAGAAACAAACCGGAGCTCATGAGATAATGGATAAAGCTTGAAATCGAATAACACGAGTTGTACTTTTTGCTTTTTTTTCTGCATTTATGTAAGTAAAAAGAAAACAAGTACATTTTCAGTGAGCGTGTGCAACCTTTTCAGAGAACAAAACAGCTAAATAATGCTTCATGCTGACATTATTATTATTATTATGCTTGTATCAAATTATATTCTGGATACAGGGTCACAAAATTAGCTAATCCAGCCCTCAAGCAACAACGTAGAAGCAAATGTAGAATTAATAATAAGCACACAAAAACAAAAAATCGTGCTCTTTTGGCGACAATAGGCCTATAGCTGCTTCATTGCTCGTTCCTTTCCTCCATCTAATGTTCCAGGAAAGATTTTTCTCTTGAATGACACATTCGAGGACAGGAGCCTTTGGCTAGTGTTATAGCTCCTGCTATTTTCCAGCCTTCCATCTGCTCCCAACAACCTCTGGGCCATCCTACCATGCCACATCATGAGTTTTTTTTCTTTTCAATTTGTTCGCTCTCCTCATCCTACAGGCTCAGCCGAGTAGTCAGTGACCTGCGCTGAACTTTTTGACTGCACAGCAGAGGAAGAAAAGAAAGATGAATGAACATCATGAAGGAACCGGGACTGAGCCTAAATCAGACTGGGGTGACGGCGAGGTCCAAAACCGGAGCTTTACATTTCTGGTTCAAAAGGAATGCCCGGGAATTTACGCCTTTACCCAGTTGCCTTAACAAATAGCTCGCAATCCGGGGACATGATGGCTAACACATGCGTTCTATTAATCGGATTTCCATCGTTTGAATTTTTTCATTTCACTTCCTTTCTTTGTTTCTGGCTTTAATACTATAAATTTACATATTTACTCACTTGGAGTGCTTTTTTGTTGTGTCCATGTTGATGATTGAGCGTCTTTGTCATGGCTCACTCCACAGTGGTGGTTAATATGAAGCTCATATGAAAGTAGACACTCAGAATTTCAAGTGTTTCAGAAGTATTTCTGTTTTTAGCCTACTAGCTGTGATATATATTCATAGAAAAGTTAAACAAAAATGGTTTGTTTTTTCCCACACAAATTTATCTTCAAAGTAAATGTTGATATCAAACCCATTTCTGCTCTCTGAGACGCTCCGAGTGCTTGTTCACCTAAAAAGCAGCTTAAATTTGATCTTCAACCAGGAAAATTCTGAGTAAGAAAACTAAAACACACTGAAAGCCAACAGACTCGTTTTATATCAGAGGTTTTGTCCGATCGCTGGGAGATTGGACGTTCGAATCCTGATGATTCCCAGAAGCACTTTTAGCAAGAGAAATCATTCCAAAAATCCAGATGTAGATATAAATCCCCCAATAAAAGAATTTTCAAAGTTAAAGTTAGTAAAGTTGAGATTTGAGAGTTAGGTACTTCACGAGTTAGTCCAGTAGTCGTCGCTTTTACACCAACCAACAGAATTGTTTATCAAAATTCTTACAATCCTTAATTAGGAAACTGTTCAGATCATCACCCATTTTGTGAGATGTAAAATTTCAGCATTTCGAGCTTGTAGTCATGATGAGATCTGGGAAAATCTTCCCATCTGATTACACATTCAATTCTCCACCTCGAGGGTTTCCACGCGTGTTAGACGTGACGGTCGGTGAAGCGAGCTGCGGCTGTCGAGCTTTCTGCTTTTTAAGCTGTGAGTGTGACACGCTCGTCTCGTGCGTATGAATAATAAATGTGCGGCAGACCTACAGCACTCACTCTAACTAATGTTTGTTGAGAGGGATGTGCGAGACTTTAATGATAAAAGCATTATGAAGCTTCAAAAAAAACAAAGTATTGTATAGGATCAAAGGAGGCACGAGGAAGAGAGGAACGTCTGAAGCACTGAACGCTTGATTTTTGGGGTGGAACCTTTTCAGAACATCCTGGGAACGTTTTTACTTTATTCCACAAAGTCAACACTGTTCAAGAATCGCTGTTGGAACGATAAAAGGCTCACACAAGGTTCTTGGAAGGTTATCAGAACGTTAGGAGAACATTCTCTTGACCATCACGGGTTGCCATACGGTTATATAAAAGTTCTGGGAATGTTACAGCGACATTTTCTGTACTAGACAGGCAAGAAAAATCAAAAGAAAATAAGCAAGAAGACCTTAAATAAAGCTTTAAAGAAAACTAAACTAAAAAATAATCCCAGTCTAGGGAAAAAAAAATAACAAACATTTCCAAAATATTCTGGAAAGTGCTATTTGTTATCTCGGACACAATTTGTTGGAAATTTTCTGGTCTCTTCTTTTAAAAAATCTTCTCACTTTCTGAGAGAGAGCACCCACGCTCCGGTTTGTTTTGAACAACTCCACGTCGTCTGATCTCAATTAAAGTGACGGGGATTCTGAGGACGCTGATGGATGTGACTTCTTATTTTCAACATCCCTGGAGACGGAAAAGGCTTCTGCTGTGGTTCTGTGTCAGTATTTATAGCTTGACATTGACACAAACCCTAATCCAAGCCTCTCTGAGTCCTATTGTGAGTTCTATTTTTACAGACAGATGCTATATATTTAGATTTTCTGCTGGATTCATGTCTAAAAGTGTGAAGCAGAACTGAAAGGGGGGAAAAAATAAGAGGTTGTTTCGAGGACTTTCAGGTAGTTTGCTGTCCTGGCTCCTTTCCACATTTTGTTATTAGATCTACAGAGAGCCAGTCTCTCTTCACACCCTCGCTAATCACCCCGGGGGGTCAAGCAGGTCGAGAGGCAGCTCGACCTCACCCTTCATCCCCCACTTCATTTCCTGTGTTTGTTTTCTAAAGGTTCCTCCAAGCTTGCTGAGATGTAGCGCTGACTAATGACCTACAAAAGAGCCCCGTTTGCCAACTGTCTCTGTCCGGCTCCGCCCCTTCCCATGCGGCTCGTGAAGCCCAATCTGTTAGATCTATTGTCCAGCCACCCGTCACTGGAACACACGGCCCGAGGATGCTGGGAAGATCGGCTTGGGGTCAAAGCGTATCCGAGTTCCCAATCAGCCACCCTGACGAGGAGCATAAATTATAACCCATAACGTCTGGACATGATTTCCCGCCATGACAGCTGTCACATGGAGGATTAACAGCCTTCATGCTCACAAACAAATATTTGTTGTTGATCTTTTCTACACATTTATCATCAGAGGTGTAGATTCGTCTCTGGGAGTGAAAACCAGCACTGTATAATAAGCTGGATGGACATCTGCACTTCTGCACAGTTTCACCTTAGAGGCAAACATATGGAGTCACAATGTAGAACAGCTTGAGAGACAACTGGTGGCAGGATGCATACACACCTTCAGAAGGTTAAAGTGGAGATTTAACCCTTTTGACCAGTGCACTAGTGTTGGAATTGGACTTATAGGACCAGTCGTAAGTCTGATCTAAAATGAGTAGAATGAGAAGAAAGAAAGTATTCGAGAAATTATGAAAAAGAAAGAAAGAAAGAAAGAAAGAAAGAAAGAAAAAGTATTTGAGAATAAATGAATGAATGAAGAAAGAAAGAAAGAAAGAAAGAAAGAAAGAAAGAAAGAAAGAAAGAAAGAAAGAAAAACGAGATTAAAGAAAGTATTTGAGAAATGATGAAAATGAAAGAAAGAAAGAAAGAAAGAAAGAAAGAAAGAAAGAAAGAAAGAAAGAAAGAAAGAGAAAGAAATTGAGAAATGATGAAAAAGAAACACAGAACGAATGAATGAATGAATGAATGAATGAATGAATGAATGAATCAAGCAAGCAAGGAAGGAAGGAAGGAAGGAAGGAAGGAAGGAAGGAAGAAAGAAAGAAAGAAAGAAAGAAAGAAAGAAAAACGAGATTAAAGAAAGTATTCGAGAAATGATGAAAATGAAAGAAAGAAAGAAAGAAAGAAAGAAAGAAAGAAAGAAAGAAAGAAAGATTAAACAGAACAGCAGAATTAAAAAAAGTATTTGAGAAATGATAAAAAAGAAACACAGAAAGAAAGAAAGAAAGATGCACAAGAATGGCAAGACTAAAGAAAGAAATTGAAGAATTATGCAGGATGTAGGATCACTGTTATTTCTTCGGCAGTGTGTATGAACACAGGAAGTCAAAGGTACGTAAAGTGAATTGTGAGTGTGTTGAAAGTGTGTATTCTTGGACGGATCGCTTCACTCGGTTATGGGATGAAACAGTTGGGGGAGGGAACACGGTTCTCCAGTTAATCCTTTATTAGTACAGTAAATTTGTTGCGTGGGAAAATCAATAAAGGACAGATTGCCGGCGTTCCTTTTAATCTCACCTTCGTTCATGAATTATTAATGACGCAGGTCTCTGGACGTGTTTGATACGGTACACGAGACTCTCCTTTCCTCAGAGAGCCATGTTTTTTTTTCGTTGTCGTTTTGTTTCCAGATTTATTTAAATTCAAGCCGGCCACGTCCGCTGAAGCGCCGAGCCGAAGAGTCTCTCAGTCAGTCGGAGGAGTTTATTTACACCGCGCTGCGAGAGAGTTGGCTCTGTAATCTCCAGTCTTCTGAATGACAAATTGCTTTTCAATATTTGACTAAGGGCGATATGTTGTGACACGTATTGTATTGACACAAGGCCTGTTTTTTTTCCCCTTTATGAGCGCAAATTCGGATCAGAAGGTTTAATCCAATTTAATGCATGGTGCTTGTTTACCAAAAAAAAAAAAAAAAAAAAATCAATTTAGATAATTAAAAAACGTTAACACTAATCATTGGGCTTCACCAGCAGTACTGATTTGCATAATCGGCTGATATATTTATGCGCGGAAATTTGCATAGCACGCTTATGTCTTTATCTGAGTCGGTGAAGACGGATGTTTTCGATTTGGAAAGCAGATACAGTGAGAAGGAGATCGCGGGTCAGTGGATCAAGGGGGTGGGAGGGGGTGTCCTACGTTGCTATTGGAAACGCCACAGCTCTCCGGCTCTGTTTCCGTGAATATTAATGAAAGCTCCAGCCGAGCTCCGGGTCACGTGACAGCCGCCAGGAATGCGATGAATTCTTGATAGGCTACGTGGCAGTGATGAGGCAGTGACTTCAGGGGTCAGAGGTTAATCCTAAAGCTATGAAGGTCCGTTCTGATGTAGTCGCCGAGGCACACGACAAACCGGAGATTAAACTGGGAAATGAATGACTAAAGGTGACTAATGAATGACTTTCGAGCCTGGCTGTCACTCACGAGTTCTGAAGTCATCAAGAAGCAATCAGTAAAATTCCTGTAAAAACGGTCACGTGTACTGCTGAGAATTGATCAAAATTCCAAGAAAACCCAAGAAAATTTTGCATTAAAACTATAATTGGAAGGAAAAAATCCATTTCTTAGGTTTACATAAAGGATTTTTTTACTGTATTAATGAACATACTGTAGCGCTGTTCTGTTGAGTCCTTGATTCTGATTGGTCAGAGGATTAAAGGATTGTATAATTGTTTATACAATGAATAACGCTAGTATTACTGTTTAATTCAGGAGTTTTTGTTAAAAATTGCTGTTATTTGGTTTATTATTATGAATGAATATGTGCGTTATTTACTTTGTTTGCATTACTGATGACGTAATAATGCTCTTTTCTTTTAAATTACTAAAACACAATTCATTCTATGTCCTTAACCTTTCATTAAAGCGTGAACAAACGTCCGAACAAACGTCCGGCTAACTCCGCCCCCTCGCTGCACATATCCTTATAAATATACTCATCCATGAAAGCACTAAATGGGATTCCATTGATATAAATCCTCCCTTTTTTGCTGTGCAAATACACTCGCTTCAGCAAATTTGTGTTTACAATTGCTGTTCTAAAGCTGTGTGTGTGTACACATGGGTCCTGCCTGCCTGATGATGCTAGGAGGCTAAGTGCTAAGATAAACAGATCGATAGTAAACCAATGAGTTTATAGCGTTCGCTCTGTGGAGAATTGAGCGGCGGGCTAGACCTTAGCGCAGCATCAACAGCTCTCGGCCTTTTCGCGGCACATGCTGAGTCAGTCAGAGGTTGCGGATACAAGACGCTAGCGTGGGAGATGATCTTTTTTTTTTTTTTATTAAAAAAAAAAAAGTTTACTCCTGGCACCACTAAAGAGTTATTTAATGCTACAAAGCTCGCTATCACTTCACCATAAAAACACATCAATAATACAATCTTAGCAATGTAGCAGTTACAAGAATACAAACGTGCTTTATATCCTGAATCTAAATGAGACTGTAATTAATTTATAATGTGGAACAACAACGGAGTTCTAGCTTTAGGCTTTAAAGCACTCTCGTTATTGTTGTCAAAGCTGATAACACGACTGGGTATGAGGAAAAAATATATCCGTCACTTCCAGGATGCGCTGGAAAGGTATTTGCGTGAGTTGGGGACGCGTAAAAACAGAGCGGGAATAATACATCCGTCAGAGTTTTGATGCAATATGTATCGCAATAAAGCGCATGTCACAAACCCACGCATGCTGCTCGTCAGGCTCGGCTGTGGGTCGAGAAGAACCTGCGTGTGAAACGTCTGTGCTATAAAAAACTCTTTTAATGACTGTAATAATACCCACCGAAAATAAACGCTTTATTATTCCATCACGGCTGAGACCAAATAAATATGCCCTGATTTCATGGAACGGATCATCTGGGGGCAGTAAGGGTAGCAGCTGCGTACTGCTCTCTTTCAAGCACACAGCAGCGCTCAGCTTGCGCTCACTTTATCGATACACGGCAACGGATTTGCTGTTTTACAGACAGCCTGCTTCCATACATGTCAAAAATACAGTGGACACGAAACACTCAACATATAGCTTCATCGTTTCCGAGATAAGCTAGCTATGTATTTCTAATATACAGTGCTCGATTTGCTGCTTCTTAGGAAGCTAATTCGTTTAGAATTAGTGTCAGATTTGCTAAATGTTGTGAAGATAAACTCTCTCAACGCAAAGCTAAAAGCTGGAAGGTAACTGTTTCCAAAGTCAAGCTAAATTCACATCCAGCCTTGGATTTGCTAACCGTTTCTGAGAGAAGCTACTAGCCATTTCCAAGACAAGCTAACGGGTCAGTTAGATTTGCTAGCTTTTCAGAAATAAGCGTTTTAGCGATTTGCTAACTGTTTCAACGTCAAAATATTTCAACGTACAGCACCAAAAATGCAGGGAAACCCACGCCACAAGCCACAGCCCTTGCTAACCGGGGCTAACTTAAGTCAGATTTTCTCTCTGATTCCGAAACAAGCTAATATAAGCTAATCAACCAAGCTAATTCTACATATAGCACCAAATTTCTAAGATTCTAAGTTTTTCATGACACAAGCACCTCTAACTAACTTACGATAACGATGTACATTGCTAGATTAGCTTTCTGCTGCTAGCACTGTTCTGGAACTTTTATGAAAATTTTTTTTTTTCATAGGTTTTTGTGATTTTTTTTTGTGAGTCTATAACAACAGAACAAAGCCCAAAGAACAATATTTCATCATTCTTGCCCTTGAAAAGGCCCTTGCTTTTAGTCCTGCTGAAAATGAAATAGCAAAACAAAGCAAACACAACCGTCTGTAATCCAACATTTCTGTCATCTCGGCTACAGTCTCTGAGTGTGTGGGTTTTCCACACTAATCTCCATGCAAAAAGGTTAGCAGTAGCAGTCATGATCCTTCACCTCCTCCTGGCCTTGACATATGTGACTCCTGTTGTGGCTGATGGAAATCACCCCACACTGAGAATTCTCTCATGTGCCTAAAAATTTCATACTGGAAAAATAAGGCAGGGTTTCGGTTAGCAAGACAGATTTAGCCGTGATTCTTTTAAATAAAGCTCTGTTCTTTTCAACAAATGAGATTACTTCATCCGTCGGGAAAGGGCTTGGATTTACACAGAAATGTCTTTGAGATGAAATATGTACATGGGAATGAAACAGGAACGCAGCAGGAGTCAAGCTTTACATTTCACACTCGTTCTATGATAAAAAATTCCTTTCAATTCTGCAGTCTCTTCTCTCGCACCTCGTTCTGTCCCGTCTGAACAACTGTATGAGGCGCTTTTAAATATTCTCTGTCAACATCAAAAACCAGGTTTTTTTTTTATTGAATCAACCGTCATGTTTGAAAGACCCTTCCAGTTAACACAAGGACGTTGCATGATGGATGAGGCAATGTTGCTCTGTCGTCAGGCACTGTGAAAGACGCCTTTTCCACAGGGGCCATTAATTTGGTTTAGCCACATGCCACCAGGCAAGGCACATAATTGCCGATCTAGGCGAGCCAACCAATCAGGTTGTCTTCCTCGTGTTAAGTAAGGATGGGCCAAGGAGCATTTCAGAGGCATGCGTCCATGGAATAACGCATTAAGACTGACATTCGGCATGCGGATGTCGCATGTATCTCGTGCTGCAAATGCTCGACATGCCAATTCAATTAGGATCCGAGGGGACCACCGGAGAATTGAATGAATGCGATTGACTGGATGGAAGCGCTGTCATTTTTCTGGGGCAACTGATTAAATTTCCTACATGAGCCAATGTGATACCCATCAGTCCCTTAGTGCCTCTAATTGATGTGGAGATATGACAGGTGAAGGACAATAGCCTTCCTTGGAATGACATTCCTGGTATCCCAAGAGGCCTGAAGCTTCGCTCCAGACCATCAATCCCATCACCCAATGCTATTTAGAATGGTTTTATAGACAGTGGTCATTTCCTGTGCGGAGTAAAACCTGATTTTAAACATCAGTGGGCCCATATTTGTAGACAAATTATTAATCTGTATAAAATATTTACTTGTCCAAGCCCAGTAAATAAATTCAGCTCTAACCACTCATGAATTCCGACCAGGCTTCCCACAATCTCAGGGATTCAAGTGATGTCTATCAATAAACCCCCATTGGTTTAACACTTCAGAAAAAAAATATAATCAGATCCAGCAGCAGAGACTCAGAAGAAGCCACCAGTCAATGGTAGTAACCGCCTCAGTGATCAAGAACCCCATGTTGCTCTAGATTTCTTTCAGCTACAACCCAATAGCGCAGTCTTACTGTAGCATGTGGTGAGCAAACGCAGAACACACATGACGAAAAGTGCCGTGATGTTAAATTTTTAGAAAATCCAGAAATGTCTGTTACATGGGGTAAAATACAGGCAAGCAGGATAGTCCATGACATGCCACGATTGAAAGGCATTAAATATAACAGACTGCTTAATGTAACACAAAACACACAGTCACAATAGAGTAAGAAACCAATGAGGGGAGAGGGGGGAGACACAAAAGAAGCCATTGGACATGAACTCAAAACAAAACTACTGCCCTGGGAACCAAACGAGAGGTTTGTTGGGAGGAAATTATGGTACTTACAATTAAAAACATTTAAAACGACTTGACCTGTTGCACTGGGGACATTTATACTATATACTATTAATACCTGTGCCAAATAATAGGCTCCAGATCCACAGATACCGGACCTTATGTGGTAGCTTAGTGGTTAAGGCAGGGGTGTCCAATCTTATCCGGAAAGGGCCGATGTGGGTTTAGGTTTTCATTCCAACCGAGCAGAAGCCACACCTGAGCCTACTGAAAGCCAAGATCCACTGATTAAACAGGTGCAATCAGGTGTGGCACCTGCACCCAAACGGCCCTTTCTGTATAAGTTTGGACACCTCTGGATTAAGGTGTTGGACTGTTGGTCGGAAGGTTGTGAGGTCAAATACCAGGTCGACCAAGCTGCCTCTGCTGGGCCCTTGAGCAAGGCCCTTAACCATCAACTGCTCAGTTGTATAAAAAGTAAAATGTAAGTCACTCTGGATAAGGATGTCTGGATAAGGGACCTTATGGTGTGACTTTAAGCATAAAATTGCTTAAAGTCACACACTGATATAGTGTTTTATATCAGAGATGTCCAATCTCATTCAGAAAGGGCTGATGTGGGTGCAGGCTTTCATTCCATCCAGGCAGAAGCCACACCTTTTGGATTGGTGGAATCAGATGTGACTCCTGCTTGATTGGACCGAAATCCAGCATCCACACTGACCTTTCTGGATAAGACTGGACACCTCTGTCTTCTATAATATTATGCCTTGTCATGTTATTGACATACCAGTATTCTGTTCTACCTCTAAACTACAACGCTAGTCAAGGTAAGACATCTTGGTCCCTCCAGGCAATTTGGAAGAAAAGGCTCTGACACCAATAGCATGGAGTCTGACAATGTGCCTCATCCAAGCACATTTGTTCTAATACATTCTGTACTTTTTGGGCTCCCGAGTGGTGTGAATGTCTACAATCTGGGACTTGACGCATCTGGCATCTGCAGATATGAGTGTAAGCATGAACGGATTAATAAAGGTAGTGCAAATAATAATAAAAGATAAAAATAAAAGGATTTCTATATCCTTGCTTAATCATTCACTCCTTTGCCCTTTAGGTCAGCAGGGACTTGTTCAAGGAAAGAACATTTCCAAGTTACTTTTTTTGCATTGTGAAGCCATAAATCAAAAAAGTACAACTCTGGTCATTTGCAAATGAATTAGATAGTTGAGTTCTTTTGGGATCTAATGCCCCATTTGCTTGGTGATCAGTTCTACCCGAAACTCAAAGAAAGCAATCCATACGAGTTGTTCCATCAGTCACAACAGACGTATTTTATGCATTTCATTGTGCGTAGACATCCACATTATTAATGAACCCGCCTGATGAAACTCATTACCGATAATACCAGACTTCCTGCGTCTTTGTTTTCTATATAAACACGCTCATGAGTGAAGTATGCGTAACTGTCCTATGCCACATGCCACATGTCATACGTCTGCATGAAGCCCTGGAGATAGATAAATGCTATCAGGTTGCTGTCAGCTGAAGTGACACATCCTTGTAAAGGTTTAGGAAAGTAACAGCGTTTGGGGGAGAGGGGGGCGATGTCAGGAATTCTTGACATGAGGCAAGATGATGAATGGGGGTTGAGTAGCACTAACTGTTCGTCTGATTCTCAGCCAGGGAAATGTACTACACACCCCTGACCTCGGGTTCTAAATATACGGTAAGAAATGATGCTGTAGTCTATACCTTACTTCTACTGCCATGTCTCCAGGGGGTAATAAAGTGAAATTACTGAGAGTTCTATTTACACTATGAATAATGAGCATTATTAAAAGGTCAGTGCCTGCGATACCCAAACAATCCATTTGCTTGAGACTTGGAAAAGACATCCATCATAAAGAATCAGATGCACTAGAAAGGTTAAGCCAGTTTTTGGAACCAAGCATAATGGTTGTGAAAAAAAATATACAGAATGGTATAAAGAATCAAGAAATGATGCTAGGGTTGATTTCTTTCTAGCTCAGACTGTTTAGTCATGCAGTGACATCAGTGACACAAAGTGACATGCCCCCAGAGCTCCTGGAGCTCCATTTCTTTACTGACACATCCACAACATGTCCATCCAGTCAATCATTTTCTGTACTTCTTATCCTCACAGGGAGACTGGAGCCTTTCCCTGGGGACCCGGGACACAAGTAGGGGGACACCATGGATGGGATTCAACCCACTGTAGGGTACGATCGCACACACAATCACACACTACGGACAAAAACACGGCAATCAGCCTACAGTGCAGGTCTTTTGGACTGGGAGAGAAAACCTGGAGGAAACCCCTGAAGCTCAGAGAGAACAAGCACACAGGGCAGACGTGGAGATCGAACCCCCAGGCCTGGAGGTGTTTCCCCGTCCATAACACCATCCATGTTAAATACAGTCATGCTGTAATGAACATGAGTGACATGGATTATTTACTCTATCCCCTTTTTGCTTCCCAAAATGCTCTTGAAAGACAAACTCCAGGTAGCCAGACTTAGCAGATATTGTCCAATCAAAGTGCATATTACACAAAGAGACAAATGACAGAATTTAAAAGGTTCCATGGGGAGAAGTTTTTGTATGAATGAAAGGGTTACGATTTTTCTACTTCTTCTAGCAAGGTTGGCATTTAGAGGAAACACAGCATGAAGACCCAGGAGATCATTATGGACTTTAAACACACACACACACACAAAGGAAAAGCATCTACCTGCTTTTAAGTGTCCGTAATAGTTTGCCACATACCATTATTATTATTATTCCATCAGTGCTATTTGTGATATAATGAATTGTTTTGTAGTCTAATAGCTTCATTACTTAACTATTTATAGCTTCTATATTTATGCCTCCATCTAATATCACAACCAGCAATTACTGGAGGTAGGGATGTGTAGCTTTCCATGTTTGGCGCAATAGCAATAACAAAGCTCAGAGTATTGACTGATAATTGGCATCCTCATGGTAACAAGTCGACTCCCCATTGGTTATACGAAACATTACCAATGGCAACCTGGTTTAAGACAATTTGTGGCTTCTTTATTTCAGAATGATCTGCATCTTGTGACTCAATATCTCCAACTGCATTACAAAAACTCAGAAAATGTCAAATCTGGTCCAATACAGATGTTGGTTTCCAGATTGGTTCATTCCCTGTTATTATTCTCCACATTCATGGAATACATTTTAAAGCAGCTTGAAGCTGAATACTCTTATTACCTCAGGCTATGATAAAAAATGTAATCATGAACCTAATCAAGTGTAAGGTTCTGGATGGGAGGATTTGGCCCCGAGTGAAACTCAAAACACGCGACTGCACCGTTATTAGTGACACCAATCAAACTGAAGCACCTCCAACCGATACAGAATGAAGTTTTAGAGAGGATCCGAGCTGAAATGACTTCTGCGCTGACCTTCAAGGTAATGACAGAAGATGTTTGGCAAACACAGAAAGAGAGCTTGATGAGATCTGAGCTTAAGAGAGCTGTTCGAGGGGGAGCGAAAGAGAGCAAGTGAGGGAGAGAAGAGAGAAGGAGGGAGCAAGATGGCGTGTAATACTGCCAGTGTGTGCCTCTGCAACTCCCAAATCAATAGCTGATGAAGGTCTCCTATTAGAGCCAAATGGAATTGCACAATCATTGAGTGGACCATGGGGGTATGTGTGGGTGGCTCTGTGTGTGTGTGTGTGTGTGTGTGTGTGTGTGTGTGTGTGTAATTACCTCAGTGAATCTCATCAAAAGTCATTTAAGCCATCTTGATCAGAATTTTATTGATCTCATAGCTTGGACCTGCAGGTCAGGTTCAAAATCGCATTATATCTGTTGGTCACAGAATTGTTTAACATGATTACACATTAATGGCAGGGACCGATGGCTCGACCGTAATTCAGTCAGTTCGGGCTTTGAATCCAAAGCTGGCAGCCGTTCCAGAGAACTCCTGACTCATTTACAGCCAAGTGTATGCGGAATTTGCACCTGTAAAGGATGCCTCGTCTTCTTTACAAAGGCTCGCTACGCAGTCAAAAGCTGCTTCATGGATCAGAGAAGAAGAAGAAAATGGCTGCCTGCTGCATACGTTTTCTTGCTCATTCAACTCTTGTACATTAAAGGCGAGAGAGAATTTCATAGCATCCCACAGCATCCGAATTGAGCCGTTTCCACCCTTTCTGGAGCTCTACGTCCTACAGCTAAATATGAAGACTGCGAGCATGCAAATGACTGGTAATGTCCTGAGAAGCTTAAACAGCAACCAGACAAGCATCATGAAGATTAGCAGAAATGGAGGAATAGCTTGCAACATCAAGTGGTCTTATAAACCTTATAAAAATCTGGCTAGCAAAATAAGAGACCAACTTTCCACCACAAGTATCATTTTGGTATCAAGTAGCACTCCTAAAGGCCTTCGGATCCTGAGCTCATCATCTGCTTGGTAAAAAGAAAAAAAAAAGTCCTGCTCTGTATTCCAGGGCAGTCGTGGACCAGCGACAGGCACCTTCTGCACGTGATGTATGAGTGCCATCACCAAAAATAATGGTGTGGTCTGAAGGTAATCTTTTATTTCTCGCCTGCGAGGCTGAGCACGGATGGTGAAAGAAACCAAAATCAAACCCTTTTGTTTAGAGAGGCTGTGTACTTATTGTTCTGTCATTTCTGATATTAATCACCCATGAAGATACAATCTAGGAATTCAATAACAACCTGGACCATGCAACGCTTTCTACGTACAGCTACGGAATATTACTTAACACAAGTAAGAGCAGCAAAGGCAACGGCAGCTCATGCAGGTAAATTGGGTGGAAGCAGGGCTTTATGGATTGCTTGGTAAGGTCAGAAGTTTGGGGGATGATGATGATGATGATGATATTTGTTGAGGGGTGGATTAAACAGACCACATCCTGCAACATATGTGCTCAGGCATGAGATCACAGTCCAGACATCGAATTTTTCATTACAGACTCAACCGGCCTTGGATGTTTCAGGATTCATTATTTCCGTACCCAGAGTCCTTGGAAGGCTCCAGATTGGCACGCTGTGGACGGATATGTGCTGGAATGGTGGTGAGGGGTAACTCCCTCTTGGCACAAGTTCTCAGGAATCAAGTAAGTCTTCCCCGAGTGAGCAGGTGGCCCGAACTCGAGCCAGCGCGGCAGGCTTTGGACCCAAGATGGGACACATACAGCTCCACATCACATAGACGACCTTGAGAAAAGACGTTCAGGCAAAATAATGGTGGTCCATTTATCAGTCTCAGACTCTGTCTATTGCTCTAGCGAGTCTCTCACCGCTCTTTTATCTCCTGCACAATGAAATGCTAGAACATTACAAAATTGCTTCCATGCTATAATGAAAATGAGTTAATAATGAAAACTCTGTTGTGTTCCAATTATTAAAGCTTAACACAATCACAAATCTAATGGTTCTTCAAGGCTACAGTGATTAAAAAGAGCTTTTCATTTGTTGCCAGGGTAACACTGATCTGAACATCTGATTGGATTTAAACACTCGATTATTTAAAGCCACGAGCTGCCGCTGAAGCTGAAAAGACTCGTTAGCGAAAACACATGAATGTGCCACCTGATTGCTGGATGGCTTCCACACAGGTCCGTTTCCTGAGTTGCCAGGACCTGAGCATTCAATCAGGTTCCCTTTCGAAAAAAAAAAGATGTGCACATGATTACGTGAATAATATGTGAAAATGTGTGAACAAGTTAACATATCACGATAAGAAGAATATGTAATAAATAAACCACATGACCTACAGGTGAAAAACGAAAAAAAAAAAATTATGGCAAAATAAATGAATAAAGTATAAAAAAAAAAAGAAAGAAAAAGAAAAGGAGATCGTGCAAATAAACCACTGCAAATAAATAAATCATAAATAATCATAATTGTAAATATATGAATTGTAATAAAATTATATACAAAAATGAGTAAACTGTGTAAAAAAATTATACAATTATTATTATAAAATTATTATAAAATAATTTACAAATAAATAAATTAAAAAAAAGTTTTTTTATTAAAAAATAAAATAAAATAAAAAATCACGCAAAACAAATGCACCAAGTAAAATCTAAAAACATAAAGTACGTGTAAAAAATAAACAGGACACATTTGAAGTACCTAAAAAGCATATATAAAATTCACAGAGGTTTCTTAGCAACAGTTCCCGGCTTCCTTTTCCATTACAGTGTGCTAGCTTTGAGAGCAGCAATTTGCAAGATATCTCAGCATGTTTTTTTTTTTATTTCTTTTTTTAAACCTTTGAAAAGAAAACGCTCTTTTCATATTTTGTTTTGCAGGATGCAGCTTTCTGGTTGGTATTTGAACAATTTCTAATTTAAGAAGTGCATCCCAATTTCTTGCTCTCATTCAAAATTCATTGTTTGCGCGTTTTGTTTTCAGCCTGCGTATTATTTGTTCAAGATATCTGGAGCTGCAACCTTCAGCTGGGTTCAAGGGCTGCCATTTCATTCCAAGTTAGATGTGTCCTGAATTGTATATCGTGCCACACAGGTTCCCTGTTCTGTGGTAATCCATTTACATTCAATTCCAGACACTGCAACCTCCATTTCGGCGCTGCTTCTTTCTTCCCGTCCATTTAGAACAACGGGGCCACGTTTCAGACAGAAACCTTGCGCACCTGACCTGCCTGAGACGCTGAGGATTCTTGAGAGTGTGAAAATACCCGCCAATGCCTTAACAAATGCTATGCTGATACTGGCTAGTGCAATGATCTGGTTAAACTGAAGCCCTGTTATATTGCTGACCCGCACTTTTCAGCATCGACGGATTTGTCTCTCGCACTGAAAATATTACAAAACCCCATGCTTGCTGTAATTCAAGAAAACTGGTTGCTGTATTAAAAGTGTGAACGCATGCCATTAAGTGGTGGATCAATGTGACCAGAGAGTTAGGACTGCATTAAGGAAAACATCATCCAATTACTGTAGGTTAACGTTGTGAGAGTGGGGTGGATGGTAGCGGTTCTACGTGATCTTGATAAATAGCTCTTTAATTAGTCAGGCGGGCATCTTGTGTGATGGACACCTCGTGTGGAGAAGCATGATAATGAGTACGCGCTGTACCGGTGGACACTCTGCCGAAAAGATTCTTCCTTTCTCTGCGTCAAGGATGTTTAAAGCGCCCGAGATATCGCTCATGTTCACTGTAAATTTGACACTGAAGCAGGAATAAAAGAGTGTGTGGCTATCTGCAATGGCATTTGGATCCAAGGCAACATATACAGGAGCTGCAAGGATGCCAGAGGTGAACAAAGCGCTCTCTGATGCAGCCTTATAGGTTAAGAGGCATTTTACTTGACGTTGAGAAGAGTGAATATTGGATTCTACACTGTATTGTAGCTGAAATGCCAGTCTGTTATGCTATTCTTGGTTACGGGCGTTTGTATAGGTGTGGTACAAAGGAAAAAAATGGATAGATTGAATAGAATACTTGCTGAAAGGCTGCGTTCATTAATCTGAGAGGGTATATGATGGTGCACAGTGCAGCGTGACACATTTACTGCTTTCATTCATTTATCATTGCTAGATGCGACATTCTGGTCTGGATCGTGGTGGTTTAAATTACTAATTTGTTTCTATTTCGAAAAATAATGCAAGCTAAGTAATACAAAATATGGAAAATAACACAAACTAAATGCATCTGAAAGTACTGCTGGTGCAGCAGCAGGAAGGAATTGGTCAAATGTTCTGCTGGAAAGAAGAGACTGGTCAGTGTTTTAGCAATGGTGGTTGGGTTCAGTCAGAATTCTTTCAAGTAGGACTGGAGTGGACAGGACTGGCTAGAATCTTTTGATAAGTGGTTGGGACTGGTATAAAGTTCTGTGGGAAAATTTGGGATTGGCCAAAATATCTATAGCCAAGGGTAGGACTGGCCAAATTGACTGTGAGAGTGGATAAATTGGTCAGAATTTCTTCATGAGGGGCCAGGATTTGTCAAACTTTCAGTAAAAAGGACAAAACTGCTCAGAGTTCCTTCAAGAGTGGCTGAGAGCTGGACAAAACTTCTGTGGGACCAAGTGGGATTGCTTAAAATAGCCAGTGTTGGTCAAACGTTCTGCAGGAGCATGGAAAAGTGGTCAAAATTTCTATAGGTGTTGTTGAGATTGGTCAGAATCCCTTTACGAGAGCTTGGGATTTGGTCAGACTTTCTGTGGAAGTGACTGGGATTGGTCAGACTTTCTTTGGAAGTGACTGGGATTGGTCAGACTTTCTGTGGGAGTGACTGGGATTAGTCAAGAGTTCCTATGGAAGTAACTAGGATTGGTCAGACTTACTGTGGGAGGAACTGGGATTAGTCAAGAGTTCCTTTGGGAGGAGCTAGGATTGGTCAGACTTACTGTGGAAGTGACTGGGATTGGTCAGACCTTCTGTTGGAGGGAATGGGATTGGTCAGAGTTCCTTCAAGACTGATTGGGATTCGTCAGACTTTCTGTGGGAGTGACTGGCATTTCTTCTTGAGTGGATGGGTATAGGAAAAAAAAAAAAACTACCCCTCACCTTCACTTTACCACTTTTGAGTAGCACCGCAGACTCTGAATAGTTGAAATACGTGTATTTTGAGTTGAAACACATCTATTTTGAATTTTACACAAAAAGGAAAAACACAAGTCTTTAAAGATTCTAGTTTCACTGTTTTCTTCAAACAAGCCATGTCATCGGTTTACCTGCCTTAAGCTAAATCAATTCATGTGACTGGATAAACTACCACAGATGTTGAGAATCAGTTCACCTTCAGAAAACCTGAATCATTTTTCCACTTTTTAGGGACCACCAGTTTATAACCCCCCTGCTAGCGTGTTTATTGACCCACCATAAATGATTTTTCGATTTTTCTCTGCAACACAAGATTATTACTGTGGTGGATGTGAAAACATTAGTGATGTGCAGGATAATTTGTTTCTAACACCCTGTATATCGAGTTTCTAATCCAGGTCTGAGATTCCATCTACGGTCTTCATTCGCTTCTCATTTCACCAGAAATGATGTTGTAATGTTCAGACACTCAGCATCGTATCCATTTAAATCAACTGCATAAGGTTATCACCCCTGCTGTGCTGATGCCATGATTGTTCCTCACCTCGTGCAGTCTTCTGCATGAATCGGCAGCGTTTTTTTTTTTGTCCTCCGTTCTCTGCCGGTGTGAGATAGGAGGTGAGGCGCCCGGCTTGTGACGCCGGCTCATTAGGAGTCGCACGCTGTGACAGATCTCACACCTCGCTGCAGGCTCTTCCTCCCTGCTCTGATCCGCAATCAGCTCCGTCTGTGGCTTTTAATCAGAGCCTGCTCGTTAGCAAATGAGCAACGTGAGGCCTCGTCTCGAGCACCGGCCTCAGAGTGAACTCCGAGCACATTGAGATGAGATCCTGTGATCCTTTGATGGGATATCTTTGAAATAAAACAAAAACTGCAGTGAAGGAACTCTATTTCCTGGCGCAGAAGGTCTGAATCAGATAACAGCTGCTGTGTGGGACTTCAATAAGTGGACCGTTTTGCTGCAGGTCGCCGTCAAGCTGACAGCTCTGGGCTCGGCTGGTCGTCCTGGGAAACGGCCGACGGTGCGCTCGGCTCGTGTGGTCTGACAGCTGATCGACAAGCAGCGTCAGCTTTCTTCTGATTGATTATTGATCGTAATCAGCTGCTCTGCTATAACAGAAGGAAACAGTTTATAATTCTTGCTCTTATTTCCTGGGAGTGTCTGCAGTCTGCGGCTGAATGAAAATGCTGATTGTTGCTCTGTCAGCTTAAATCAGTGGGTTCGTGTGTGTGTGTGTGTGTGGCGTTTCTTTTCCATACATCTCTTTAATGCTGTTTACATTCTCTAAAATATAGTTTCGCACAATCAAAAGTGCCACAGTACACCTCGATTGATTTCCGTCTGCACTGAAACTCCGCTTGCTAAACGTCGCCGACGTTTTTAAAATCGTTCCAATTCACACAACACAATTTGCATAAAAAGGTGCGAATAATAGCATATTTTCCCCAAGAGCATCGTAAAACAACCTCAACCTCAGCAAACAGCACAGCTAGCATCATAACCAACAACGCTTATGAGTATCTAAACATTACCATGCTTTCAGGAAGCAGTGCCTATGATTAGGGACAAGATTCATGTCTCGTATTCAGGCACACACACACACACACAAACACAGACACACACACAGAGTAATATTAACTTTACTCATGTATATTAGCAACAAAAAAAAAGCCTTGCCAGCATATTTTCCATCATTTTGTCACTCTATTTTTTGCTTCACCAAAAAAATAAAA
This sequence comes from Hemibagrus wyckioides, assembly GCF_019097595.1. Lineage (NCBI taxonomy): Eukaryota > Metazoa > Chordata > Actinopteri > Siluriformes > Bagridae > Hemibagrus > Hemibagrus wyckioides. The sequence continues at coordinate 17,167,714 of NC_080737.1, read as the reverse complement.
ATCCCAACAACTAGATCCAGATCATTACAGTTAAAACTCGAGAGGAAAGCTCGATCACTCAGGGCGGTGGTGGTTCAAGTGCTTAAGGCTCTGGTTTGTTGACCAGAAGATCAGGGTTCAAGCCCTAGAACTGCCAAGCTGCCACCTTTGGGCCCTTGAGCAAGGCCCCCAACCCATCCTGCTCGTTAACTTAACTTAGCCTAGCTAGGTCATGACTGTTTGCTAGTCTGATATTTTAACTGCTGTATATTTTTTTCAGGACTGCGACTCTCTGAATCTGTTCCTTTTACACAATTTTGGAAAGGCATTATCTTTGTCGTTATTACCTTTGTATTTATTTGTGTGCTTTCGTTCTCTTTTTGTGAACTCAGTTCAACACGGGAAACAGACTAAATTTGAAAATCAGCATCTATAAAGGAATCAAATAAAAAGAAATCCTTTGACTCTGCAGCTCACAGTCCAAACAAATCAGACCTGAAATGAAACGTAACTTCATTTTCTTTTCTCTTCGTCAGTGAACGTTTTACGAACAAAAAAACCCCACAGCGTTGCTTAGACAGCGGCTCCCTGGAAACGCTACAGCTCCTCCGATCGGGTCGATGCGCTCACCTGGACGGCGACAGACACACGGAGAGAGGAGGATGAAGGCAGGGAGATGACTTTTAGCATGAGTCTGGCATAAAAAATAGCTTCCTCGATGCTACGCAAGAGCAATAAACCACGTCCTTTTGAAATTCCATTAGCAGCTGATGCGCTCTTGGCTTTCCTCCCTCCCTTTCCTCCCTCCTTCCTTCCCTCCCCTCCCCCTCTCTTTCGCTCCCTCCTTCCCTTCTCAATCTGAGCGGCTCGGCTATGCATCTACATTTTAATCAAGCTCGTTGCTCTCAGGACGCAACGGAAAGCACGCGGAATGCAAATGGACGCCGCCGCTGGCTTCTCAAAAGCAGCGTTTAAATTCACAGCCTTAACTCTAATGGCAGACTAATTACTCCTTGTCTTTCTTTCTCTCTCTCTTTCTCTGAGACATGCCGATTCGGGGCGTGTTCCCCGGGCCGGTGAAGTCGTTGCCACTCTGCCCCATGTGGTGCCCCGGTTCGACCTGTTAATCTGCCCGCACGCCCCAAGTTTGGCTTTTAATCAGCCTCCTGTGGTTCCTCAGAATCGGGTAAACAAACACACACACACACACACACACACACACCGAAAAGAGTGAAAGAAGAGAAAAAAAGAGTGTGTGAGAGCCAATAAGATTCATCTGTTGACTCTGAGGTCCATCTCTATTTGTCCATCTTCTACATCTCCATCTTTCCACTCCATCTCCAAATCTATTACTAATCCAACCTCATCTCCCCATCTCTCTCTCTCTCTCTCTCTCTCTCTCGCTGGGACTACATCTCAAACCCTTCATTTTCTCCTACTCCTTCCTTCCCTCACCTCTCCAACCCTCCATTTCTACTCTATCTTTCTTTCAGAACCTTCTCCATCTCTCAGCATCTCTCCGTCCGTCTCTTCTCCGACTCTTTACTACTATTCTGTCTCCACCTTCACCTCCATCTCTCCATCGCTAATCCTTCTTCCGCTTCATTACCACTCCATTTCTGTATTAATTCTTTCAATCTTTCTAATCACATTTCATCCCCATCTCTCCATCCCTGCCTCACCAGCTCATCTCCATCTCTCTCTCACTCCCCCCATCTCCATCACTTGCTTGCTACACTAGCTCCATCTACATCTCTCTCTCCTCTCTCTTTCTCTCTCCCTTTTTCTCCTACCTCTCCCTCACACATTACCCTCTCTTCCTCCATTTCCCATTCCATCACTATCCTTCCTTCTCCATTTTTATTTCTACCCCATTTCTCTCTCCCTCTTTCTCTCCCCCATCTCTATCACTTGCTTGCTACACTAGCTCCATCTCCACCTCTCTCTCACTCTCTCTCTCCTCCTGTCCTGATCCCCCCACACCCACTACCCTCTCTTCTTCCATTTCCCATTCCATCACCATCCTTCTCTTCCTCCATTTTTATTTCTACCCCATCTCTCTCTCCCCCTTTTTATCTCTCCTCTTTTTTACCCTCCATTTTTAACCCGCAGCAGATGTCTCATTAGAAGTGTGATCCAAATATTTTGCTTCTGGTCGTTCTCATGCAAAAGTTTTGGCACCCCGTACAAAACATGAATCACGGCACACGGAAGGCGTTTGCGTTTCAGTTTTCGACCATTTCCGGTTCATACTGAGATACATTTGTTACGATTTTAAATGGAATTAAAATACAAATCTGCAATACTGACCTTCAACTCACCACTGACCAAACCCCCACAGTTGGCCTCTTGTTTTGGGGAACTTTTTTTTAATTGCCAAAATGTATATTATGTAAATAATTTCTTACAGAGCCCCCTGGTGGCATGGAGGTCCTAAGCCCCACCTCTTTAAGGAAAAACAGGAAGCATGCATGTTCGGTGCAAAAAGTTTTCTGTGAACTAAAAGCCATAAATAAGCGCTTGGCTTCTGCGTGAATTTCTGAAGAAGACATTTCTGAAAGGCGCTCCTACTCTGCAGAGTCATTACCTTTAAGACCCACTGTGCATGTGATGCTCTGCTTGCTTTAATGCACTGTAGCCATCAAAACCCCGCATTTATTAAGCTTTAAGTGGAGGCTTGGGTATACACATTACAGACGTTACGGTTTTATTGAACTGAACGTTCTCCTGACCACAGGTGGGTGGAAAACTCTCACCCACACAATGAATGTTGTGAGAAATGACCTTCGGTGTGTTTGCAGGTGATGCCAGACGATGCCGAGGTGCTCGTCTCCCCGGGTGGGAGGTGTGACATGGACGGAATAACGGGGGCTTTGATAATGCGTGATTTTAGACAGACAGGATATATTACAGTGCTAGAAAAGGATTTTTTTTTTAAATGGACACTCAGATGTTTAAGACAAGATACTAGAAAAGACTAAATTCTTTAGATCTTTAAACAAACTGCATCTATATCAAATTTGACAAAACCGGACTGTTTGAATTCAATATTTTTGTCCACTCATATCTGTCTTTCTCTCTCTTTCTCTCTCTCCACTATCTCAATGAAGAGCATTTATCTCCCAATTCCTTTAGCTCTCCACCCTCTTCATCCCTTCCTTTCCACTCCATCTTTCTCTCTCTACAGTCTCTGCCTCTCGGCGTTTCTACATTCGTCTCATCTCCCCCGTCTCCACCTTCACCTCCATCTCTCCATCACTAACCTTTCTCCAGCTTCATTACTCTCTCTTCTGAATTTTTTTTTTCCTCACTATAACCTCCATCTCTCTCTCTCTATCACTGTCTCATTCCCTCTCTCTTCCTGTCCCCTCTGTCTGTCTGTCTCTCTCTCTTCCTGTCCTCTCTCTCTCTCTCTCTCTCTCTGTCTCCACCTCCATCTCTCCATCACTAACCTTTCTCCAGCTGCATTACTCTCTTCTGCAATTTGTTTTTTTCCTCACTACAACCTCCATCTCTCTCTCTCTCTCTCTCTCCCTGTCCCCTCTGTCTGTCTGTCTCTCTCTTTCTGTCCTCTTTCTCCCTCTCCCCCTCTCTCTCCCCATCTCCACCTCCATCTCATCACTAATCTTTCTCCAGCTTCATTACTCTCTCTTTTGCAATCCATTCCCCCCCCCACTACAATCTCCATCTCTCTCTTGCCCTCTCTTTTCCTGCCCCATCTTTCTGCCCCCCCCTTCTCTCTCACTCTTCCTACCCCCCTCTTTTCATCATCTAAAACTCAGCCAGAAGGTTTGTAAAATGAAACATGACCGCAGTAAACTTCCTCCCCTTCATTCACATATTTCCAAAGTGTGAATATTGTTTCATCATGAAAGGTTTGTCTTATGTAACTCTGCTTCATCGCTTCGAAATTGCAGCTTATATGAAATGAAAAGACTCTGCAATGACGGACGCAAACAACACACACACACACACACACACACACACACACACAAAATTACAGCACAAAAAAGAAATCAGAGAAAACTCAACAAGTCGGTGGCACCGCCACTCTCCGAAGCCGCGTCAACACGCGAGGACGAGCCTCGGCGAGTAAATGACTCGTGTCAAATTCATTTGTACAAACTTCGGATGACATTGACGACAGCTGCACGGATATGCCCACAGGAGGAACATATGCCAGCTCCATCTCGGCACGCCAATAAACACGCTCGTGCCTTTCACAAACACATTCCTTTCCAGCCACGTGGGAAGATTTACCTTCTAAAGGACAAAGTCACTTCTAGAAATATAGAAACAGTTCAAACACACACCACACACACACACCACATACGGACACACACACTCTCCCACACAAACACCCTCCCCTTCCACACACACACACACCCCACAAACAAACCACACATCCCACACACCCTACACTCATACATCCCACACACTCCCCACACACCCCTAACACACCCAACACACACCCCACAAACAAACCACACATCCCACACACCCTACACTCATACATCCCACACACTCCCCACACACCCCTAACACCCCCAACACACACCCCACAAACAAACCACACATCCCACACACCCTACACTCATACATCCCACACACTCCCCACACACCCAACACACACCCCACAAACAAACCGCACACACACCCCCCCCACACCACATACAGACACACACACCCTCCCACACAACCCCCACCCCCACCCCACAAACAAACCACACACATCCCACCCCCCACCCCCCCACCCCACATACAGACACACACACTCTCCCACACAAACACCCTCCCCTTCCACACACATCTAACACACACCCAACACACACCCCACAAACAAACCACACATCCCACACACCCTACACTCATACATCCCACACACACTCCCCATACACCCAACACACACCCCACAAACAAACCACACCCCCCCCCACACACACCACATACAGACACACACACCCTCCCACACAACCCCCACCCCCCCACACACCCCACAAACAAACCACACACATTCCACCCCCACACACACCACATACAGACACATACCCTCCCACACACACCTAACACACCCCACAAACAAACCATACACATCCCACTCCTCCCCCGACACCCCCTGAACACACCCAACACACACCACATACATCCCACACACTCAACACAAACCCCACACCACACCTTCACTCCCATATACACCCCACACACCTCCAACACAAACCCAACACATACCCGCACACACTCACACCCGACATAACCCCCCCTCCCCACACACACAAACGTTTGCTTATTTGTTCATGTCCGATGTCCCTTTTAAACCCGTGTGCGCCAAAATGCAAATACTTTCACATCTAGAACATCTAATCCTTGTAAATATTTGATGTAGGTGTGTGTGAGGTGTGTGTGGTGTGAGAGGTGTGTGTGAGGAACTGCTTTCTTTTTCTCCTTCAGATGTCATTACGGACGTGTGCGTTCGATTAATTACTGCCTTATCACCACAGACTACCTGTCTCTTGTGCATTCATTTGCATAAACATTTATAATTACAGCATATTTATCCCAGATGGAGAAATAATAAGAATATGTGCGAGGAATCCAATTAAATAACTGGAGCTATACAGGTCTATAAAGGGAGGGGAAAAAAGTATGCATCATATTTTATTATTATAATATATATATATATATATATATATATATATATATATATATATATATATATATATATACATACTTTTTAAACAGAGAATGAAGAATGAAAGAATGAAAATAACACAAATCTTTAGAAATAATAAATTATTTCTTTAGAAATAATTAAGTCTTTAGATTCGATACTCATTGATCAATAATTGAAAAAATATATAAATTTTTTTCTTAATATTTTCAAGGTATGCATAAAGTATGGTGACAGTGTTTGCCAATTTATAATAGTTTATATAATAATAATAATAAAAATAATAATAATATAAGATTAAGAACTCAATCTGAATGAATAGTTATGAATGTTAGGGATGGGGTTTGGGGCCAGGGGGCGGAGTTAATTCCAGTTGTATGAAATGAAGCCAAATGCATCCATCATTCCTGTATAAAATGATCGAGAAATAACAACAACTGTGTATAATATGAATAATTATTTTCTTTTTTCCCCTGCTATGTTTTTTTTCTATCAATCTGCCAGACCTGTTTAAAAACCATGTGATAAATTGAAACTGAAGTGCTGCATGTAGAAATGAGGGATTTTTTTCTGGTGATGCCATTATGTATAACAGCAAACTGGAATCATAATGCAAAGCATGACATACCACCCTGCACACACACGCACACGCACACACACGCGCGCACATGCATATTCTTGTTCCAGTTGCTCTCGGCCTGCTCTGACTAGCAATGCTTTGCCCTTCACACGTTACAGAGCTCCGTCCTAAAACCGGAATATTCCATCATAATTCTGGAGCTCAGTGAAAGTGCTAAAACCCAGGCAGCCGGAGGGGAATGGTGCCGTGCATCTTAATAAGCACTCGCCATGTCGCAGTGCCACTCTCTCTCTCTCTCTCACACACACACACACACACACACACACACATAGAGTGAAGCCGATCTCCACATCAAGCGCTGCTCGTAAACACCACACCTAACAGCTTACAGTCATCCAGGGCTTCTCGACTCAATTATAACCAGCAGTGTGTGTGTGTGTGTGTGTGTGTGCCATCAGTCATAATGACATCCTGATATCATAGAGTCGTTCCTGTGCTTCCTTTAACGCACTTTAAACACCACTCTCCTGTGAAGCGCTGAGATTACGGCAGTAAAGACTCCAAATGGAGGACGGAGGCGGCTAGCACCGTCACATCAGTACAAGCCAGGAAAGAACGCCCGGGATTATCCGGTGCTTGAGAATTGGATCGGTTTAGATTTGGAATCGAATCGTGAATGTGAGAATTCCCTTCGAGTTACAAAAGCGACAAACACACCATTTAACTGCCTTTGTTTAAGAAGGCGGCTTCGCTTCTAGCTCAGAGGCTCGGCCCAATCTGACTCAAATCGTCTTTTCACAGAGCATGAAGGATTTTTTTCAACAAAATACATTTTGTTCACATAGAACAAGCATTTTTTTTCTACAGACCTTTAATTGATGGCTGAGATGTTGGCTCGTTTCTAAACTGCTGATGTTTCAGTCTCTGTGCATCACAGCTTCGTGGCATGAATTAGCAAAATGGACAAAAAAAAAACAAAACACGTTATTATAAGCCCGAGAATAAACAGTGAACTGGCCTCTGAATTCATCTTGTCTGTGAGTCATAAATTATTACCTAATTAACAATCTGCCCCCATAAACAAGCCTTCCTCTCGTGTGACGCTCTGACATCCTGTCCGAGCCTGCCAGGCCGGCGGTTTGAGCGACCTCGCTCAGGATTAATGATGCTTTTCTTCAGGTAGGGCTTCCTGCTAATTGCAGGCTCATTTTTTAAGTGTCAAGCATCCACTTACTCCATCTCTGATGAGCAGATGGATGGGTTCAGCTCCGTCTTGGCCTCCCAAACAACCCTTATAGGCTTAGGCATGGCTTTATTTTATTAACGCTGACTGGATGTTATCCGATGGGTTTCCGCAGACTGCCGCACACACATGCAGTAAATAGAAGAGCAGAAAGAAGTGCAGGGCTTCAGACATTCCTTCCTACATACTGATACCCACTGATTAATTATACATACTCTCATCTCATAGTATACCGGCAGGTCAGTGGTTAAGGTTTCTTGAAAAAAGTCCAAATCTCAACACCGCCATAGCCACTGATCCTTAAACTTGCACTTGACTCTACAAACACTTCATGAATACATCTACAAAAAACCCTGGATGTATAGTAACTCCCTTTGCTGGAGCACTGACTCCAATCTGCATCTCCAAAGTGCTGGCTCTGCACTCACCGACCAGCGACTGCATGACCAATAATGCGTTTGTGGTGAAGTAATTAAGTTTTCAAAAGCAATTACAATCTTGGTAGAATCTGAATCTGCCAGCCAAAATGCCTGTGTTTTACTCATCACTCCTAACAAGCTTTCGGTTCCCACTGCAAACTTGAAGTCTCTGTGATTAATAGGATGTGACATTCACTTACACCACCGCACACAAACACACACACGCAAAACACACAGCCTGAACGATGCACTTTGGTCAAATTAGCGGTCACTTTTTTTTAATGGAAAAGGAAAAAAAATAAAAATAAAAAGCGCATTTTGTACACAAAAGTAATTTCAAAGTGCATCGCTTTGAGTTATGAATACATTACTCAAAACACGGGGAAGAAATATAAAAAAACAAGCAGGTTATTAGATTAAAAAGAGAAGATAAAGTGAAGAAAAAGACATACCTATGCTCCTGTGCTTGGGAAAGTGTTGCCAGATTTGCATTTTTAATGCAAAAATCAGACCTTTTGTGTAGGTTGTTTTAAATCATGCTAATGATACAGGAAAAGGTATTACATGTGCTGATTTGGAGAAAGCTTTTATTTCAATGTGACTTCAAGATTCAGGTGAGCAGCTGAGGGGAGGGTTAAGGGTCTCACCTAACAGTGTCAGGCTGGTCGTGTTGGGATTTGAACTCACGACCTGCCAATCGGTAGCCTGGTGCCTTAATACTCTCCTGTACAATGACACCTGATTCAACTGAGCAAGTGTGTTAGAGCAGGAAGAGCAGCAAAAAGTGCTAGTAGATGGTTTAGAAGGGGTAGTTTTTATTAGCTCACTAGATTCAGGGCAGCCATTTGGCTGCTTTAGGATGCAGAACTAGTAACACTACCAAAGATCTTCTCATATATAATAGCTATTCTGCCACACCATGTTAGGTTCTAGTCCTGGGAGCTACTAACGACCCGTCAACTGCTGATCCAACTAAGGAACCCAGAGATTAAATCTCAGCATGTTCTTGGAGATCCTCACTGCAGGGTAGAACAGCAAAACATTACATTAGCATTCTCCTCTGGAAGTGTTCAGGCTTGACAGTTTCACTCTAGCAACTAATCACGTGCTGGCGGCTCAGCGCTTAAGCTTTTGTGCTGTAAGGATAGTTGAAAACTCTGGAGAGCAAGAGCAACAATGGACCCTTGAGCAAGATGAAACCTCTCAACTTCTCATCTGTATGCATGGGCCGGATCCTGTCTTAGGTTTGATAAACATCTGATGAAGTTTAGGTCTGGAGTTACAAAATGCTGAAGGGGACACTTAGTTCACTGGGAACAACAGGCATAATTGAACAACAGGAGATTTATACCGATTCTTGTAAAATATCCATATATAAATATATATTCCACTCATGGACTCGTGGAACCTTGAGTGAACCCTGCAGCATATGGCTGCTATCCCTCAGTGAAACATTAATAATGAATCAGATTAAACCAACCGTAATTAAAATGCTTGTTCCCCCCACCCACTAGACAGCTCTGTTTCAATCATCTGCATTTACAGTCATTTAGGAGCCAAAGAGCTTTTAGCCAAAGAATCCAATTCAACAAACAGCTAAGTAAGATTTAAAGGTCTTGCTTAAGGAGGACCAACAAGGATGAGATTTGAACACATTCCAGGAGGTTACTAAGAACTACAACCACCGAGTCACTTCCACCAATGAGCAGGAACTTCAAAGGCCAGCACCCGTCACTATTACATGCCCTTGATGAATATCAAATGCTGCATGAGCTGCTGATCGGGCAGAATCTCTGTGGACTGTTTACAAAAAAAGCTGACTGTGTGATCTCAGATCTTGTGATCAATAAAAATGGGTGACCACTTCTCAGAGAATAACAACGGTTTCCAAGCCTCCCTGTTAGTTCGTGCTCAGGAGCAGGCCGAACAAGAACAAGGGCAGGGCAGCTCATTTGTATGCACACTAAAGAGATTTATTGGGAAAAATGGCTGGTGGTCAGCCCCTGTTCCGCATCACATAGCAGATGTCAGGAGAAGTGAACAGGACATGCAGAAGCAGGTGTGGAGAGGTAAATGTCACTCAAGCCATGCCACGGCATACCAATCTGACCAACCTGGGTGTGTGTGTGTGTGTGTGTGTGTGTGTGTGGAGCTGCATTTCATTCTACAGGCAGCTCCCTGAACAGCCACATTCTTCTAAGGCGCCTGTTTCTGGGCAGCATTTTAATTGAAAAGGAACCTTGGCAGGCATCAAGTCTGGGTCACCCTTTGGCAGCTGTTGTTCTAGTGCAGAGCATTATTAAAGTTTGCTGAATAACATAGCTAGGGGGTGACCTGAACTAAGCAAGCTTTAGTAGTGATGATCTACTGATCGCAAAGACAGAGTTCTAGGTACTGCCTGACACACCATGCTGATCCGATAATCTCCATAATCGAGTACATTTCTGCTTGTTTCTATTGCCAAGTTACATGGGACTTCAGGAGGCATGGTTAAAAATAAAATGTGATTCAAGTTTGTGTCATTTTTGTAAATATATTTTATATTAATAGGGTAAATTTCCTCAGTGCACTGGTTTTGGACGATTGTCAAATCAAGTCTGGTACTGATTCACCTTTGAAAGTTCATTCCTAATAGTTAGCAAGTTAGTTTTCTAACATAGATACTAATAGTGTTGATTTTAACAACAAACAAACATAGTTTGGTCCACCATGCTTGTCAAAACCTTCATGGAACCACTAGACTGCTGATGACCCCTAGTCCTGGGGTATCCGGGGTCGTTTTTTCCCCTTTTCCAAACAATTTAACAATCTGATTAATGACCCTTTCTATGTTGAATTAGGTGCAGGGAAAATACTGAAATATGTTCAGGGCCAGTGGCCTACAGCAAGACAGAAATGATGCTTGAAAAAAAAATACAGCTGGGCAGATGCCTTCCAAAAGGGACAGACTTTATCTCTGGCCAAAAAGGATGCATTCTTGGGCAATCCAACTGGAACACTGTGTAAATGGAAGTGAATTAGTACATGTGAAAGTTGGAGTGAATCTTAAGAAATTATCCCTGGCAAGATCCAGTGAAGCATTAAAGATGCCCCTCCAAAGCAGATGGTACTAAAGGGAGAGATTTGCTTAATTCCTCCCATATAAATCTACTTCAAAAAAACTCTAAATGTTTGAAACGTATTAAGCTATAGTCCTCACACCAGGCTGTGTAGCCATGGTACGCATGAACAGAGCTTGAGTTATGCTAGATTTGGCAGGTTATACTAGCCCCAGGCTTGCTAGCAGCCTTGCCTGATTGTGACCCCTCAGAATAGCAGGGAGAAATAACTTCCAGCAGAGCTCTTTCCCACTCAGCTCAGATTATGCAATAAGCAAACAACAAAGCATACAGATTTGCATCAACAGTCCAGAGGCTAGACAAGCGTAATTGGAAAAGTGAAAGATGATATCCTTGCGTCAGAGCTTAATGCTTGGGAAAATATCCGTGTCTGCTTCTTGTAGGTCTTTGTTCTTTTTAAATTAGGAATATGTCCTGATGAAAGGAGCCTCTGATCTGCAAACTATTACCTTCTCTAAAGCTCCTATAGTCCCACCACACTCCACAAACTCTTCTACATATTAAACGAATGAATTCAATCACATCATCTGTCATTCGATAGTCTGCATGAATGCCATCTGAGCACTCTTATTGACTGGAACATCGGTTCAGGAAAAGAAAAGATAAAACAGCACTCTAATGTTGTTTACTAAAGAAACCCTACGCGTACGGTGATGTTTACTCCATGCTGACAAACTTAGCATCAAGCAGCACTTAGCGCTTCCATGTCCCGGGTGGAAATCGACACAGCTTTCGTGAAGTCCACAAAGTTTTCATTGTCCTCAGGTGGCATCGATCGATCCGATGCCACGAGGTAAACATCTTCTTATGGCTCCAATTATCAGCCCACTCTAAACACACGATCTTAAGTAATGAGAGTCTGTGCCTCCTAAACGGCAAAGCAAATTTGGACCCACTGAGCAGCCAACCAAGAAAAAGGGGTCATGAGTCACGCTGGTATTTTCGGAAAAAGAACTGGGTCACAGTGCAATAGGAATGGATTTCTGTGTTTGTGAAATTGGAATAGGCTAATGTTGAAAGGCTGGAGGGAGACACGCAGAGGAACGGTTTATTAGCGCTCTTGTCAGACATCTGGTGTGGTGTAAAGTGGTAGACTGACCCATGAAAGCTAATTACCGCTGTCGTGTTCGACTGTCGGCACACCTCCTAGCCCTCCAGAACTTTTAACGGCAACCTTTTCTAAGCCAGCTCCTTTTCGAACTTGGCCATGCATGCTAATTTGCGAGAACAAATATTTCTTTGATTTATTCTGCTGAAATGATGACGGAGGATTTGTGCGAGGCGCTCTGACTGCGAGCACGGATTTAATGCGACTCTATTTGGTTTCTGGAGCTAATGATGCCCTTAAAAAGCCTTTCGACTTGTTTTACGAACTGCGGCGCAAAGTGACATTTTTCACTCTGTGATCGATTCATTAGTGAGAGAGAGGTGTCATCATGGCTGCTGTGAGTGGAATAAATGGCGGCAGGATATAATCAAATTAGAGCCCTCCTTCTGCTGGAGCTTGATTTATAAACATGCCTAAAATGAATCGTTGTTCATGCATCGGCGAAAAAAAAGACAAAAAAATAAAAAGCTTAGCAGACACCACTAGCATTGCTGAAGAGACAGCTCTGAGCATCTGAACCGTGCTTAAATGTTTAATAGCATCTCTACCAACTACGTTAGCATCTCTAAACCACAGGGAATGTTTTTCACGGCTTGCAGCCTATGATTTATTCCTAGCCTTTTGATATAGAGGAGTCAGAAAAAGGGCAAGTAAGAAAACTGACCTCTTTATGAAGTTTTTTGAAAAAGTTTGTTCTTGAGGACTTTTTAGACTAGCATTATTCCCTGTGCTGCAAGTTTAGACACCGCTACATATATTAGCCGTGCATATTCCCCTTTCGACAAATCCTCAAAGTATGTAGAGAGCAGAACCTCGCGCAGTTGGAAGCTTTGCCAGCGAGCTGCGTGTAATCCTGTATCAAGCATCCTTGACCTCACTTAGATCTCCCTGTGAAAAAAAGTAGCACCGTTTATTCTTTCTTCGTCTTCTTTAGTGCTGCGGTTTAGAAATTAACACTCAGAAGAAGTTAAAAAGCGCTCCACATAGCCTTCAAGCTGACAGGCCTGGCAGCTGCCAAAAGATGAGAACACTTTGGCCTTTAAGCACCAGAGACGGAGAAAGAAAAATCTTTCTAAACAGTGGTAGCGAGGTTGAGACAGAGCAGGCTGGAGATGATGAAAAGGGTGCTGGGAGACGAGAGAGAGAGAGAGAGAGAGAGGGAGGAGGACAAAAAAAAGCACACACAAGCTGATGATATCGCACTAAAGACAGAAAACACGCCGTCAGTAGAGGACAGTGAGTAAGGCTCAAACTCAAACATCCAGCTAAGCTAAAATACTGTTAGATACCCAGTTAGCGTTAGCAATGATTACAAACATGATAAAGCATGTAAAAATAATTCACTTAATAATCAACTATAATTTTCCTGTCTATTTAATGCTAGCTGGCTTAGCTGTTTACTGCGCTGTAACCATTTACAAATATGACTTAAACCGTCATAGTAATCCTGTCAGGTTAGCTCACACTAGCACAGTTGCTAACACATATGCCATTGGGCTAGAGTTAGCGATGAAAAACATGAGCATTTATTAACTGGGCTTAAAAAAAATCTCAGCTAAAAACATTTATAAATATAACTTTCGGAAATCGCCTGAAGTTAAGAGATTTGCTGCTAGCCTAGTGATTTTTTAGAAAAGAAAAATCTCACAAATTATGTCAGGTTAGCTAGCAGAATTTAACAGAATTTAAACTAGCTTTACCGTAGCTCACTGGATAGCATTCCAGCTTACAAAGGGGGCAGATACTGTTCTAGCTCATTAGCTTAACTTACTAGCTCTTGCAGTAAATATTATGAATATTTATTAAAACGTATGAATATGAACAATCTTTTAATTCCTCTAGTTTGCTGTGTAGAGATGATACAATTCCAGGAAGTCAGCTCATGTTTTCTTGAGAGCTAGCATTATGGAGTTAAAGCATTTCTAAATAGAGCTTACATTCTTTTTAGAAATCCTGTGTGGTTAGCTTGTGGCTAACAAAACAGGTGAAAATATATTAAAAATACATTAATATGTATGTTACTGTCTTGCTTCTTTTTACTCAGAGACTTTCCATATTTTCAGACGTTTTGAGATTTAGAAGAAGAAAAAAGAAGAAGAAGAAGACGGCTGTATCCACAGTGCTAGCCTACTAGCAGCGTTTCTTTGAGATTTAACTGCTCTGTGGTGCATGTAATAAGAGAAAGACTTGCAGGAACCGTGAGTATTTGTTTCTGAATGATTTTCATTTTCATTCTCGCAGCAGTAAAAAAGAAAACCTCAAACCCGTCTTCCTGCTTTACACACCGACTACGACTCGTGGCTCTTTTCGGAGAGGGATTTCTCTGAGCTGGCTGAAAATATATACGTTTGCTCAATCAAGGCTCGGAAATCCGGACGCTTATCAACTTCGCGGCTTTAGGTCCGGTCCTTTCTTTGGCTTCCAGCTTAACATCTCAGAGAAATGATGTGCAGCCGGAGTATGTGGGTCTTTCACAGCGCCTCCGGGGTTTTCGAACCCCATAAGTCTTCTTAGCTCAGACATGGCCTCTATTCATTAAGACATTGCTGAGGTTAAGCCCTCTGAAATGAATTCTCGCCGATCGGCAGGAAATAGAGGCGACAAGGAAAGAATGGGGCGCGGGGTCAGAAGATTCTGTGGGCAGCAGGACTCTGATTGAAGCGAGGAAGAGGAGGGCGGCACTCTGGAAAGGCCCCTCATAACAACCTCCTCGAGTTTAATTTGTCACCGAAATAGAGCGAGGCTGCGCTTTAATCTCCTTTCGAATGAATGAACCCCAGCCGTCTAGTCCGCCTATGGGTTTCCCTCTATAGCAGTTTGGCACGCAGACGCCGCCAACCTCGCCCGCCCACCCAACCTCTGCAATGATTAATTTACAGGCTGTGTACTGCGGTAAAACTATTAAATGGAGAACAAAACGTTCCAGCGCCCCAAGGCGATGGAGATCGAATTATTTGCGAGTGAATGTAATTACCTACCTTGGTCAGGATTATGTTACAAGGAACCGCAATTACACTCGCTAGTCAATACAGTCAACATGGATGATCTGCTTTGATAGATGCGTTTGTACAAAAGATGGAGACGCGTTGATGGGCAAAGTGCCGGGCGGTGGCTTGGCCGAGTGACGCAAGGAATGATTTGAGACGCGATGACATTTTGCTAGAGAACTGCTCCAGGCCAAGTGACATTAAAAACATGACCAAACACCATCTGGGTTTTTGTTGTTGTTGAATGCTCCATGACCATTTTTTGTAGTGTACAAAAATTCCTTAAAATATTCCTTAAAAATCGATTCACCAACTTTCAGCAAGCAAGAAGAAATAAACCGCAAAGATGCTTTATACACTGACCCATTGTTAAATTTTACACCTTTAAAGTGGCAGTATGTAACATCTTAAAGTGTTTCAAGAACTTTAGCAATTAGACTTGTTAAAGAACATTATGTACTGATATTCATATACACTGGATTTAGGGCTAATTTCTTTAGCTCAAGTTTTTTTTTCTTTTTTTACAATTTCTGGCCCAGACCAAAAAGCCATTTCTCTTCACCTCTTGTTTTTATTAAAATGAAAACAACAAAAAAAACCCTCCTCATGAGACGTGTATAATTTGAAGATGGATGGCGGAGTCGGTTCTGGTACGCTCAACACTGATTTCTTAGCGATTGGATATTACCAAGGGTGCCCTGAAAAAATTACAAACTGCCTCTTTAAGTGACCCGTGTTGTTATTACAACTGTTGTCGTATATATGGCTGCACTGGAGCGCTTTTTATTCCTGTAGTGCTTACGCAACAGAAATTAATCAGAAGCGGTGAGGATAAGGTCACTTGTTAAGTGTGTCGTAAGCATGCGGTCTGAAGTCTGTGTTAGAAACTTGATGCTGTGGGTCAGTTCCATCCTTCCTGGAGGTTTGTGGGACAAAGACATGGCAACCGATGGAAAGGGTTTTGGAGTGTTGGGGGTTTTTTTGAACAAAAAAAAGGGGGAGTGTTTGCAACCAGATGCAAGGACCTTTACTGGTCATGCTGCAGATGGCCATTCTGGCAGGAAAAACAGAACGAGAGAGAGAGAGAGAGAGAGAGAGAGAGAAACGAAGACAGAGAATGGGACTGAAATCTCTTAAGCCCTCTCTGTTTGTCTGCCGGCTGCCATTGTGGAAGACGCCGCCTCAGCCTCCTGCCGCTAGTCAAGGGCCATATTGCATCTTGAGCTTGTGTGGACCAACACACACACACACACACACACTCACATAAATGTGCATGCACGCACGCACTCAAACCCCCTTTAATCATCATAAGAACCCATGTGTACAGGGAATTAAGCTCCTGCGTCCACCAGACACACGCTCGCAGCATGAAGTCACTTTTTGCCCACCTGATTCCAGTCCCATCTGGGTATCAAAGGAGGGACACCATAGGAGAGGACCAAACAAAAAAAAGGAGGAGGGGTTAAGTGAAAGAAAAGACAGGAGCAGATGTCTATTCCTGGCCTGTTGTCTCTCTCCGATCCCCTTAATGTGCCACAGGAGGTCCGTGGCTCTCGGGGTCCGTCCCTTTGGTAAGTGCGGGAGCGCTGATGCCCGCGAGGGACAAAGGACACAACAGCCTGAATGCACAGATGAGTACTATGAGAAAACAATGGCTTGGATGAACTGATTGGCGCTCAGGCATAATGACTTCATTAGGATGATACAATCGGGCGCTGAATGAGGTTAGAAAAGGTTTTCAGAGAAAGGGAGGAAAAAAAAGCACGGAATCGAGAAAGGGGTTGTTTCACGCTGCCTGGTTGTGGTGTGTAAGCATTTCTGTGCAGTATTTTCAGCCCAATCAACCTTGATGAGCCAATAACTTTGAAACGCTGTGGACGCTAAAGAGAAGCCCGACGTCCCAGATTTAACTTTCCAGTCAAATAAAGCTGTGATTGTAGAAATGTGTGCGCTCTCCTGCCCCATCCTACACACCCTCAAGGTTAATTGCGGTTCAGGGAATAAAAGATTTACTATAAAAGAAATACTATACCTGCTGAAACATTTCGCAAAAAAGCCTAGCAGAAGTTTTCAGTGTAACACGCAGAGAATTGATTAGGAGGACCGCGAGTGTGTGAAATCATAATAATCCAAATACACAGCATGAATTAAATATATATAAAAAACAAGCAGAGATAATCAAAGATAATCCGTAATCAGAAATAAAAAAAAACGGCAAGGGGTTCAAACCTAAGGAGATGCTTAGAATCCCATTAATCAAAGCTAGAACTGGAGAAAGAGAAAGCACAAAACAGGTGAACACAATCAGACAACAAGCTAACGGCTGAAGGCTACGACATTACGCTGGTAAAGGTGTAAATTTTCAAAAACTAACAAAAAGTTTTCTTCATTAATCTTTGTACAAGTGCAGCGTAGCAGAGAAGAATGCCTGAATTGTTTCAATCTGAATCTGAATAAGAAAACATATTTGTCTGTAATCTGATAACACACTACAACGCTAATCAGATCAGATCTGCTCGTTTACTCGGATTAAGAAGCGCCCCAGAGGTGTAATATGATGCTGGTGGATGGAAATGAGTGGAAGAAATCATCAATCTGATGAAAAGACAGACAGCGAGAGAGAGAGAGAGAGAGAGAAAGAGAGTAGAGTAAGAGTAGAGACAGAGAGAGACAGACAGAATAGAAAGACAGAAAGAGAGAAAAAGAGAGAGAGAGAGAGAGAGAGAGAGCAGATTTTGTATAAATCCAATACTTCTGGCCAATTTTTCTATTAATATTACTAGTTTGTTTCTATTAATACTATTAATTTTCTATTCATTACTAGTTAAAATGCTCCGTTTGACCCCAAACTGTTTTTTAATTAAATCCGACCTAGAATATTTTTTATATTTTTAACATTTTGGCTTTCCTCTTACACCAATATTGCTCTATAACTCCAAACTTTACATGCAATATTGAAACTAAAAAAATATTTCAAATATTAATTGGGGGCCAAGCACCAAATGGGAAAAAAGTTATTGCGATTAGTTTTTGACTTTTAAAGTAAATCTGTTTACATTACAGACTTCTTCAGTGGAACTGGTTTCTTTATTGTGGCCTGATACGAGGCTGAGTTGCTCCTACTAACTCAAAGTTGGCTCAATTCCAATTAAAAAAAAAAGTCTTTTATTGCTCTTCACCACAACCTTTTGTGAATAAAATAACCCCACTTCTTTATTTCTTTACTTGAACCCCCCCCCAAACCCAAAACTTGGAGCGTACAGCTTAACAAACTCATACTGGAGACTCATTCCACATGCCACACAAATGCCTTCACTGTGTCGCCATTTTTAGCTCTGTCGATACAGGATCCTTGTGTAAGTTGTTACTATGGAAACATTATATGCATTATTAAAAAAATTCAATTGCTAATTGTCCGGAAAGAGGCGTGGCTTCCCGGTTCTCAAAGCAGAAACTTATCAGAACGTTTGGTGCACTGTAGGATCCACTCATATCCGTTCTTTTTAGCGCTGCATCCGTTAAATCCAATCCGCTTTGCCCTAATAGCCAAACAACTGAAACAAAAGCACTAATGATGCAGATCACGCTTTCATTACAATGTGGAGATTCAGCAGTTTGTCTCGTGTGCCGGCGATTTAAAAAAATAAATAAATAAAGCACAAAAAAACCCCAACGATGAGCAGAGACTTTTTTTTTAATTTCATTTCATTTTCCTTCCTTCACTCTTCATTTCTCCAGCGCTAACTAAAATTATTAATGAAATACAATTGCCTCTGGGCTTCCCTGATTGGATTTAGCAGGAGTAATAGTGCGAGTGGAACATGCACGGAGAAAATAAGTTCCAGCGTTTGAAACAGCCCCAGACTGTCGTTCGTCATAATCTGTTCAACGCGGTGCCGAGCGGAAAGACTACTTCGGCGCCACGCCCGTGGACTTTCTCTATCTTTTTTTTTTTGGTTTTAAGAAAGAGACAGAGGACAACTGAGCATACAACGTGTTAATGATCCCACATGGAGAATGGCCAGCTGCCGCAGACACAAACACCTAGAGCAACCTGGCTTTACAGAGCCGCACGCTAATTACTGAGGCCAGGATTAGACCTGCATGGGGAAGGAGGAAGGAGGGGGGATGTACAGAAAGAGAAATGACAGACAGTGTGCTTGATTATACGGCAGCCCCCCCTGCAGAGTGCGCAATAAGAAGCCGGGCCTGCTGCTTCGAGGCTCAGGTGGTCGACACCGGGTGCACGAGGAAGCGACTGCGTGGGCTTGTGTTCAGGGAAACAGAACGGATGGATATTTGTGGCTATAGAGTGTGTTTGTGTATGTGTATTTGTAGTCTTTGAGGGATAAGTCGCTGCAAAGAAAGAAAGAAAGAAAGACAGACAGACAGACAGACAGAAAGAAACAGACACACAGACCGACAGAGAAAGAAAGAAAGAAAGAAAGAAAGAGACAGGCATAGACAGCAGACAGAGAAAGAAAGAAAGAAAGAAAGAAAGAAAGAAAGAAAGAAAGAAAGAAGACAAACAAACAGAAAGAAAGACAGACAGACAGACAGACCAAAAAGAAAGAGAGACAGAAAGAAAGAAAGAGACAGGCATAGACAGCAGACAGAGAAAGAAAGAGAAAGAAAGAAAGAAAGAAAGAAAGAAAGAAAGAAGACAAACAGAAAGAAAGACAGACAGACAGACCAAAAAGAAAGAAAGAGACAGGCATAGACAGCAGACAGAGAAAGAAAGAAAGAAAGAAAGAAAGAAAGAAAGAAAGAAAGAAAGAAAGAAAGAAAGAAAGAAAGAAGACAAACAGAAAGAAAGACAGACAGACAGACCAAAAAGAAAGAAAGAGACAGGCATAGACAGCAGACAGAGAAAGAAAGAAAGAAAGAAAGAAAGAAAGAAAGAAAGAAAGAAAGAAGACAAACAAACAGAAAGAAAGACAGACAGACAGACCAAAAAGAAAGAAAGAGACAGGCATAGACAGCAGACAGAGAAAGAAAGAAAGAAAGAAAGAAAGAAAGAAAGAAAGAAAGAAAGAGACAGACAGAAAGAAAGAAAGAAAGACAACCAGCATAAATAACCATTTAGTTTTTGATGTATCACGTCATGAAAAGAAAATGAGTATATACATTTATCCACAAAAAATGTGTATAAAGCTAAAGAGAAATGAGGAGTTAGAGCAAAAATAAAAAAAGAAATAAAAAAAAAGTCATTTCATTGAGTTATGAGTAAGAAAAGCATAAAATGTCCCCAGCTTGACGTGTCCTAACAGCTGGTGAAGTGACCGAATCGGTCTAAATGAAACGCAGCCCCATTTAACGCGAGAAGGCATTGGCGATGGTGCGTTCGGGTTTTCAGGTCGTTTCAGAAGGGAAGGTGATTATGATTATAATCACAGCGACTCGGTCTGAATAAACAAGTGTCTCATTCTGGCCTCCATCAAAGCTCGAACAGTTCATTAAAACTGTCCCATGACAGTCAAGTACCTCGCTGGTCCATTAGCGAGCGCCGTTATGCATCTCTACGCAGACTAATGCGGGGTTATGATGAGTGGAGCTGAACAGAGTTGCTGATCGCTGCGAGGTGCGAGACAGAGGTGACTCAGCACCGCTTCGTCTTTGTCTTCATCATCGTCTTCGTTCGGATCGATATTCAACGGGAAAAAAAAATCAAATAAAAACAGTGTGGTCTAAATCATCGGAGGAATCGCTGAGGATGTGTGCAGCTCGAGAGTTGTATAATGGTGTGCGAGATGAAAAGTGTGTATGTTCTAGCTGCTTGTGATTACTGCAGATATGGATGTGTGTGTAGGGGGCGAAGTCGTAACTCAGCAGATGGTGAGAAATGAAGGCAGAGACGCAGAATCGGACGTTTATGAGCGATTTCCTAACGCGAGGCTCTGCCTGTTTCAGCTACGGGGAAATTGATGTTATAGATGGTGCCGTGTGGACCCCCCCTCGACGTTCAACCACCACACACACACAAACAGTGTAGCTGAGTGAGAGCTGGCTATTTGTCTGCTAGCAGAGCATGACTAAATTTGACAATATTAAGCTCCCGCTGCAGCGAAATTAACCCACAACCTCGCACTGGCTGTTAATCATTCAGAGGAAAATTAGCATAGATCCATTCAGCTAGAGCAGGAACGAGTTGGTACAGCCAACACACACACACACACACAACAGAGTTCTTCCAGTTTAGCAATCAATAACACGCTAGCAAACATGAAAACAAACAGCATCTTAGACATGAAACTCTGCCCAGCTTTTAAAAGTACAACCTTACAACAGCGATACAGACAAACAGGACTATTACACACACACACACCTCACTGGGAGCAGGCCAAGCTTGGACAGATGGGTGTGCGAGAGGCGATTGTGATGGAAATGAGCGCTGACCCTTTGAACACGAGGCTCTTTTTTTAAGCGTCTCGTGTCATCGGCTCGCCTTTTATTCCGTGACTGATGTGTGTGTCGAGGTCTGTTTGTCCGTTATCCCCCCATCTCTCTCTCTTTCGCACTCAATTACACTCACTTCTATAAGGTGCATTGCTCATTTGGAATTGCTGTTAATCCGCAAGAGTCGTGCGACCGAACACGGTCAGTGCCCCGCGAACCGTGTGCCAAGATTATCATCATCACGGACAACTTGATACAGAAACCAAGACGCGGTAAAAAATAACAAGATGCATTAGATAAAGACGCTTGGGACAGGGGTTTAAACAGGTGAAGTCACTAAAAAGACACTGCAGGTTTAAGGATAAATCGATAAACTACTGAAGGATCCCGATTTCTCCTTTCGAATATGCAAATTAGAAACAACTTTCATTTGCATATTGCTACCGGATTGGCTCTTACGTTTTATGACACAGTAACACTTTTAACACACCCCAAGGAATTGAACGCCGAGACGTGCGGCACATCAGCCTGTGATGATCTTTAAAGCCTTTCGGTAAATTAAAACGCTAGCTCTTTATCGGGAAAATTTCATTCTGTTTTAGACGTATGCTTCAGGAATGATCCTGATCCTTCTTTTTTAATATGCAAATTAGAAACCACCTGCATTTGCATATCGCAACCGGATTGGCTCTAACGTTTTATGACACATTAAGATTTTCTTGGCACGTTTTCAACATTCGCTGTTGCAGTATTCAGGCCCTCTAAGATTGCAGAATTTAGCACAAAATTAAGCAAACTCTGAGGAAAAATTCAGAGGAACCTGCAATTTTTTAAAATTTGCAGAGAGTTTGGGAACATGAGTAGCATGGATAGAGAGTCACTACATATGTGCCTTCACTGGGAGGAGCTTAAAAGAAGAATCCTGTGCTTGTAGGACAGCACCAAAAAAATTAGCAAATTTGTGAAAAGCCACAAAATAAAGCAATTTCTGACTCCGGATCGACCGAGTAAAAGCTCACTGACACGGAATTCTCCATCACCCTCGTGTCTGATTCTCTCCGTCTCTTCCTTCACCTTCCTCAGGATCAAACGAAGTCCAGAGAAGCCCTTAGACATCAAAAAGTTCACCTCGCCATTAATATGCAAGAGGACACCTTCAGTTTCAAAGCTTTTTCCAAGTTAAACAAAAAAAGACGCATTTTCAATTCACATGCAGGAAGGAAAGAAGATCATGACCTGCTGCCGGAACGTTCTACATGGACTGAGATCCTGGTGAATCGAGAAGGACTTGAAGGTTAAGCTACTTGGATTGACTGTTCGTTGAGGCAAAAGATGGAAAAAAATGTATTAGAAAGAAAAGCTTAAGAAGATAAAAAACCATAGAGCTTGCTAGTGTTTCTAAAAATATCCTGTCATTTGGTGCAGTTTGCTCCACATGACTGTTTAACCAAAAGTACGTCCAAAATAATGGTTCGCTTCTTGCAGTCGTATCGCTTTCTCGCGATCCTCCAGTTGACGACGCTGCACTGAGAAGCGTCTAATAACATTCTTCACCATATCCTCCACAGCCTGAGATCTCCAGCAACCTGTGCAGCTTTTTCATCCGTATCCAGCGCAGCGTATCAGCGCGATGGTGACAAGCTGCTAGCTGACTTCAGGCTTCAGCGGGTGATGAGGGACAGAAGAACAATATACTCTGCCAGACTGGACCTGAAGTAGATAAAACTGATATGAAAAAGCCTGTCAAGTTCAGCTCACACAGAGAGAGAGAGAGAGAGAGAACAAAAAAACAACACAGGCTAGGAGATTGCTCATTGCGGATGACGGTGTGCTAATATGTCTGTGTGGGTTGGTGCGAATCAAAACAAGAGGGGAAAAAAAAAGTAAAGCGAAGGAAGAAAGGCTCATGAAACACCGGAGGGCCCGAGCGTGTTTGTCTCAATCCTGTTTCTTGGCATCTGCTGCGATTTCGTGGATGGATGAGACGTCTGGACGATATAAACACCGACTCGTCCATGTTGCTGCCACACACACACCTAGCTGTTCGCCGACAGATGAGTATCAGGCGGGAAATATTTCACCGTCAATCTTCGAGACGTGCGGAGATCTTAAAAGCCTTCAGGTAAATTAAAACGCTAGCTCGTTATCTGGAAAACCGCATTCCGTGTTGGACGTATGCCTCAGGAATGATGGTGGTCTCGCATGAGGAAAGCATGATAATTGAGATCTAAAGTACCCTCACCTCTCTCTTTCTCTCTCTTTTTTTCCACCCGTTCACTTATATCATATCAGCCATCTCTCTCTCTCTCTCTCTCTCACTCACTCTACCTGGACTTTTTTTTTACCCTTTTCTTCTCTCTCCATTTCTGTCACTTTCAGGAAGGCTCTAGGCGAGAATGTCAAGGCATCAGTGCTGATCATCCTCCATTAATTACAGCTGCTTTCTCAGCCAAGAGGCTCTCATCTCCCACTGAAATCGGCCACTACATCACCACTGAGCCGTTCACCACGAGCTACACTTTCTTATTTCTTTCCTCCAGACTGCACAAGACAGCTGTTTCCACCGCCACCATCACCACCACCACCTTGATCTATAGACTCTGTGCTTGCTGGTTGGCTCTTTCCTTTCTTTCCTCACTGAACTCTCTCACTTTGTTGTTATTGCATTTTTTCTTCATTAAGGCCAAGCTCTCGGTCAACATCCTGCTGCTGGGAAACAACAGGAAGGAGATTCACCGCAGCAGGTATCACAGTCCTCATTTACAGTGGAACCTCGGCATAGGAATTTAATTGGTTCTGGAGGCAGGTTCCTAAGGCATTTAAATCTGTATTGCGAAACGAATTTTCTCATAAGAAATAATGTAAATGCAGATAATCCGTTCCAGCCGCACAAAAATATGACCGATACGAAGCGTATGTAAACTGCATGGCTGCTTACAAAAAACTCACCAAAGCCAAGCATTCCATGTCAAGGGTCCTCACAGGAAGTCGTGCCACCAAGCTTGGGCTAAAAATAGAACAGACCACCCACGCCACCAATCTATCAACAAAAAAACACCCAAAAAATCACCTAGCTTTTGAACACATGCTGAAGGCAACGTTGGTATCATGGGTAAGAGATGGGTATACATCAAGACTCTTCTGTTCCAGCACTGAGGCGGTGGAATAAACTTCCCCTAGATGTCCGAACAGCTGACTCACTGGCCGTCTTCAAACAATGGATGAAGACCTACCTCTTCCTGAAACAATTAAACTAGCCCTTATTTTCCCTGTATTCATTAATAGAGACTTTATTGTACATCGCTCTGGATAAGGGCCAGAAATGTAAGCGTAAATGCATGACGTGTGAACGTAGCTTTAATTAATAAATCACTACACTTAATATTATACTGTAAAGATCCACTTTAAGGAGCGACGTAATACAAGCTACAGAGGAACGATTGCGGCCGAAGCGAAACGGCTACGGTAGAGCGATACGACTGAACGCGGCTTTAAAGGTTAAGTCCCTTTTGAACCACCACCATCTAACGCGGCAAAAACATCCATCACAATCGATGCGCGATGTTTCCACGTGTTGAATATTTCACACTCTCGTGACATTTAGTCGTCTGGTTGAAACCCGGGCTTCGCGAGACGTTTGTTTATTAGTCAGAAGGATCAGAAATCAAACTCAGGGAAGCGCTCTTTCTTCCCGGCGGTTGAACTTTTGGTCTGTCGATGGCGCGGGCTGCCTGCAAAGGTCATGAGATTGATTAGTATATGTAGAATAGGCGCCTATGAGTGTTATATTAGCTGCCTGCTGACGCATGGCGTTCAAAGGCTGAAGAAAAGAAAATGTTGTGTTCATGCTGGAAAAAAAAATACTCGGTTCCACAGCTGATAGAGAACGCAAACAAAAACAATACAGTGAACGGTGAGCGATCTTTACCCACCTGAACCCTGAATCACTCGTATAGATCTATGCAGCAAGCTGGAAGCTATTCTCAAACACACACACACACACAAACACACACACACACCTCAGAAGCCAACTGAAAACCTTTTAGCTCATTTAGTTTTTAAATAAAAGCCTCAGTATTTGTGGGGGAAAAAACAGAGGCCCTGTCAGATATGCTGATATGCTACACACACACACACACACACACACACACATCAATGCTGTTCACAGCTTGAAGGCTGCACAAAGACTGAAGAACACTAAATTGCAACATATTTAAAGCTGACTCTTTTCTCTCTCTCTCTCTCTCTCTCTCTCTCTCTCTCTCACACAGACACACACACACACACACAGGTATGTTTAAACAAGTCCATTGTCCCCCCCACGGTGCTGTCATTCCAGCAGCAGCAAGAAACCCAGTGACAACCACAGAACAGCAGAATTCACTTACACAATCGTTTCTCTTTTCTTTTCTTTTTTCTTCTTTTTTTTGCGCACTTAAATCGCTGGCAGAACAAAAAGCTGTCGCACATTTTCACTCAGGGAAACTAAGCTGCGCTTTTATTTCCAATCAGCTGCGTCGCTCTCCATGCATCTGCTTGGTAACCCCAGTGATACGTGTTTATTCTGAGGTGCCGCTTCGTTCATCCCACTGATTTTCAGCCTTTCCGAATTTCTCCAGACTTTGCGAAGGAGGTTTTGCTGAACAGGGTTTCGACAGATAACACAGTAAAGACCTTCCCGAGGTTTGATTTTGGGCCAAGCTCTGATTGGATGAGCAGGAAGAATGAACTGTGTTCCAAGAAGAGCATCAGGCTGGAAAAGCAAATAGATGATGTTCAGCTGCACAGGTGAAGGGATTGGAAATGGACCAAGCCTAAAGAGAGCCTGCAGCATCAAGCAAAGAGATCTCAGGCTCCATAATGGATGGGGAAGGGGGTTGTTAGAGAGGTAGAGAGAAAAAGACAATAGAAAACAAGAGAGCATTAAAAAGGGGGAAGAGAGAGAGAGAGAGGCGGGGACAGAGAAAGAGAGAGAGACAGAAGAGGGATAGAGAAAGAGAGAGAGACAGACGGGGGATAGAGGAAGAGAGAGAGAGAGAGACAGAGAGAGTGAGAGGCAGGGATAGAGAAACGGAGAGAGACAGAAGGGGGATAGAGAAAGAGAGAGAGCAGGGGTGTTAAAAAGATAAGGAGAACAAGAGAATAAAAAAGCAAGAGAGAGAGAGAGAGAGAGAGAGTGTGTATTAGAGAGAGAGACGAGGATGGGGGGATAGAGAGATAGACTTACTGAAAGACTTACTTGGACTTCGCTGTAACCTTAATAAGACAAAGCATTTGGGAATATTCAGTAACAAACTCAACAGATTCTAAGGTTAAGCTGTAACATTTTCCCCAAATAATAGCTCTTATTAATGATGCTAACAATAGGTCTGTAGAACATTCTGGAAACATGTTAGTTTTCTGAAAAATTACTTCTGCCATATTGTTTGACTGAATATTGTGAGATTTTGCAGCTAAATTGTACTTCTTGTATTTGCATTCGTGTGAATTTTGACATAAGCTTCCTTTAGCTTCAGTTTTATTTGGAAAGCGGTTTTACCACAGAAATCATCACAAAGTGGATTTATACCAAAAAACATGCATCAAGATCTCTAAAGGCAAGGAAAGAATTGCGATTGAACCGGCTGTTATCTAATGATTTATTTTGTCAAAAGTGAACATCTCGATCACTAACATAAGGCACCTGCATTATAAACCAACCCACGGAGTAATGCTAGACATAGTGCGGATGGTCCAAAGCGTCGATGTTCTAATGTGCTGCATGTATCATGTGTATAAGCAGCTTATATTCCGGCTAATGTGACAGTTCACTCTAGCCTTTATGTCCCGCTCTGATCCTCTGCATCAGCGACTTACAGCATGGCAGTAAATGTAATAAAGCAAAAAGGCACTATGTGGCATAAGGACAAAACTCTAGAACATTGATTTTCTAATTCCAATTTAGTGCAAATGATTTGTTGCAATCCAGCCCATTGCTCAGTCATTACAGCTACACCGTATTGAACAAGCCCTGAGAAGCCGCAAGCAGAAATCCAGAATCAGATTGGACTGAACTGGAGGACGGAGGAGAGAAAAAAAAAGAAAAAAAAGAGGGTTGCTTTTGGATTAAAAATGCTGTGAGTGGTGAGTGGTGTGTTGAATTTCTATATATATTCTGTAATTTTGGTATTTTCTATTAAAAATAGATGAGCAGGAATCATCTGGAAATGAAGCCTGAACTGATGCAATTTGAAATTTGGAATCTTTAAAGGTTCTTTGCTTGTAGTTTTACAGGAAATCCTTAAATAATGTGTTTGGGAGAAAGAATCCCCCAGAGACTCCAGTGTACCCTTAAAGAACCCAGAAGAATGGTTTGTTGGGGGCAGTGGTGGTGGTTCAAGTGGTTAAGCCCCTGGGATGTTGATCAGAGGATTGGGGTTCAAGCTCCACTGTTGGGCAACTGAGCAAGGCCCTTAACCCTCTCTGCTCCAGGGAAGCTGTATTATAACTGCCCCTGCGCTCTGACCCCAGCTTCCTCAGCTGGGATACGTGAAGAAAAGACTATCCAAAAAAAAAATCCTTAAAGAACCACCAAATAACCTTTTTTTCAATTTAGGGGTAAGGGTTGTTTGGTTGCAAGTTCTATGGGAATCCTTAAACAAAGAAAACATCCTTTGGACTAAATATATTATATATGAAAGTGTTTTGTATTTCTTGTGGAGCTGTTGCAGTGACAGCATATACTCTATGTTTAATGGTTCTCGGGGAAGGACAACCCAAGGACCTTCCACATTTTCAAAGTGTTTCCCAATTCAGAGAGAGTCTCCTGAAAACTAACAACCCTTACCTATCCACCAAAACCTTAAAGAACCTTTCCCCATCCCCAAGAACTGACCACTGGAATAGATCTGTCCATTAAAAATAAATCTGCAGTTGTGCTTCAATACTTTTATAAAAGGGGTTCTTCACTTGTTTGAGATAGCAGGACTCAGCAGTGAAGTCCAACACTCTTACACAGTGTGTTCTTCAGTTACCCCTGTGGAGGAACCATTAAAAAAGTGTTTTTTCTATCAGAAACTGTCTCTTGGAAGCTAATATCCTTTATTTGTCCATTGAACCCTGAGATCTGACCTTTGAGGGCTGTCACTGGTTATTTTTTTCCGCAAACTTTCATCCAGTTTTCTTTACTTTTCTAACAGATTCAGAGAGACATCTGTAGCTGAGAGCAGAAGTTGGATCCTTATGGTTCAGAGCTCAAATTTCTTTGGGAAATAATTGTCAGAAGTTGTTTTATACATCATTCATCCACACTTGAGCTCATTTTGCCGGAAGCCCTTGCTTGTTGTATCCTCATGAAACCGCTCATCAGCCTGGTCTATAAAAGCAGCGCAGCTCATTTGATGTGATGAAAAGAATCGAGTCGAACCACGAAACAGGGAGCGCGCCTCAATTAACCTTTGTTCAGGATCCAATTCGGCTACTTTTAAAGAAGCTGGCTTTCTTTTTCTAACGTCCTTGAGGTCGTGCTGCCTTGACACTCACAATTAGCCTCTCTGATCTGACGACTGTTCAGAGATGTGCCTTGCAATTTGAGATAATGCGAAGCAACAAGGCGCAAGCTACAGTCATGCCAATGTGTTTTTTTTTCTGACTATACATTCAGATTGTCTTGGAACTGTCCCCAGTGATCGGTTGACGAACGTCAAACAGCCTTAGCTGCACAGACAAACCAGGGTCAAAGGTTTAGCCTGATATTGCTAAAGGCTGCCAACGTTAACTTAAAGCCACGGTCTTGCTTCTGTTAACTACATAGCACTCAAACTGTTCAGGTGTTCTTCAGCAGATACCTTTTTATAAGGTCACCTACTATTTTTGGACTAAGGCAAGAGCGAGGCACGTACAAAGGTCTAGCATGGTAATTAGATCATTTTATGTAATAGTCTTCCTCTGATTAGGGCAGACCGTGCTCTACAACTTCACAGAGTCGCTGACCTGTGTGATTAGAGCATGAACTGTGAATAACATGGAGACTTTGTTATGTCTAATGACCAGGAAATCAGCACAATCTCACAGGCCACATGCCCTCCTCTTCACCTTCAAGGCAGCCCACCATCTTGCTCCTTCCTCTATCAGCCTGCTTGCGTAATTTTTGACATTTACGCCTTGATTCGTTTCCATGCGACACTGAACCCTGTCTCTGGTGCAGCAATGAACCTAGCATGCAAAGAAACTCTTACATCAAACAACCTCCCAAAAAAGCCTTGATCTACGTACAATCCATCCATCTTGAATTTTATCTGTTAGCACAAAAAAAAGCCTGGAAAGCTGTCGGAATTCCCAGGATGCATCTACAGCTATTATTACACAAGGCACCGTGATATCCACTAGCAAGCCGTAGCAAAAAAGACAGCTGCAGTGCTCCCCTCTAGGGAGGTGAACATGGAAGTAAAGGACAGAACCAGCATAAATAAACATTACAGTTTGAGTCAGCCGCCAGTGATGCACCGACCCCAGAACAGCCTCACGTTTTGCCTGCTAGATTTACAACCGCTGACCTCAAACCAGGCATCCCGCCTGCAACGCTAGCTCGAAAATTTATGGCCACTTATGAAGATTAGCGATGCAGCAGGCTTTATGGAATCAAGCCTCTACGTCTCCAATCACAGAGTGTGGAGGATGGTGAGATTCGGGGACCTAATGAAAGGCAAGACATTTACATGAGGTGGTGGTGGTGGGGGGGGTTTGATCATTTAGATTAGATGTTGAGCTCGAGCCCACTTGAAATGTTTTATGATAATGGTGGTCTGAGAAGACATAATGGTCAGGGCTTTTTCCTCCAGCAGCTCGGTTTCTCTCTGAATATCAGTAAGCTGGCGGCGTTAGCGTTAAGAGCTTGCATTTGAGGACAATCAAAGCAGAGCATTAGGACTGCAATTTGTCAAAGAAGAACTGAATGCTCTTCGAAATAAACGATGTATAACTTATTATAGATATTTCCAAGGACCTAATAAGCAGAAGCAGTTAAAAAGCAAACGAATTCTTAAGTAGATTCATAACCCTATCACAATGACAGGTGTATACTCAGCTAAGCTTAATATATACCAAGTAAAGTCTTCAGACCCTTTATCATGGCTATGTACCAGAAATCTGTTACACATGGCCACCCCTGTGAAAAAGAGCTCACCAGGGTCTAGTCAAGTAGTCAAGCCCTGATTTTCTTGCTTGTGCAGGCAACAAACCTTGCCCATTATTATTTGGCTAGAATTGCTTAATAATTCATTATTTGAAAGAATCAGAACCTGATTGATTATAAAACCTTGATTCTTGGTACTGGTTGATGAAGGGAAATGGGTAAGGTCATGTCTTGTTCTATTTCTCAACATCCTGATTGTGGAACAACTCAGATTACCTTGTGCCATTCAAACCAATGCTAACTCACAGTTAGGGCTATAGATAAGACCTCCACTGTCAAGTGCAAGAAAAGTCCAAGACCAGGACAAGCAGAGATGAGGTAAAAGAGCTTTAAGAACCCAGAAGAAACATTTCCTCCCCCAAAATCTCAAGTTTGACAAATATATATTTTGTTTGTGAAAACTGAACTGATGCATTGACAGCGCAAAGAATCCAGGGTGTGCCTTGAATCCTACAGCTCTGCATGTAGCCAGTATGTATGAAATGTATTAATTTTCTTGAACCTGTTACACCAGGGGTGTCCAATTTTATCCGGAAAGGGGTGGTGTGGGTTCAGGTTTTCATTCCAACCAAGCAGAAGCCACACCTGAGTCTATTGAGAGCCAAGATCAACTGATTGAACAAGTGGAACCAGGTATTGATTGGTTTGAAAACCTGCACCCACACTGGCCCTTTGCAGATAAGTTTGAACACCCGTGCATTAGACCAATGACACAAACTATTATTATACAAGTTACATTACTTTACATGTAAGAAAGATGGGTACATGTTGATGCACATTCAGTAACCACCTTAAAATGGATAGAGCTCTGATACATCACAAGAAAACTGGCCACTGAGCTCTGATAACCAGTCCACCTACTTATGGGTTAGGGAGGAAACCAGACAACCCAAAGGAAACACACTAAAGGCGTACCCAATGGTAACTATTGCACCATTGTACCCAAAGATACATGCTGTAAGACATCTTTTCGAAGATGCTGCAGACTCATTACAAGTCCAGATTTGTAACTTTCAGCAAGTTTATCAATCAGACTAATAAAGCCAAGAGAAATACAATGTAGGACGAAACAGATGTGAAATAAAGGATGATATGTTCTGTGAGCTTCCTTCCTGTTTAGTATTCTTAGTATCAAGTGATAGTTCATCTCATCACAATTACACGCCATCCACCTGTCACCCTCACGCAAATTAAAAAGCAAATAATATGAAAAATTCATCGGAAGCCAAATGAATCCTGAAAGGCACGACATCCGTTGCGAAGATAATCTCCGAATGAAGTAACGAGGTAATCCGTCATGAAACGCGTCCCACCAAAATTAGCTACCGAAAGTCATTTTTCAGTTTTTCATTTCAATTAAACAAACAAACTCGGTCATTTGCAGGAAGCCGATAAACTCGGCGACGACTTGAACCGACTTCAGACGTATTCAACTTTCAAAACTAACTTTCCACTAAAACAAAACAAACAAAAAAAATAAACAGTTGATTGTTCAGTCAGTGATAGCTGCCAGACTGGGGAAAACACAAGAAGCAAGAACCCTAATTAATCCTCAGAAGCCTGTAAGAAACCTGAGCTTGTTTACTCCAGGGATTGATCAGTAACAGCCATGCTATAATTGGAACCTGAATTGCAAATTGTTTGCAGATCAAGGTGTTTGGGATTCAATGTGGACCTGGTGCTATCGATACGCCATTACTGCGCTCTGTGGGGCCCCTGGATTGATGCCGAACTGCCGAATCCGCCATCGTTTATCAAGGTAGCGGGGAAGAAAGGAGAAACGTGTACTGTTGCGTGAGTCAGAGTCAGACGTTAGCTGAAGACTAATGGGATTCAGGCACACTCTGGATGTGGGTACTTAATTCAGAGGCAAACAAAGAGTGACAAAAGAAGCTGGTAGAGCAGAACCAGACATGCAGACTTGCACAAAACTCACACACTGAACACAGCCTGGACAGGAGGCTGATGAGAAACTAGGTGATGTGATTGGAATGTAGCTAGCGTTAATAAAAAAGACTGGAGCTCTGGAGCTACGTCGCAAATCACATAGTACCACGTTTCCCAAAACATCATTCCACTAATAGTGACGGTTTTTTATGGCTACATTGAAAATCACATGCTATTAGACTACTCTGAAATAATATTCCACTCACAGTGGATGTGTCTCAAATTGCATACTAAGAAGAAGCCATTATTTTGCCATATATACATCACAGTACAGTAAAATTCTTTCTTTGAATATCCCGGCTTTGGAGGTTGGGGTCAGAGCACATGGTCAGCCCTGATGCAGTGCCCCTGGAGCAGAGAGGGTTAAGGGCCTTGCTTAAGATCCCTTGGTTGTGCTGGGGTTTGAACCCTGACCTTCTAATCAACAACCCAGAGCCTTGGGCCACTTTAACCACGTGAACTTACTTCTATCCCAGATATTGTTCCACTAACAGTGATCTAATATCACATGCTAACATACTTAATAGTGTGCTAAGTTCAAATGAAAATTCCATTAATATTGATGGCTTTTTGGCTTGGCTTTAATACTATGGAAAAAAAATAAAAAGTCTGTTTTATGGCAATAAATTAAAATTGTATACTACCAATACTTCATAGTATGGCAAAACATGCTGTATCTCCATGGTTACATCCCAAATCACTGACCTAAACAATATATCTCAACTGGATACTTCCTACATCACATACTAGCATACTAGACAGCATGCCAGAACAATATGCCATGGATCTACGGTTATATCCCAAATCATACACCACTGCCAGTAACTGAACCTGTCGCTACATGCCAAATCACTTACATTGAGTTGATACACTAAACAACACACTTACTTGATCGCTAATTCACATACTAGCATACTAAACAATACGCCTTAGAGAGAGTTGACAAAAGTATGTGTCTCCAAGGCCATGAAGCAAATCACATACTACCAGTGCCATCATCACAACTTTTTTCTTGGGAAAAAAATTGTCGTTCTTCGCTCCGGTACTATTTCAGAGGCTCGTAGAATTGATGCCAAGGTGCGCTGCAGATGTTCTGGTGGCTCGTGGTGGCCTGACACCTTGCTAACACACTTTATGTTCGTTTTTCCATTAATTCGTCCCTCGCCTGTACGAGCGCCAGCACTAAAGTTCATCCAGGTCCCATATGGCTGAGATCTACCTGCAATAATTTATCTGCTGAGTTTCCAGCTCACGAGCCTGCACATCTGTTTCCAGTTGCGATCAGGCAAGTCAGCATGAAGCGAAACGTCTGCACCCGTGTCAAAACTTTTTAACAGCGAGCTGACCTTTGCTCATCGGCTTCGGTAACAGGAAACGGGAAGCGTTCCTCGGAGAAGACGGCTCATGTGCACGTATATCTATAGCATGCTTTTCTTTTTCGCATTTCTCCTTGGCAGATGAAAGCAGTGAGACAGGAGATCAGGCAGATCCTGGCTTGTTTGCGATAATGTATTCATAATGAAATGCAACATGAAATTAGCAAGGCTTTGTTAATTACTGAGCCATCCGTCAATGTCATTTACACGGCCAAATATAGTATATCACAGCAGCGAAAACTCTGATGAATTCATGCTGGAGCTTTTCGCCACATATAGTCTGTGATTAGCATGCTGCAAGGTACAGAGTATGTAAGTATGAAGAGCACCGAAGTCAGGAATCAGTCACTATGCTTGCTATTATAGGAAAACAATCAATACTGAGGTGGCGTTTTTTTTTCGTTACCACCCTTAAATTTTCCTTATAACAGCATATCTTGAAATGCTTAATTGTTGCTACCACAGCTGAGTCCAGTGTTTTACAAATCAGAAAATTGTCACGTCGTACTTATCATCCATTTCTGGCTACATTTAACATCTGCGAAAGAAAGCGAGAAAGTTTCTGGTGTCATTTGCATTACAACAGGTTTAAACATCGTTCCCAAGCATCGGAAACAAAAAGCAGGAAGAACAACACTGGAGACTCCTTCCATAAAAGGTTCGATTCAATAAACATCTCCTTACAGAAAACTTTGGTAAACATCTACACATTTTTCTAGATAGATACTTTATTCATCCCAATGGGAAATTTTCTGTCAAAAACCCTGGTTAACGTCAGCCTTGGATTACGATGTTGCTATAGAAACGATGACCTATCAGAACAAGTGCATTAATATTAAACAAAGCCTTCTGACCAATCGGATTCAAGAATTCTACATAACTGTGGTACAAACTGCGATCACCCGATGAGGTAGTTAGGACAAATAGTCTTATGGGGGGGGGGGCGGCAGCAACGAATTGAAATGTAAGAAATGCGTAATGAGTGGTGTAACTGTAGCGGAACAGTGCACCTCTTGTGGCATAAGTGATAAAATGCATAACAGGCAGAGACAGGCTTTCTTCTGAATGAAATGCCTGCTGCAAATTGGATTGCTGGGGATTCAGGTAAGCAATCGCCAGAAACCAATTTGCAGTGCCGCGGGACACATTGCCCTCCCCGGTGAAAAATGCAACAAAGAGGAAGGAGGACACACACGCAACGATCTCACACACACACACACACAGATCTCTCACACACAGAGATCTGATGTATTTGCAGACGATCAACGCGCCTCTCGACTAGAGAGAGAGAGAGAGACTGTGTGAGTGGTCATGACATCAGGGCTACATCCCAAAACCTCATCCTGTAATGACTTGATGTTTTCAACACCGTAAGCCAACATCGAAGTAAATAGTAGTAGTGTGTACGCTAAATATCAAACCACACACTGATACAATACAGCAACATGTATGCCTCAAAACATGCAGGATAGTCAGTGTGATCTCTCTGCTCACCAAACCACCGATTTCTCCACCGCAAGGATGAGCAACGAGCACGGGATTTGTGTCAAAAATATATATATGTATTTCTTTTATTTATCCTGGAAAAGCATTTTGTGAATTTGTGATTCCTTTGACCA
Source organism: Hemibagrus wyckioides (assembly GCF_019097595.1). Taxonomy (NCBI): domain Eukaryota; kingdom Metazoa; phylum Chordata; class Actinopteri; order Siluriformes; family Bagridae; genus Hemibagrus; species Hemibagrus wyckioides. The sequence continues at coordinate 17,132,101 of NC_080737.1, read as the reverse complement.
TGAACTGAAAAAATAATCATGTACAAATGAACATCATTTTCAAACACGAAAATGGAACCGAAATGCTCTCTAAAGGTTACTGTAGGTTTTTAAATGTGTGTGTGTGTGTGTGTGTGAGTGTATTAATATAACCTATTAAAAGAACAGTGCATCATGCCAGTAATCCCAGGGCCCAGGTATGTGGTTTGGGGCGTGCAGAGTAAAAGAGAGCTTTAATATTCACACTTCCTCTAGGGCCCTGAAACCTTTTAATCCATCCACTGTACGAATGTAAGACACAATTCGTTCTCCAAACGCTTTATCCTTTTACAAAATGGCGCAACAGAGCGCCTCTGGTGGCAGACGAGACGAATTGCCATGAGGAGGCGAGAAAAAAAAATGAGGGGGGAAAAAAAAGCTTCTCTCTGACTTGAATACTTAATGAAAGTCGCTAAAGGCAAATAAAGCATGCTTTAAAAAATCCTCCTAAAGACAAACTTGTTTAAGAAAAAAATCTGGGACAAATAAATTATTTAATAAATCCTGGAGAAAGCTTCAGCATGAATAAATTGATTTCATTCAGCAATAAACTCCTGAGACAGCAGCCTTAAAAACACCTCATCATCATCATCATCATCATCATCATGTGAATGTGACAAACAATTTGTAAATAAGAAATAACACAAAAAAATGAATACTGGGATTCGTCTCGCGCTCCCGTTTAAGCAAACGAGCTCCAGTGGCACTGCAACAAAAAAAAGCAGCAGCTCTCAGCTGCACAGCCTTCACGCAAAAACAAGGCGCGTGACGGAGAACCGCACAGCGCTTAATACGATGGATTATATATAGGCCCAGGTATGTGGTATGTATATATATATATATATACATATATATATATATATATATGCTGGATGATATGCGCCAGAGTTGATGGAGTGCACGTGCATTAGGGAAGGCGTTTGGATTAACCACGATATGGTCAGTTGGGATCAGCCACAGCTGGCGCGTCATCTGCATTAAAGCAACCAAAGTTGATCGAAACAGAATTTGCGTGTAAAAGAAAATGGGAAATAATTTCCTGTCCAAAGCGTCAAAGCAATACAACCAAGACAAACGTCCTGAACGCTGCGCCATGCGCTGTTCACGAAAAGCAACTTTCAGTGAGCAGTGTGAAGAGAAAACGCGTGCAAAAATGACTTCAAACAAATCCACCGGCGACGGCGTCACGCGCTTCGCTTGAAAAAAGACGCGGCTGCGCGTGAAATCAAGGAGGAAGAGAGGCGCGCGTGGCGAACAACACTTACCCTGCGTTCTGGAGACGACGCAGAGCAAAGCCATCCAAACCGCACCAGCCAGAGCCCTCCTCACGCGCTCGTATCCACCGGCGCGCGCCATGGTGTGCGCAGAAACGGCAAGCAAGAGCGCGCGGCTCTTCTCCCCCGGTGACACGCCGAAATCAACTTCAATTCATAAGCTCCGGGTGTAAAAGGGAGACCAAAAATGTTTTTGTTGTTTTTAAATAAAGCCACAGTACAAGTCAAAGAAGAAGAAAAAAATAAGAGAGATGGAAAATAGAGAGCGCGTGGGGAAAAAAAATAATAAGATGACTCGTGCTCTCCAACAGCTACAACAGGAATCCGGTTAAACGCGTCGGTTCTCCATCGCACATCCAGACTCCAGAGCGCAGAAAGGCGGAGGAGATGCAGAGAGAGAGAGAGAGAGAGAGAGAGAGAGAGAGAGAGAGAGAGAGAGAGAGAGAAGCGTTTCACTTGTTACGGGCAGCTGTGGCCGCGCCGCCGGTCCGGTGCGCGCGCAGCTCGTTATTATGCGAACGCGCTGATCTGAAGAGAGTGGAGACAAAATCCCGGACACGGATTTTCTCTCTCTCTCCCCCTGTCTCTCTCTCTCTCTCTCACTCACACACACACACACACACACACACACACACACCGGAGTGGAGTGGAGTGAGCAAAGTGGATTCACTGTTAGAATCCTTTCTCGGTTTCTAACACCCCTGTATTACACATGAGAGTTAAACTCTATTCTGTAATAATAATAATAATAATAATAGCTTCAAGACTATGTTCACACCAGAATTTCAGTCTTCTACTGTAAGCACAGTTTAGTCAAATTTCTTCCCTTAATCAAGTGTAGACATGACACACAAGAAAACAGGGATTTTTTTCTGTAACAAACATTAAAATTGGATTTTCAGGAAAAAATTCTACAAAAATCTTTAAATGTAAAGCGCTTGACTGCTTTTTCTCTCATTAAGACTTTATATGCTATTAGATTTACTTTATTATAAGTGGTTTTTGTGAAGTGTTTTTAGTTAGAATGCAAATCATGAAGTTTAGTCGTTTTTAAAGGAAAATATCAGATGGGACTCGGTTTCATTATCGGTTCTGGAAAATAAATAATCAGAAGCTGTATATATAATCAGCTCTATAATAAACACATGATGCACTTTTTCATCACTTAGAGGTATTTATTGCTCTTACAGGAAGCAGAAAAGTCACATGACCTTCACATGTAAAATTTTCCACATGTTGCTTTCAGACTCTTGATCAGCACTGGATGAAATATACTATATTGCCAAAAGTTTTGGGACACCCCTCCAAATCATTGAGTTCAGGTGTATCCAGTCAGATTCAGGTGACTGTTCCAGGATTCACATTTAAAGTTCTCCTTAGGTGGACAAATGGAAGAACTCTTTAGCTTTCCTTCCTTCCTTCCTTCCTTCCTTCCTTCCTTCCTTCCTTCCTTCTACACTATATTGGCAAAAGTTTTGGGACACCCCTCCAAATCACTGAATTCAGGTGTTGATTTTCAGGGGTTGGGTTCGGCCCCTTAGTTCCAGTGAAAGGAACTCTTAATGCTTCAGCTTCATAACAAGACATTTTGGACAATTTCATGCTCTTTGTAGGAACAGTTTGGGGATGACCGCTTCCTGTTCCAACATGACAATGGAATTGTCCAAAAAGGACTGCACAGACACCTGACTTCAACCTGATAGAACACCTTTGGGATGAATTAGAGCGGAGACTGTGAGCCAGGTCTTCTCGTCCAACATCAGTGCCTGACCTCACAAATGGGCTTCTAGAGGAATGGTCAAAAATTCCCATAAACACACTCCTAAACCTTGTGGAAAGCCTTCCCAGAAGAGTTGAAGCTGTTATAGCTGTAAAGGGCGGGACAACTCCATATTACATTCATGTGCATGTAAAGGCAGACGTCCCAAAACTTTTGGCAATATAGTGTACATCTGTGAAAATGTAAGATACTGTGTGAAATACTGTGGTAAAATGGTTCTTTGACAAGGCATGTGGTTCTATGAAGAACCATAAACATCCATGAAAACTTTCCACTTGTAGGAAAAAACACTTTATGACACTAAGGAAACACTAAGTTCTTTTAAGAACCATTTACTACAAAGGTTCTTTGGGGAACCAAAAATGGTTCTTCTACCGCATCAGAGTGGATCTTGCTGCCTAGCTCATTTAGACAGACTAGCTACCTGAATTTATGCTCACCTAGCTTAGCTTAGCAATGAAAACAAGCTAACGTGGATAAATATACTCAATTAATCTTAGAAAATGAATTCAACTTACCTGAACAATGAAGTTCACAGCTTTTAGGGAGGTTAAGAGGACTCATGGTCAGGATCGTTTATTATCCTCCAGTCGGTGTTTCTGCTGCTCCCTGGTACATCTAATGTTTTGGAAATTATTTTAAACCCCTCTCCTGATCAAAACATTTGAATAAATTACCCTTTTTAGCTTTTAGGGTTTCAGAAGTCAGGTGAAGATGACACAAACAGCTGAACTGAATTTCTGGTTCATCATAATAATTTAATTAATGAAAGCTGATGATAATTACTTTTAAACATGAGAGTGAATGTGATTGGTTCATTCTGAGCAAAGCCACACCCCCTATTAGAAAATGTAACTTTTTAATTTCTTCTTTTTCTCCCCAAGTTTCTGATCTTTTTCAGTTCATGTATATATATATATATATATATATATATACACTGTAAGAGAGAGAGAGGGAGAGAGAAAGGGAAAGAGAGAGAGAGAGAGAGAGAGAGAGGGAAAGAGACATAGGGAGAGAGAAAGGGAAAGAGAGAGAGAATGAGAGAGAAAAGGACAGAGAGAGAGAGAGAAAGGGAAAGAGACATAGGGAGAGAGAAAGGGAAAGAGAGAGAGAATGAGAGAGAAAAGGAAAGAGAGAATGAGAGAGAAAAGGAAAGAGAGAGAGAAAGAGAGAGAGTGAGAGAGAAGGGGAAAGAGAGAGAGAGAGAGAGAGAGATCTGGTATTTAAATAAAAAACAAAAAGTAATGAAAAATGAAAAAAAAAATTCAATATTAGAAATTTGCTATTGTATAAATATATGCACAATATAATAAGGAACTACAGAGCGTTTATTATTTGTTTGTTTGTATATTAAGACCTCTGCTACCAAGAAATGTAGTATGTTTTATTTAATTTTTTAAACAAACACACATACAAACATAATAAAGAAACAGATGTAATGGTGTAATTAATCGATATGAAATTCTCTCGCCTTACGGCCGCTCCACAGTGTTTCAGTGAGTCACTGACTTTCTGAATGACTTCATCATTTCTATTCACAGACTCTTTAAGAGAAACTCTCTCTTCCTGAAGCTCACCTCCGAGTGCACTGAACGCTGCCGGTGTGTTTATTTGTCCGACTCTGAGGTGCGGCACTCAGAGGTGTGGACTTTCTTCTCCTGTGTAGACTGAGAGAACAACATCCTCTCCTCCTCCACATGGACCCAATTATCTGCTCCTGCTTACAAAGCTGCTTAAGCCAAAGATCTTCCTATCACAATACACACACACACACACACACACACACACACACAGAAAAAAAAATTGGCTTGGTCCAACAAGGCAATGTGGAGACTCTAATAACTACCAGGTGTGTGTGTGTGTGTGTGTGTATGTATGTATATATATATATATATATATCTCCCTATATATGCTCCTGAGAGCGACCCATTCTTTCACAAATGTTTGTAAAAACAGTCTGCATGCCTAGGTGCTTGATTTTATACACCTGTGGCCATGGAAGTGATTGGAACACCTGATTCTGATTATTTGGATGGGTGAGCGAATACTTTTGGCAATATAGTGTATATATATATATATATATATATATATAGTAAAAAAATAATAATAAATAAAACAAAATCATAATCATTATAATAATTATCATTAAAAAAAAATAAAAATAAAAAATATTTTAAACCAGCTCTTAAAACACCCAGAATTTATTGTAAACAATGAACTAATAATAATAATAATAATAATAATAATAATAATAATAATAATAATAATAATAATTTTATTTTAATAAACATATTTTTTATTTAGTGTTCTACATAGGTTCCTTTTTGAGTCTAACAACTTTTAAGTGTTATAATTTAAAATTATTAATTATTTTTATCAATATTTTAAAGATCTACTATCAGGTATAGACTACATATCATTGTGTATTCTGCTTCAAGTATCATGTTTACTTTTTTAAAAATTTATTTAAAACAGAAATATTTCATATGTTTGTGTTTTTTTCACTGGAGACTGATGAGGAAATTGAGTCCCACATGTGTCGTGACTCTGTAATGAGTCCTTACCTGAACCCCAGTGAGTGCACATGACATCCTGATCCACTAACTAGGGAGCTAAAGAGCAGACTGAGACACAACCCAATGTCTCTTTCTGAATCAACACTCTTGTTTTTGACATCTTCCTGATGTAGCAGCAAAAGCATGAGTGTGTAGATTTCAGGTGTCTCCCATATCCCTGAAGGATGGGGAAAGCGACACCATTATTCCTAAATCGTACATCATACTGTACTGATTAAGAAAGTAGCTGTTTACTGAGTCAGAACTCCAGCTCAGAACGAGGAGCAGCTTTTCAGCAATTAGTATATATATATATTTATATTTTTTACGCTGTACTGAATGTATAAGGGTTAAGAGCATCGGCAATTATCCCGATATTGAAATGCTGCCATTCTGCACATGCCCATTGTGATATATTTGCAAACACATCATTACGCCCTTCATTCAGCGCCCACCATGTCATGAGCAAATCACCACCGCATTCGTCGTATTTATTTATCCCTGGCTTTGTGCGGTCATTATGGAGGAGGAACTCAACGATGGCCAATTAACGGGGTGGAGGGACAGTGGAGGGGCAGTTGAGGGGAGGGGCAGCACAGTAAACTCGCACGTGCAGAGGGGTTTTGTGGTGGCATGTGTTTAGTTGAGTTCAACATGAGGCTGATGAGGAGAGATGATTATTTGGGAGAAAAGAGAAAGAGAGAGAGAGAGAGAGAGAATTAACTAATGGACTGCTTATCGTCTTGTGAATTAACCCCCCATTGAACACCAAATTATGTACAGTGTCACTCAGTTTTCTCGCCTTTATATAAACAGCTATTTCTCCTGAACTGAAAGGAACAATAATAAGACAATTACAGCAGGAAGTGTGGGAGGAGGAGGAGGAGGAGGAAGAGAAGGAGGAGGAGGACGAGGATAATCAGAGGAACAGAGGGTGAATGGGACGGATGGAGGGACCGGGGCAGGAATAAGGACATGATTCAGCCTGCTTTTGTGCTGAGATCGGGGAAAATAGAGTAATTTTTGCACAGAGATGATAACTCAACGTGATTTTATAAGAACGGATGTGACGTAGAATCGACGTAAAAATTGACGTCAAATGAATTAACTAGCATTACTAGATTGTGGGGAATTCTGTGTTACATCGTCACTGGTGAGACAGTGATGCATTCTGGGTATTTATGGCATTGTCATTTAAGTGAGGTCATGTGAACTGTTTGAGGTCAATGACAGTTTATTTATTTTTATTGTTTGTTTGTTTGTTTGTTTTTAGCAACCTGCGAGCAATCCAGTGTAAAAGCTACACCACACGTTCTGAAGGATACCAAGTAGCTGGAGTGTGTGAGTGTGAGTGTGTGTCCTGAGTGAGTGAGAGAGGTGTGTGTGAGTGAGAGAGGCGAGTGTGTGTATATGCAAGTTTGTATCCTGAATGAGTGTGTGTATTCTAAGGAAGAGTGTGTGAGTGTGTGTGTATCCTGAGGGAGTGAGTGAGAGTGAGTGTTTGTGTGTGTGTGTATCCTGAGGGAGTGTGTGTGTGTGTGTGAGAGAGAGAGAGAGAGAGAGATTGGGTGTGTGTGTGTGTGTGTGAGAGTATCCTGAGAGAGTGAGTGAGTGAGAGTGTGTGTGTGTGTCTCAGTTGGTTGAAGAGGTCACACAGTCTCTAGTTCACCCTGTCAGACGTTAGCATGTTGTCAGACTCCAGTCTCAGTGGAGAACTGCTTCATTTTCTTCCTCTCTTTGTTTCTCAGACTCTTTCAGTATCTGATTCCAAATAAACTCGATGCTCGATCTCTAGCATGACTAAACGCATGCTGATTGTTCCTTGACAAGACGCCGAGTCTTTCGAGCACCCTGATTCGATCTCTTGGCTCCGTCAGTCGCATTAACGATCGTTAGCGGCGTTGAGAAGTGAGTCTCGGCTCTCCGTTTACTGTTTGGCTTTGTGCCTCGTTAAGCGAATTTGCACTAAAACTCTAAAAACTAATGAAGTTCATACTTAAAAGAAATCTTCACCCTGAATCGTAAATATGTTCATAGAGAAGTGATTCTGGTGACAATTTGTTGGATTGTTTCGTCGTTTCCAACATCGTATTCATGAGAAATCAAAAACCAGTCGCAGAATTCCCAGACGACGGACGCGATGGCGACAAAGCCGCCATTAGCCTTGAAAAATCAGGACTAAAGCGCCGCTGCATCGCTCTCTTTAGCTGGAAATGACGTGAGAGCTGAATCCCAGCGGACCGATCTCACCGCGGCCTCGTGGGAAATGTTAACAGGAAACTGTTAACTCAAGAGAAAATAGAGCAAAAAAATTAGTTTAATTATAATAAAAAAAGAAATCTTAATTAGGTTCATTATGAAGATTAATATGCAAGTTGTTCAGGTTGAACGTTTCCCTTCGTGCAAATCCGAGACAATATTGTGATTTGTTGTTTCCAGAGCAGACAGTGAGTGGGAGTTTGATGAAGAAAAAAAAAAAGGAAAAAGGACATAAGGAATGGGGGTGGGTGTTGGCTGGCACTGAGAGTTAGTTAAGGGTTTTGGGGGGACCCCATTAGCCTAGTGTTTATGTGTGTGTGTGTGTAAGGGGGGGGGTCGGTCCTTACCCATCACTCCACTGCTGCTCGGCTGATTTTGTGAGCTGCCATGTGGCCTCTGTGAACACCTGTGACTCTTGGCCACAAATAATTACCTCGCTCTCCACCGATTTCCCCCCCGCAGTAATGGCACCAATTCACCGCGACTCGGACAGCTGGCGCCACACAAGCCTAGGACCAAACCCCCAAAATCCCACAGTGCTCGGCGCCATGGCGACGCTGTGAGCCGGCATGACTGACAGCTCTTAATGAACAGCTTAAGAGGCACTAGTGTAGGTTTAAGTGTAGTGCAACTCACTGATCTACATAATCGACTGGACTCGTTATACAGCAGCATGGAAATGCAGCATGAGGAATAAGATGTAAAAGATATTCAATATAACAAGAGGGAAAGTGTGTGTGTGTGTGTGTATTATGTTATGAATGATTATACATAAGGGTGAGTCAAATCGATTGACTTGTGAATGAAGATTGGGTTGAAATATCAGACACTTTTTTTGCAATAAAAAAATATAAAACTTAGCCTTTGTATAATATTACGTAATGGATGGAATAATGAAAAAGGAGATTTCCTTAATGGTGCACAATTTATAATGAATATAACCGATTTTTTTCTTTCACTTTTCTATGGATATGTGGGTGTGACATTGTACAGGTTCACCTTCATGATAAAAACTGTATTTTGGTGAGACGTGGATTATGGTGATGACTGACTGGATAAAACCTGAGAAAGAAAAAAAAGGGGGGGGGGCAGATGGCAGGTGACATCATTCTCTATCGTGCAATGAAAAGTGTACAAAAAGTGCATTCTGTAGGATGCTACACCGATCAGGCATAACATTGTGAGCAGTGAGAGGTGAAGTGAATGAGACTGATGATCTCCTCATCATGGCACCTGTTAGTGGGTGGGATATATTAGGCAGAAAGTCAACATTTTGTCCTCAGAGTTGATGTTAGAAGCAGGAAAAATGGACACGTGTGAGGATTTGAGCGAGTTTGACGAAGGGCCAAATTGTGATGGCTAGACCACTGGATCAGAGCATCTCCAAAACTGCAGCTCTTGTGGGGTGTTCCCGGTCTGCAGTGGTCAGTATCTATCAAAAGTGGTCCAAGGAAGGAACAGTGGTGAACCAGTGACAGGGTCATGGGCGGCCAAGGATCATTGATGGACGTGGGGAGCGAAGGCTGACCCGTGTGATCCGATCCAACAGACGAGCTACTATTGCTCAAATTGCTGAAGAAGGTAATGCTGGTTCTGATAGAAAGGGGTCAGAATACACAGTGCAGGACGGGTCAGGGCTGTTTTGGCAGCAAAAAGGGGACCAACACAATATTAGGCAGGTGGTTATAATGTTCTGATCGGTGTATATGCTCTAATTGGAGAACTATGTGGAATAATAATAAGGATAATAAAAAGAAACCCTCCTTGTGTTTGGCCCTTAAAATAAAAAGTAATTAAAATAAAATGAAAAGTAAAATTAAAAATGAAAAGTAATTTAAAATCATTATGTAATAAAAAAAAATATTTAATTTAATAAACATATATATATATATATATATATATATATATATATATATATATATATATATATATATATATATTTATTTATTTATTTATACACTAGCTCCATTCTCTCTATCTCCCTCCTCCCCATGCGCAAAATTACTACACCTAGTATTGCTTAGCTTTTTAATCTCATCCGCTTCGTTATAAAAAAGGGGGGGGGGTTAAAGGCAGGTAGTGTGATGTGTGATATTGAGTTTCTGGTTACCTTCCTGTGAATTTATCCCCACTGTTTCTAATACTGAATAAAAAAAATTCAAATGGCAAAAAATAAATAAATTCACGATATTAGGATTGTTGCATGTTTGGATTTAGCTTTATCGTGACTAAACTCCGAACCTCAGTGCATCCAGGGTTTCAGGTTGATTTCATAAGATGAGGAAATAATTAAAACACCCGTCCATACACTGGTGCTTCAGCTTCCTGTGTCTGCAGCAGTCATCTGTTAAGAAAGGAAAGTGTTGAAATACTTTAAACATAGACGAGTGAGGGAAAGAGAGAAATTGGGAGAGAAATAAATGGAGAGAGAGAGAGAGAGAGAGAGAGAGAGAGGGGAGAGAGAGAGAGAATGAAGGAAAAGAGAGAAAAATGAGAGAGATTGAAATTAAGGGAGAGAGAGGGGCAGAGGGAGAGAGAGAGAAAGAGAGAAATAAGAAGTTTATTCTGTATTCATAGATTTTTTTATTAGGAAGCACCTAAATATTAATTTCATAGAAATAAATAAATCAAAGTAACAAAAATAATCCAAATTCAGCTGCAACAGTCAACTCCAGAGAACACTAGCACAAAAAACTCGTCTTTGTAGGGGTTTGAAGGTCCAAGCTGAAGTGTTCTATAAGTGTTTAGATATCTCGCTGCAGATAATAGTAAAAATTCACTTTTATTTTTTTTAGTTCATTGGTAGAACGGTTTGTTATGTTAGGTGGCAACTAAAGATACACTATATTACCAAAAGTTTTGGGACGTCTGCCTTTACATGCACATGAATGTAATATGGAGTTGTCCCGCCCTTTACAGCTATAACAGCTTCAACTCTTCTGGGAAGGCTTTCCACAAGGTTTAGGAGTGTGTTTATGGGAATTTTTGACCATTCCTCTAGAAACGCATTTGTGAGGTCAGGCACTGATGTTGGACGAGAAGGTCTGGCTCACAGTCTCCACTCTAATTCATCCCAAAGGTGTTCTATCAGGCTGAGGTCAGGACTCTGTGCAGGCCAGTCAAGTTCCTCCACACCAAACTCACTCATCCATGTCTTTATGAACCTTGCTTTGGTCACTGGTGTGCAGTCATGTTGGAACAGGAAGGGGTCATCCCCAAACTGTTCCCACAAAGAGCATGAAATTGTCCAAAATGTCTTGGTATGAAGCTGAAGCATTAAGAGTTCCTTTCACTGGAACTAAGGGGCCGAGCCCAACCTCTGAAAAACAACACCTGAACTCAATGATTTGGAGGGGTGTCCCAAAACTTTTGGCAATATCATGTAGAAGGAAGGAAGGAAGGAAGGAAGGAAAGCTAAAGGGTTCTTCCATTTCTCCACCTGAGGAGAACATTAAACGTGAATCCTGGAACAGTCATGTGGCACGATCCTGTGAAGTAAAATGGCGGTGACAAATACACAATATATGGACTAATGACATCACAAAATATATGCAAATGAGCTTTCTAACCAACCCTTAAAAGGGTGTAATGCAAAAAATTGCAAATTTTTATGGCACGATAATGTGAGAAACCTTTAAACCTTCATCACTGGGATTTAAAATTGCGAACATCTAGTAATATAACAATAAAAGAGTATTGTATTTTATCACCATGTTATGAGGCACACATATTAACTACACTTATGTAGTGTTTCTCAGCCTCTCTAAAAGAAGTGCTTATTAATTTAGGACCCCGAATCACCGTGTTGCTCAAAGGAGAGAGGACGCGGCTGTAATCCGGTAGTAATGACACACGGGGTGCTTTGCTAGCTAATGGAGAGAGAGCACATTTACCCATATCCTCTAAATGGGTGTAACGTTACCAGCAGAGGTGATTATAATTAAAAGAATGTTTTAACAGCACACACACTAATGGTTCTTTTAATCATTTTCTCTCCTTCTCTCGCCCTCCATCTTCTTCCCCTAAAGTGTGTATATGTTTCTTTTTTTTTTCTTTTTTTTTTTAGTGCTGTTGGTACACATGAGTGCCCAGGGTGTATTTTAGCAGTGGCACACAGCTTTATATTCATAAGGCCTACAATAATTTAGCATTTCAGCAGGAATACAACACTTCAATTCAACACGCCATGGGTTTTGAACACACCGTGTCTCAAGATGTGGTAATGGCGGGTTTATAGGATTTGAGAACATCTGGATGTGGGGGTTTGGGAGTATCCTTCATGGGGAGAACTAAATAGGAGCTTCTTCAACGATTTTGAAGTCACTGTAGATGATCTGACACACACACACACACACACACACACATGTTCCACCGACATCATTATTAATGCAGTTAATAAATGCAATGATAAAACTCAATTCTAAAACCTTAACCTCAACCTCAACAGCAGTTTACTTTGTGGGGAGCAGCCATATGTCCTCTTAGGTTCAAATCTCTCAGACATTCCTATCCTTGTTAATTAATGCATGGCTGTATGAAGGTGGGCAGAAATTTTTAATAAAAATATCACACCATCACCACTACCACCACTACTGTCACCACTACTAATTCTACCACCACTACCAATTCTACTTCCACTACCTCCACCACTACCACCACCACTACCAATTCTACCACCACTACCACCACTACTACCAATTCTACCACCACTACCACCACCACTACCAATTCTACCTCTACTACCAATTCTACCACCACTACCACCACCACTACCAATTCTACATCCACTACCAATTCTACCACCACTACCACCACCACTACCAATTCTACTTCCACTACCTCCACCACTACCACCACCACTACCAATTCTACCACCACTACCACCACTACTACCAATTCTACCTCTACTACCAATTCTACCACCACTACCACCACCACTACCAATTCTACCTCTACTACCAATTCTACCACCACTACCACCACCACTACCAATTCTACCTCTACTACCAATTCTACCACCACTACCACCACCACTACCAATTCTACCACCACTACCACCACCACTACCACCACCACTACCAATTCTACCTCTACTACCAATTCTACCACCACTACCACCACCACTACCAATTCTACCACCACTACCACCACCACTACCACCACCTCTACCAATTCTACCACCACTACCACCACCACTACCAATTCTACCACCACTACCACCACCACTACCACTACCAATTCTACCTCTACTACCAATTCTACCACCACTACCACCACCACTACCAATTCTACCACCACTACCTCCACCACTACCACCACCTCTACCAATTCTACCACCACTACCACCACCACTACCAATTCTACCACCACTACCACCACTACTACCAATTCTACCACCACTACCACCACTACTACCAATTCTACCTCTACTACCAATTCTACCACCACTACCACCACCACTACCAATTCTACCACCACTACCACCACCACTACCAATTCTACCTCTACTACCAATTCTACCACCACTACCACCACCACTACCAATTCTACTTCCACTACCTCCACCACTACCACCACCTCTACCAATTCTACCACCACTACCACCACCACTACCAATTCTACCACCACTACCACCACCACTACCAATTCTACCACCACTACCACCACCACTACCAATTCTACCACCAGTACCACCACCACTACCAATTCTACCTCTACTACCAATTCTACCACCACCACCACTACCAATTCTACCTCTACTACCAATTCTACCACCACCACCACTACCAATTCTACCTCTACTACCAATTCTACCACCACTACCACCACCACTACCAATTCTGCCTCCACTACCAATTCTACCACCACTACCACCACCACTACCAATTCTACTTCCACTACCTCCACCACTACCACCACCACTACCAATTCTACCACCACTACCACCACCACTACCAATTCTACCTCTACTACCAATTCTACCACCACTACCACCACCACTACCAATTCTACCACCACTACCAATTCTACCTCCACTACCAATTCTACCACCACTACCACCACCACTACCAATTCTACATCCACTACCAATTCTACCACCACTACCACCACCACTACCAATTCTACTTCCACTACCACCACCACTACCAATTCTACCACCACTACCACCACCACTACCAATTCTACCTCTACTACCAATTCTACCACCACCACCACTACCAATTCTACCTCTACTACCAATTCTACCACCACTACCACCACCACTACCAATTCTACCTCTACTACCAATTCTACCACCACCACTACCAATTCTACCACCACTACCAATTCTACCTCCACTACCAATTCTACCACCACTACCACCACCACTACCAATTCTACTTCCACTACCTCCACCACTACCACCACCACTACTACCACCACTACAAACATTACCATCACTACCACCCCCACTACTACCACCACTACTACCATCACTACCACCCCCACTACTACCACCACTACTACCACTACTACCATCATTACCACCACTACCACTACTACCACCACCACTACTACCAACACTACCATCACTACCACTACTACTATCATCACCACCACTATTACCACCACCACTACTACCAACACTACCATCTCTACCACTACTACTATCATCACCACCACTACTACTACTACCACCACCACGACCACCACCACTACTACTATCATCACCACCACTGCCACTACTACCACCACCACTACCACCTACTATCACCACTACTACTATCATCACCACCACTGCCACTACTACCACCGCCACTACCACCTACTATCACCACTACTACTATCACCACCACTGCCACTACTATCATCAACACCACTACCACTATTACCACCACCACTACTACTATCACCACTATCACTACCACCATTACTACTACTATCACCACTACTACCAACACCACCACGACTACCACCACTACTTCTACTACTATCACTATTACCATTACCACTACTGCTACTACTACTACCAGCACCACTACCACTAGCAGCACTACTACTACTACTACTAACACTACCACCACTAATACTATTACTATGCCACATTTCTTCCCCTAGTCCAATGGCATCTTGTTGTCTGACTTGAATCTCTAAACTTTCTATAGTGTGTGTCTATATTTGTGTCCTGTAATGAGTTGCAGGGTGTCCATCCAGGATGTCCCCTGCCTCGTGCCCTGAGTCCCGTGTGATTCCCAGCTCCCCACAACCCTGTGGAGGAAAAGCAGTTCAAAAGATAATAAAGGATGGATGGACACTACTACACACTGATCCAGTCTACAGCATCTATACAAGATACACAGTTTACACAACTTCATAACGCCATCAGTCTTATTTTTAAGATCACACTGACTCGACCCCTCTGGCATCAAACTTCTTTAAAGCTGATAAAATGGCATTATCAGGATCCCCAAAGAGAAAAGGCGAGGGGAAGTCAGCAAAGACATGATATAAAGCTTCGGCTCTGTGGACAGACAGAATTTCTGTCCAGGCAACATCATGAACACAGGGCCAATTTAAGCCAGCCATGCATATTCCCCTTAAAATAAAAAAAAAGAAAAAGAAAAATACCACCCACCATCAGAGTTTTCGGAAGATTTGCAGCAGACCAAGCCGAGAGCGCTTGCTTACCCGAAAATACACAAAGCAAACACTTAAATCAGCCGGTGCATAGCAGCCATTAGTTTATGCGTCCATTATTTATTAGGCAGTAAAAGGCCACTGTGTAAAGTAAATGGTGCTTGCAAACTGCAACATGCTGGAGTTTAGATCGCATATCTCCGGAGACACGGGGGAGTGTGTGGTGTGGTGTGGTGTGGCGTGGTGTGGCGTGGTGTCGTAAAAGACCTGAGCACTCACATCCAAACAGAATGAGAATAAGATCTCTGTAAAAAAAAAAGAAAAAGCAGACTGCTGCTGAACAGCACTGCAAATATCCCGGGTATTTCATTAGCATTGCTCGGTACATTTCTACTGTAATATTTGTATCCGCGAGCGCTGACAGCTTACACGCGGGAATAAAATGAATGTGTCAGATTCAGCAAATAAGAACAGAGCTCCTTTGAGCTGTCATGAAAACCCAAACGGATTTATGAGCTGGATTTTAGGGGCCAATAAACCAGATCGTGTATTATCATTATCATGAGGTGATATGAAACTGTATTCGTTATGTATTCGCAATTTTTCTACTTTATTTTTAAAATTTTATTTTTTTTAAAAATTTAATTAGCATAAAAAATATGCTGTGTTCACGACTGAGATGGGTTTAAGCATGAAAAATACTACAAACAGTGCTGGCTCATTCAGAAAGAACCACACACACACACACTTATTTAAATTACATTCATAAATTTAATGCTCGAATGTTTTTATTTCATATAATCGACTCCACCCAAAAAACAAATCCAAAGATGACGACTAGGAAGGCTCGGTAATCAGTTGGAAGAAAAGTATTGGCACCCCAGAAAACCCTAGAGGTGGGATTAGTTGGAGTAGTGTATCTCTATGGTGGATGATGCGCTGCAGTGGCTGAGCTGCATTACTGGAAAATTTAGCGTACGATATGTGTAAGAGGGGGTAGGTATAAGATGGGGTAGCGGAGGAATAAAAAATACCCTGGTGCTATGCGAAAATAAAAAATCAACTTTGCATGGTAACAGTAACTTCCACTGTTTAGTCGCCGTTTTTTTTTTCAGCTTTGAGCTTTTCCTTTTATGGAGTTTTGTGGGTGTGGCTATGTGTAAATCAGCTATACCAAGAATTCTGAGTTTAGTTTATTCAGCTTTAATAAATGATTGTGTTCTCTTTGTGTTTTTCATAATGGAAATGGAATGGAATGGAATTTGAGGGGAAAAATATAATCTTGCTTAATAATAATAATAATAATAATAATAATAATAATAATAATTTAAAAAAATGTCAAGATCCAGATGCATACAGATCAAATTTGTGATAAAATCCCAACCCTCAGACATCCGATTCTATTAATACTCATTGATAATAATACAATTTCTTCAAAATGCATGAACACTGAGACTATATTCAGCATGAGAGATGAGAGCATCCCCAAAACCGAACTTTTTTTGCGATTTTCTTCAAGCTGTGACAGAGTAAGGAACGGACTGTAAGTAAAAACTTGCGACTCGCCGAAAGTTCACTCGAGTGCACCGAAGAAACGTGAAGCGAGTTTCATACGTTTCTCCCCTGCTCGATTTTGACAACTGCAAATGTCAGCGGCTGCGTTATAAAAGTTTCATTCTGTCCTTTTACAGGAGCGTTTTATGAAGCCTGCAAATGCTCACGCAACAGACTGCGACTGTGTCTTATTTAACCAGAACTGTGCTTGTTTTCTGATATACTTCAATACTATAACACCTTTATAAAGCTGTAATAACATGCTGAATCAGACCTCCTGCAGGATAAACATCACATGATCTCCACAGGGTTAGGTGTGAAAGATGACCATTAGAATCTTTAACATGTATTCATGGGAAAATATACAAATATGTTAATATTTAATTCCTTAATTCCTTATGTCTTTAAGGAATTACATGACTTCAGTGAGGCTTTATGAGACCTTTCTAAAGCTTATAAAGACCTTATTAAACGTCTGAGAGCGCACGTTCTTTATAACATACAGTTGGGTAAAGCGGAAAAATAATTGTGTGAGGATATATGAATATCACTCAAGCTTTACAAATGACTTTTATTAAAGCCCTTTAGGTTTACATTAACACAAGCCTACTAACACGTTACCGTTTCCATAGCAACGGCTCATTTTCAGCGACTACCTAGGGCGTCCACCTTACAAGCCTAATAATAAAGAGAATGTAAAAGGTGGTGGAATTTAACGAAGAGAAACGAATAGACATCAAAATGCGGAAGTTTTAGACGTGTTTTTAGAAGTGTAGGAAATAAAGAGGTGCAGGAGAGATTGTTTATAACGATCGAAAATGCTATAATTTAAATACATTTGCCTAATCAACCGTTGTCTCTAGCTCCGCCCCCCTTTTTTGTGTTCCTAAAGTCACTTTGCTGTAAATTGGCACTTTCGTTGAACATAAATTTCTCTGTACGGCTTTGACTCGAGCGTACACTCTACAAAAAGCCACAGAAAACAGTACAGAAAGTGAAAGAAAAAGCAAAAACACCAGCGCTGGAAAGCTTAGCGTACGATTTATTTCCAAAGACACATTCACTTTGAAAGATGAGATCGCTGCCAAGGAATTTATAATCTTAAAGACCAATTTCACAGCCGTACACTTTTTCTTTTGGTATTAAATCTTTTTTAATTTAATGCAGTTTAAAATGATCACCACAGGCTTCTTCGAATTTAAGTGTGTGTGTGTGTGTGTGTGTGTGTGTGTGTAGTTTTGCAGTATCTTCAGCAAGTTCAGGTCACGGTAAAGGTCCGAATCTCTGAAAGTGTTTGAAAATGAGAAAATAAATTTAACTCAGACATCAGTGGATCTCCCTGCCAAGCTCCCTCCAGGGTCGATACTAAGTTGTTTGTGTTCTGTTTTCCCTTTAAAACGAGTTTAAGTCGACGGCGGCGTTCCCATTACGCCACACTGCGCTCTGATTTTATCTTTTAAATGAGCTACACAAAGAGCAGCCAGCTAACAGACGGAAGCATCAATATGTTAACGTGGCTAACCTGAATTGCTTCTGGCTAGGGGGTTTAACAAGGGGGTTTGAAACACACACACACACACAAAACACACACACACACGAAACACAATTTTTTTCAGGCAAGTCTGGACATGCAGGACAGAGTATAAATCTGGGAGGCGTAGAAACAGAACCAGCTAATAACATCATCTCATACAAGAGCAATGTAGAATTCTCCATTCTGATTGGTCAGAAGTCGATGATTCATTTTCTGTAACAATAGCGTCCATAATAGCGCCATAAATAATTAAAATGACAGGTGAATTAATAATTAATACGTTTCTATAGTAACAACATGGGACATGTAGGATGGCGGTGGTAGGTCGAGTGGTAAAGGATCTGGGTTGTTGATTGGAAGGTCACGGTTGAAGCCCCAACACCGCCAACCTACCAACAATGGGTCCTTAAGCAAGCCCCTTAACCCCACCTGCTCCAGGGGCGCTGCATCATGGCTGACCCTGCGCTCTGACCCCAACTCCCAAGGATGGGATACGGAAAGAAAGAATTTCATTGTGCAGTAATGTGTATGTGACAAATAAAGACTTCTTATGGTAGAGGTTTCATGTTAAAAGTTTTTAATAGGAAGGAGCCTCCAATGTCGGTGCAATAATGTAAGCGACAGCAGGAGCTAACTTGTTTCATGGACGTTCCACAACGTTAAATGTAACTAAAAATAAATAAAATAGGAGTTGTTTAATAAATAACAGTGCTGAAACAATTCAAACTGTTTTATTGTTGGAAAAATAATCGATCCCCTGCAGAAATTCACGGAAATTAACACAAAAATCACAAAACTCCACATTATTAAGACGGAGCTCGCAAATTATTCAAAATAACGCAGATTTTTTTGCAGACTTGACTCAAGCCACGTCGTATGACATCACAACACGCGTTCAGAAGAATCTCTCTTCCATTCACTCATAGATTGCGTAGATTCTCATAGGTGCTTACAATTTCACAAGTAGTTTCCACAAATTAAGCCCGAAAAAATTCCGCAAGTTACATTGCAAATTTAAAAAAAAAAAAGAACAAAAAATAAACACAGCAAAAATTTTGATAAGAAAAACCACAAAAAATTGCATTCCACAAGTTGCATTGCATATTAAAAAACAAACAAACAAACAAACAAACAAACAAAGGCACCGCAAAATTCTTGAAAAAAAAAAGCACAAAAAAATCCGCAAATTCCATTGCAAATTAAAACAAACAAATAAGCAAACAAACAAAAAAACAACAACAAATTTTTTTAACAAAAATAAAATCCGAGGACTGCTTCAGACCAGATTCTAGACACGGAATATAATCATTGTTGTTAAAAAAAAAAATCATCTAACGACAGAATTTGATGTATTTTAATGGTGAAACCTGCACTGATTGGTCCTTGGACATTTCTAAGAAACCAGAGTCGAGCTTTACCCGAGTGAGAGAGAAAAAAAAAAGTTTCTGCAGAGAGATTACACAAATAAAAATGAAAAAAATATAATAATAATAATAAAAATATACAGCTACATTTATTGACCAAAAATGACATCATCATCCTCATCATCATTAGACTGCATTTTTAGGATTTTTTAAAAACATATGACAGAAAGTGAATCAGAACGAACATAAAAACCTGATAATTTGGAGACAAATTAAACGACAACGTAGTCATGTGCACTGTCTAGGTATAAAAATCTAGTACATGGCAACACTCAGGGCAACGAGGAAGAGGAAAAGGAAAAGATAGAGGGAGATTTGTAAATAAAAGCTTCAGTATCTATGGTATTAATGATAGAATGAGGTTTAACAGAATACACCGGGGGGGGCACCAGGAAGTTGCTCAGAAACAACAAGCTAACAACACTGACTGAGAAAAAAGTCTTTTATTTCAAGTTTCCACTTAAATCTCTTTTTTTTTTTTACTGAGTAATTCTCCAGTCAGCAAATCTCGGAAATCTTCCCGTCTCTGACTCACGGGTGTGAATTAAATCATAAGCTCATAATCATGAAATCTAGTTTACCGATAGAACTCCGAGTTGTGCTCAGAATCTAAACTGGGTGTCGTCTGTCGCCGTAGCGGTGATTTAAGTCCCGTTACTCCACAGCGGCGGGGAAAAGCTCGAGACTTCTAAGCATCGGTTAGAGGCAGTAGATTTATTTACTCCAACTGCAGATTTGAGGGCGATGCAGCTGCAAGACGCGTCACGGGTCTGGATTAATGTGCAAAACTGCATTTTGGTGACTTACTAACTTCTAAAAAAAGAGGCTGGAGATAAATTTTATGTATATGTATATTTGCTTGGACAATATTGAACGTAACTAAGAGCAGATTAATTGTCTTGGATTCAGAGGCAGTCAGATAATGGACGAAACAGTGGAGGAAATAATACTAGACGAAAAACACAAGAACATCATGAACATGTTTCAGAGTATAAACAGTGTAAGATAAATAATAACGTAATATACACTGATCAGGCATAACATTATGACCATCTGCCTAATATTGTGTTGGTCCCCCTTTTTGCTGCCAGAACAGCTCTGACCCGTCCTGCACTGTGTGTTCTGACCCCTTTCTATCAGAACCAGCATTAACTTCTTCAGCAATTTGAGCAACAGTAGCTCGTCTGTTGGATCGGATCACACGGGCCAGCCTTCGCTCCCCACGTGCATCAATGATCCTTGGCCGCCCATGACCCTGTCGCCGGTTCACCACTGTTCCTTTCTTTGACCACTTTTGATAGATACTGACCACTGCAGACTGGGAACAGCCCACAAGACCTGCAGTTTTGGAGATGCTCTGATCCAGTGGTCTAACCATCACAATTTGGCCCCTCGTCAAACTCGCTCAAATCCTTACACTTGTCCATTTTTCCTGCTTCTAACACATCAACTTTGAGGACAAAATGTTGACTTGCCCAAGGTGGGTGATTCATTTTCTACTTTTTAACAACTCACCACATTTTGCTTGAGCTAGCGGCATCGTGTTACATGCGCCTGACATCATTTGCCGTCGAGAGAGAACTCGGCAGCAGGGACAGCAAACTCAGCAGCACTTCTTTACTTTTAAAAGAGTTAGACTTTCTACACAAGTGCATTCGGTTTGCTTTTTCCATGACCCGGGTTCGAACTTGCGTCCGTTTTCCTCTAACGATAATCCTCTTCCTGTATTATTCTGTATTCATTGTTCATCTGAATTCGTAATGGTTTGTGTTCTTGCATAACAAGAAGCCCGGCTTTTATCCTCTCGCTATGTCTGAAAAACACAAACTGCCCGGTGTACAATGTAGGCATAAAACATTTTTGATTTGCGCGCATTAAAATCATCCTAAACCATAAAAATCGTTATTTAACAAAACTCAAGCAGAGATTTAACAGGATTTAAAAACATTTACTGAGCTAGGGTTTCTAATGTAACATTAACCCCCCCCCCCACACACACACACACAATTTCTCCTTCCAGTAATCTACGCACACACAAAAGCACCTTTAATAAGCTCTAAATGGTCCTTTAAGGGGCAGCTGAGGAAATCTAAGCAGCGGCTTTTCTCAACAAAAAAAAAAAAAGAGAACCTGATGGAAGATACGAGGTGTTTCATCTCAGAGCAGGATGTTTATTCCGTGTTTATTTTTAAATATAAAAATGATCATATACAGACCACAAAAGGTACAACCAGGTCCCATACATACATTTTACAGTATGTAGCGCTTATCCGATCTATCATCGGGTCACAGGGAGCCTGTGGCATCAAGGCAGGATCACAGGGCACACACACACACTCACTCAGCCTGACACATGTCTTTGGACTGTGGGAGGAAACCGGAGCACCTGGAGGAAACCCACCAAGCACAGGGAGAACATGCAAACAGTGACCAGGAGCGAGACTCGAACCCAGGACGCTGGAGGTATGAGGCAAACATTAGATTGGACCTTCTGGATTTCCCAAATTTTTTACCTGCTAACTTTGTGTCCAGGACTAAAACCAGGTCCAGGATAAAAAATAAGGCAGTGTTTTATTCTTGTGCTTGTTCGATGTAAAATGATTAATTCTACACCGTACAGTTGATGTGAAATACCGTTAAGAGAACGCCAATCAAAATATCGAGTCAAAAGCGAGGCCGAGCGCGAGCGTCTGCACACACATGAAAGAAAAAAAAGATAGAAAAGACCATTCCTTATTTCTAAAAAGGGGGAAAATTGCTTATTGGAAAGCCGTGTTAAACATTATTAAGTGCAATCCGGCGCCTTGCTTCATGTGTCATTACAATGCCATTTGCCGTTCGCTAAGATAAAAGAGTCGCACAGCCTTTGAAGAGAGCAGTAGCGAGCGGGCAGGAGTCTGCAAAATTCAAAACGCATTTTTATTAAAAAGCCACCAGATGCTCTTTCCTACGCACCAAGCAGTTTTCCTTTCGCACCGCCGCCATAAATCAGCGACTCGCACATTCTTTAACCCTAAAAACACACAAGAGCTTTTCACCAACTGTTCCAGATCTGGCGCTTAGATCCAACACGATCTGATCTACACAGTGGCAGGAAAAAACAAGAATAAAGTTATTGTGTGGAGGGTTGGGAGCCGAGAAAGAATCTCTGGAACAACATTTTATACAGTAATGATTAAAAAGAAAAGGTTTAAGGTTTTTAATTATTATTAAAATGTGGGAAGAATTGGCGCCTCGCTCTCTGTTGGTATAAAAAAGAGGTTTCTTAATTAATATGGTAATTTCGTGCCTTTTTACACTGACAGACGGATTCAGATGAAATACAAGCAACAACTTGGACAAGACATATTTTTATTGAATATATATATTTTTGTTCTGTTTTACTGTGGTGTTGATGTGAAAATCTAATGAACAGCGACTTCATTAAAATGATACCGACTTTATTTGTCATAGATAGATGTTAATATTCGTTCTGTGCTGGTTAGTAGGTTTGCCTTGTACCTCCGGGGCTGGGGGTCGATTCCTGACTTTGCCCTGTGTGTGTAGAGTTTGCATGATATCTACGTGCTTTGGGGGTTTCCTTGAGGTTCTCTGGTTTGATGGAAGGATGGATGGATGGATGGATGGATGGATGGATTGTTGTATGGTTTGATAGAAGGATGGATGGATGGATGCATGGACTGATGGAATAATGGATGGATGGATGGATGGATGGATGGATGAATGGATGGGTGGATGGACGGATGGACTGATGGAACAATGGATGGATGGATGGATGGACTGATGGAATAATGGATGAATGGATCGATAGACAGATAGACTGATGGAATAATAGATGGACGGATGGAATAATGGATGGATGGATGGATGAATGGGTAGATGGATGGATGTCTTACGAATTTTCTCATTAAGAATTGAAATTTTGCAAGAAATTTGCTGCAGAGAGAATTCGATTCGTATGCTGAGGCTTCACTGTATCTTGCTATAACAACAAACCTCCTCATACTTTATTCCTTATTTAGTGTTTATCTGACCTTGTAATAATATTTATTCTTGTATACCAAGAAACAGTGGAATTTTTAAGGAGGTTACTGACTTTATGTTTTGTTTGTTTTTTAACAGAAAGGCTACGTGGCTCAGTGGAGAAGGAATGCAAATGGCTTGGCTTGTGTTTTCGTCGTAATCACGCTCAGCATTCTCCTAATCAAACCGCTTCCTCCGGCACACAGGACGAGACGTCGGAGAATAAGGATGTCTCTCGTTCCTTTCCTATCTTTGTCTTTCCTAAAATAAAATCCACTGTAACAAATGCGAGCGCATGCACAATTCATTCATCTGTTCAGTATCACATGCTAACACAGTCTCTCAGATGCTACATGATTCTCTGCACACCTCGTTACACAGCAATCCAAAAAATGCAAAAACGCATGATAGCAGGCTGCTGTCCTGCTGCGCGGTCATGCTATTGATTTCCCGGCACTTGAGCGAGCCTGAGAGAAGCTGCACGGATGCGGCGAGACTCCGAGAGGAACAAGAAATACAAAGCAACAAGCAAGGATTCATGCAGTTCACGTTCATGTACTTATTACTGACATCGAGCACAACAACTGGAGCATGACAAAAATCATTTCTATGATATATTGCATTGTAGAACAATGCTGTCAAACCCTTGATTCTGATTGGTTGGTGGGTGTTGATTCATTTTCTATTACAGAAGCTTGATGGTTGTTCCAGCTCAAGGCAAATCACAGGTTTGTATTAACGCACTTGTTCTACTACCTAATCCATCCATCCATCCATCCATTCACACAGGGTTGCAGAGAGCCAGGAGTCTATCCAGGGATGTGGTAGCCTAGTGGTTAAGGTGGTGGCCTACTGACTTGTGAGTCCAAGTCCTGGGTCCACCAAGCTGCCACTGCTAGACCCCGGACCCCTTAACCCTCAGTTGTATAAAACGATATATATATAAATTTTTAAGTGGCTCTGGATAAGGGTGTCTGCTAAATGTAAATATCCAGTCAGCCTACCATGTGTCTCACTGGACTCTGTCAGAAGATTCTGTTTATCTTCCTGTTATAACTCTGACCTTGTGAGGAGGCAGGGTCTAAGGTGCGAAGTCGTACCCTATGTCACTGAAGACACAATGTGTTCTGGTTTTCCAAGATGGCTGCCATCACAACACTCCAATGTCCAGGTACATCCAATGAAATTTAGTTTTGTCCTTGTTCATTCGTAGATAACACATCGTGTTCTACACCACATCAGCGTGAACGTATGAGCTCGCTGAAGAACTGGATGTGAGAATGTAAAAGCATCATCACACGGCGTGTATTCAGGCAGGAGATGCTTCGTTTGCTGGGACGTCATTATGAAAAGGTGGCACTTCGCCACTGAACGTGGGAGATTGTTGTTAGACCCCAGATGAAAGAGCAGAAAGAATGATGTGATTGCGTGCATAGGCAAGATCAAAGCCTGGTGATAACCATACACACACACACACACACACATACACACACACACACACACGGTTCTTTATCACACAATGGTTAGAAATTGTCTACAGTGCAGGAAAGGTATTGATTCCAACTTGTGCATTTGCAGACACACATACAGATGCATGCACACACTCATTAGTCTCGCTACACTAGACATTAATACACCCAGGGTTGCCAGGTCCTCTAATATTCTATGTCTATTTAAAATAATTCCAAATAGCAACCTAATGGTTATTAAAACCAATCCAATACCACTGACAAACTTATTGTTAGATTTTCAAAACCAAACAAAAAAAAACATGAAATATATTTTTAATTAAACAAAATTTATTACCACTTTCTGGTTCTTTTATAAAATGTTTCGTTCATGATCTTGACTGCTTGACAGCCTCGAAGTTTTGCGATCTATTGTCATTTGATCTACTAATAAGTGGATCATGTCGTGGTAAGCCCGATCCTTTAAAATGAGACCCTGTGTTTTAAGCTAGCTAGAAAACTTGGCTAATATTAGCGATGAACAATTTGTGATGGATAACTAGCTCTGAGTTTGCAGAGTATTAACGCAAACGCTGGTGAAAGGTATTCCAGAAACATGTTTGCAAGCATAGGAAACACAATTACAGTGCATTCTTTTTTGGAATAATAGAATTTGCATATTCATAGATCATTGGCTTGTTTATGAAGATGAAGGTGTAGGACATTCAGAGAGGTTTCTTGTGCATGAAGAATCCATGCATTTTATTACCTAGTTATTCATTTTTAAGCATTCCATTTATTAACAGCCTCCCCTTCTGGTCTCATACCATTAACACCATTAATATACAGTTAAGTTTCATACCATCATACAATTTCATTTAGTACTTTGAAATATTTGCAAGTATAAAACACTGGAAACGATAACACACATAACACTACAGTACATAAGACCTTTGTGAGAACTCCACAAACATAATCCCGGAGGTTAAATCCTTTACCAAGTGTGGTGCAAGTGGCGATCCTGATACTGTACAATCCAAAATGACTGGGGCTGAACTCAGAGGATCATGGGTGATGGAACAACACAAAGGGGTTGACAGATGCCCCATGTTTGAGCTATTACCTGCGCTTAAACCGTTCATGTACCAACTGGCCTGTCTATGTGGGAGAGCGAGAAGAGGTAAAGGAGCGGGAGATAGAGAGAAAGACGGAGGTCTTTGGGGGCAGACGGGAGAGATAAAGGCCAGGACGCTTTCATTATTGCTTTGACCCGCAGGGTCAGGCAACTGGCAGCTGAAGAAGCAGCCATTAGCCACCTCTCCATCACAGCACACCTCCACCTCCAGACGTCTGCACATGATTTATTCCCTCACTCTTCCCGAGCTGAAAAATGACCCTGCAGCACTGAATCAATCCCGCTTACAGTAGAGTCCAGGGCACAGGAGCTCACTTCATCCCCCTTTCTCTCTCTTCTCACTTCCACATCTAATCAAAGGCTACTGTGTCTTTACTCTCATCTCTATGAGTGAAGTGCTCTCACTGAAAGTCGTATATCTATCTGCCTCGGCTGAAGGACAAATAGGGCAGCCTGAGATTTTCCCCTCAGACGCAGGGCTAAATTATTTTGCGCATCAACAATTCAGGGAATGAGTTGAAGAATCAAATCTGCGAATTACAGCAAAGCCCTTTCATGCAGATTTAAGTGCACTAGTACCAAGCTATCAAACACTCATCAAGCACACTTCCTGTGACACGTTCCTTATGTCCCTAATGAATATTAGGATGGATAAAACACAGATAGCTTTAGTTAATATTCATAGCTGGGCTTCATCCATCCATGTACAGACTTTATCTGCCCAAGCAGAGGCTTTATTAGCCCAAGAATATGTTGCTTTATCCTACCCAAACTTTGTCTGCATCCAGAGGTTTCTTACACCAAAGCAGAGGTTTCTTCTATCCGAGCAGTGGCTCCTTCCTCTGCCCAATCAGAAGCTTTCTCAGACGAAGCAGGGTCTTCTTTTGCCAAAATAGGAACTTCATCCACCCACACAAAGCGGATACTTCTTCTCCCTAACATCGGAGCTGAATATACTGAGTCAGAGGCTTTATCCACCCACACTGAGGCTTCATGTTCCCCGGCTGTCCAAACAGGGGCTACTTTTGCCAAAACATTGGTTTCATCTGTCCATCCACAGGTTTCAACAACAAAAAATTATATATGGCTTACTCCAAAGCATAAATGGGATGCAGCAGCTCAGTGGTTAAGGTGGCCTACTGCTTGGAAGGTTGTGAGTTTGAATTCCAGGTCCACCAAGGTGACACTGCTGAGCCCCTGAGCAAGGCCCCTATCCAAGTTGCTCAGTTGTAAAAAATGTAAGTCGCTCTAGATAAGGATGCCTGTCAAATGCCAGAAATGTAACTGTAAATGAATTTATCCACACAAGCAGGGGCTGCATCCATTAGAGCTGATGCTTTTTAAGCCCAAGAAAAGGTTTCTTTAGCCCAAGTAATGGATATTTCCCATGTATTAAGTACCCATCAAAGTAGGGGCTGTGTCTTCTGAAGCTGGGACAAGCAGGAGCTTTATCCGTCCACGCAGAGGCTTCACCCAAAAAAAGCAGGGGCATCTGGAGTAGCACGGGCTCCATCTTCCAAAGCAGGAACTTCTATGCCTAATCACAGGCTTCATTGGCTCAAGTGAAAGTTGCTTTATCCACCCAAGTAGTTGCTGCACCTGCTCAAGCAAAGGCTTCTGACCAAGAAATAGCTTCCTCTGCTCAAGCAGCAGTATCATCCGGTCAAAACATCCCGAGTGAGATTTTACACTGCTTTCCTAAAAGCTGCATCTTCCTGATTCACAAGCATGCACACACTAGTGTATTGATCTACATGCTGGGATAAATACCTGGTCAATAGTCTCAGGGTGCAGAGAGAGCTCAGTGGTGCACTTGACAAAAAACAAACTGCAGAATAATAACAGGTAATAAAAAGCAGCACCAAATGCCAGTTAGAAAGCGCAATTCAAGCGCTCATATCTCAGACCTATAAACTTCGAAGATCCAATCATATTACATCACTTCATCCTCTAAACCTCTCTAAGGTAAAAAAAAACAGGGGAGTTTTGTTCAAGGCAAATCTGTCAAGCTCTGTTAAAAAATGTAGCATCAAGTTCTTAATAATAGGGAGCGGGTGGTTTCAATTCATAACTTCGACTGCCTATAACTTAATTGCATGAACAGCAAGCTGACAGGACTCGCATAGCGATTCTCGCCGAGCTTTCTCTGGACTTGTCAGTCAGCATTAGAGTGTGCTCGGATGACGCACATCACATTTACTACGTCAGTTCCACTGGACAGGAAGAGCATAGCATGGGGGCAGTGGAAATCTACCCTGAAAAAAATGTTTTAAATTGGTTGGAAGACTCATTCCCTCCAATAAAGTTGGATCATAGCAGAGGTGAAGCCGGAGATAAACTGACTCTGGTGTTGAGATAGGATGCAAGGGGACCTTTCATTTCTTGATTAAAAAAATAAATAAATAAGAAGAAAATTGTAAACTATATAGTTTACTAAATAGTAAGCAGGGTAACCCATGATGTAGCATTATAATAAAGAGATTAATTCTTAGCAAATAGTAACTAGGCTAATCCATGAACTAGCATTCAAATGAACTGTCAAAGATAATAAATCCAAAACAGCAAGAAGGCTAATATTGTAAATAGACCTGGTGTACACTAATTCCGTTTCCTTGACCGAAATGCAATGAAAAGAACTGGCAACAATCTGTCTGTACAGAACTGGAAAACAGAGCAAACCAGAGTTAACCAGTCTCAGTTTATAACCAGCAATAAACAGGCTAGGATTAGAAAAGTGCATAGTGCATAATCATAAAAAAGTAAATAATATAGGTATAGAATTATAATGATAATAAAAAGTCTAGATCTAGACCTAGCATGATTGAAACCAGTCTAATTTTAGAACTAGCACTGAAGCAAACAGTCTAGGTCTAGAACTAGCATTTTAGTAAATAAGAAAGTCTAGATCAAGATATAAGATTAGTGTAACTTTAGAACTAGCATTTTAATAAACACTAGAGTTCTAGAACTAGCATCATAGTAAACAGTCTAACTTTAGAATTAGCATCACAGTAAAAAAAAAAGTCCAGGTCTAGAACTAGCTAAACGGGCTAACTCATGATCTAGCAGTGCTGTAGACATGCTAGATCTAAAACTAGCATTGTAATCAACAGGATGAAGTGAATTTAGCATTTAAGACACATTTGGGTTTTATAATATACTGCCAATTGTACAGCTCAGTTACAAGCCAAGGCTCATCTGATTAAAGCAAACAAGGTGTGAAATCAATTCATTTATTCATCAATGTGTGTCTTCTCAAAATAAAAGGATAAACACACACACACACAGAGTCAGATTGAAAAAAAAAAAAGTGTAATATAGCAGCTCTATTGTTTATTAATGTTCCTGTTTTTCCGGAAGCTTTTGTTTATGACTCCCACACCGGCTCATGGTCACTTCCCGAGCCGCGGTGCTAAACCTTATCCAAAAAAGAATACACTCTATCATTTGTCTGTAAAGATGTTTGGATGTCTCCGGAGAGACACGTCGCTAATGGAAAGTGTCTTTTTTCTTGTGTTACCTTCTACCAACAAACTAGCTCGATCCTCCCACACTTACATTCTCCATCTGATATTACCGCTGAGTGAATCTCAGGTTATTTCAGACTGAAACAGTTTGCCAGACGTCTCTGGTGTTTTTCAACCTCAGGTGAATGGATGAAGACGGTTAGAGAAAGAAAGAAAGAAAGAATAGTAGTCTCTCTCTCTCTCCTCTTCTGTTTGATGCTCTGAATCAGTGGGTTGTTTTCTTGTCAGGAAAATTGAAGGTTTATTGAACAGTGTTGTTGTTAGTTGTTAGTTTCCGGCCGTCGCTGTTACTGAGTGTTATTGAATTACTTCATGGTGCACTTTTTCTTTATCTGACAGAAAAATGCGATTTAAAAAACATTAGCAGAAACAAACAATATAGAATAAATAAACGATAACAAAAGTGTAATATATTACACGTTAACGTGTTATAAGGTAGTGATGATTATTGTTAATGCACTGATGACAATTTGAAGATTTTCAAAGCTAATAAAAAATACTTAGCTCTTTGCTGCTTCTGTAATTTTAGCTACAGGCACTAGAGCCTCAGGCTTCCATGCGATACTGATGTCCTTCATTTAATCATTTGATATTTAACAAAAGCTATAATATGATTTAGATTTAATGTTTGACTGAATTCCCCTTCAGGGTAAGCCTACCTGCTGTGGCTGAGAGGTGCAAAACAAAAACAAAACAGAAAACAAAATAACAAATCTAAAAACAAAACAAAGTCCATGAACAAAACAGCAAGTCAGAAAGCAAAACAATAAATCCAAAAACAAAACAACAAATCAGAAAAGAAAACAACAAATATGAAAACAATGCAACAAATCAGAAAACAACGCCAAAAACAGAACAAATTAGAAAACAAAACAACAAATCAGAAAAAAAATCGGAAAACAAAACAAATATGAAAAAAAAATCAGAAAACAAAACAAATCAGAAAACAAAAAACAAATCAGAAAAGAAAATAACAAATATGAAAACAAATCAGAAAAAAATCTGAAAACAAAACCACAAATTTAAAAAAAAATCTGAAAACAAAACCAGTCAGAAAACAAAACAAAAAAACAAATCAGAAAACAAAACAACAAATATAATGACATAAAGATTAGTTTGCGATGTCTAAAAACACACCTAAAGAGCCTACCTAAACACACCTCAAGCTCACAAAAGCATATGATTGGCTAGTCAATGGATTGACAGGGCAGAGAGAGAGAGAGAGGCATAACCGAGAGACTTTTCACCTGCACCCACATCACCACCAAAAATCTCCCTACCCCATACTTCCTGGACTCCAGGGGCAGAGGGCGGAGCTTACAGCCCTGAGAGCATTCTTGGGACTCTCTCAATCTAACAAGAACACCATAAACAGGAAGATACACATAGAATTTGCACACTTAATCTCACTGAAATTTACATATAATTAACCATAGTTGTTGTGAATAATTTATAACAGCAATGGGTTTTTTTTTGTGAGAGACTGACCACTGGAGATCTTTTGAGGAGATCACAAGAAACCAAATATTTATAAGCGCAAAAATATATAAGCGCATATTTATGTGCAAGTAGATACCTCATTTGCATTAAAAAGGAGGTATTGACTGTATTGATTGTATTGATGCATACTTCCAACAGGATCGGGTTGTATTTTGGTTTTTAGCATTTCATCAAGGAAAAAATAAGCCGACGTCGTCCCAATTACACAAAAAAACCCTTGATAAATCTTTTATAAAATCTGTTTGAATTAGTTTATATAAACGTTATTTATCGTTAGTTCTGATTACCTTTTTCATATTCGACGCATTTAATATTTTAATCTTTTAAATTTTCATGATTTTTTTTCTAATATTTTCTCTTCTGTCTTGACTTCACTTCATAAAACATGCCTGTGTACTTTCCTCCTGAACTTGACCCATACACACACACAAACACACACACACACACACACAGCATCGGCTCATCATATATTGAGCGGGACGTGTGAAGGATAAAGTGGTTTTGACAGGACCAGCTGTGTGCAGGAGCTTGTCGCCGGTGGCTGTTAGACTCCTCACATTATAGAGAATGCCAGTCCTGTCACCCCCAGCCTCACTAACAGGAGCCATTTAAGCACACACACATACACACACACACACACAAATACACACACACAAATGCATGAAAGTTTAAACAGCCAGCACGTGTGGAGCTCCTGCCATCTCTGCATCCTCCCACTCAACATGCACACAGCTAGGTGTCAAGTACACACGCCTACATCAAGGTCATAAACACAGGAATCACATATGAACACAGAGCTCTGTACTTCCCTGCGGCGTTAATTCAATTACAGGCTAAAGGATAACATAACAAGCATCCACCTAATTTGTGCACCGGGAGTTGTCTTAACTGTACAGCAGCTATTGGATTAGTTTGCCCCCAAAACCCTCTCCATATACCCCCCCCCAACCACCACCGTCACCACCACTTCCCCTCCAACCCTTCAACTGATTTATAAAAATAAACAAATCATTTAAATATAATTACCATAAAAGAATCATGTTTAAAATTACATGTGAAAAATGACTCACATGAAAATAAGTGAATCATTTGATAATAACTGAATTGTGTGTAAATAAATGAATCATGTACAAAATGACTCACATGAAAATAAGTGAATCATTTGATAATAACTGAATTGTATGTAAATAAATGAATCATGTACAAAATGAATCACATGAATATCAGTGAATCATTTGATGATAAATGAGTTGTTTGTAAATAAATGAATTGTGTACAAAGTGAATCGCGTGAAAATAAGTGAATCATTTGATAATAAATGCGTCGTGTAAATAAATGAATCATGTACAAAGTGAATCGCATGAAAATAAGTGAATCATTTGGTAATAAATGAGTCATGTGTAAATAAATGAATCATGTACAAAGTGAATTGCATGAAAATAAGTGAATCATATGAAAATAAGTGAATCATTTGATAATAAATGAGTCGTGTTTAAATAAATGAATCATGTACAAAATGAATCACATGAATATGAGTGAATCATGTGATAACTGAATCGTGTGTAGATAAATGAATCATGTACAAAATGAATTGCATGAAAATAAGTGAATCATTTGATAATAATTGAATTGTGTGTAGATAAATGAATCATGCACAAAATGAATCACATGGAAATAAGTAAAACCACGTCTTTAAATTGCATGTGAAAAGTGAATCACTTAAAAAAAAAAAAGTGAATCATTCGAAAATTCATGATACTTATGTTAAAATCTCACGTGAAAGTAAACGTCATGATAAATTAAAAGTCTGTAAATAAACGAATCATATGAAATTAGGTGAATTGTGTGAAAATGATGAAAACAATGACATGAAAAGAAGCGAATCCTTTTAAAATAAGTGAGTCGTGTAGAAATAAATGGATCCTGTGTAAAGAATCGCGTGCAAAAATGAAATGATCTTGTGTTAATAAATGTAAAAAACACAAACTTATGAAAGTAAATGAATCGTGTAAATAAAGTGACGTGAAACTAAATGAAATAAATAAATGAATCGTGAAGATAAATGAATCATGAATCATGTGTTAAAACACACACACACACACATACGGAAAAATAAAAATACACACGATATAAAAATGTGTGAAAAACATGTCATTTGTTCTTCAGCTCTTTCTGAACAACTGTAGTAAAAAGAGGATGGACCAGGACCAGAGAAAAGTCACTTATTTCAGGCTGTTCAGCTTCCCCGAGCACTGCCCTTGTTAAGTAGACTTCCTTGCTGGGAGTCATTCGAGCGTCATGATCGCCTCAAGGAAAAAAAAATACAGAGTACTAGCACTGACACCGACCTATTGATCCTGAAGCTGAATTCATGTTCTGGCGTTCTGCGGTCGGTGCAGTGGATGCTATCGAAGGACGCATCATGATGACTTTAATCACACAAAATCCTCTGAGCGATGAAGATGAGAACAGCCTCACGGGCAGAGCGAAGGTGAGGCAGAATGAGAGAGCGCAAGTTAGCATTCAGATATAAGACTGAAAGAACGTGGATATGTTCATTTGTCGTTGACAATTTATTAGGAACACCTAATTGAATGGGGTTTAACACCTGAATGTTATTCATGGAATTATCCCATCAGCCAATCAGGTGTCAGCTGCACAATGCATAACATCAATTAAAAGTATTTTATATATAAGACAAACTGAGAAGCTGATCTATCTATCTATCTATCTATCTATCTATCTATCTATCTATCTGTCTGTCTGTCTGTCTGTCTGTCTGTCTGTCTATCTATCTATCTATCTATCTATCTATCTATGAAATCAATGGAAGAGATGACTCTGAGTATTTTTGTCAATCATACATTTTTTTTTTTTGGAAATAAAGTAATAAAGAAGTGTTTGTTTCCTATTCGCTTTATATTAATTTCCCTTCACTTTATTTTTGTTTTAGTTTCCATTAAATCCATTTCGATTCCAGATTGTAGCCCAACATTAACCTGGAAGGAAAAGGTCAAACAGGGGTGGGTGTGTGGGGGGTGGGGGCTTACGCAAGCCACAGTAAACTGCTTTGGAGAACAGCGTCCGGAAGATGAGGAAAATTTACACACTTGGCTACACGGTATATTTATAGCCTGCTTAGACCTCTGTGAGCTTTTCTCTCTCTCCTTTGTTTTTTTTATACTGAAAGCTGCAGAGATTGTTTAAATGTAAAACCGGCCAAGGCTTTGTGTCTGGATATTTCATGAGGCCCCACCAAAAAATGTAAAATAAATAAATAAATAAATAAATAAATAAATAAAAAAGACCAAGGTTATAAGCCCAGTGCAAGGAGAATTCTTAACACAAATCTTGGTTAAAAATAAATAAATAAATAAATAACTTTTTTGAAACCAAGTGTATAGAAAGCGGTTTCTTTAGAAGAAGCCGTCAGACTAAAATGCACAGGATGAAGGTTTTTCTGCTCCCGAGCAAATTTCCGGAGCCTCATTTGAACAAAA
Organism: Hemibagrus wyckioides; assembly: GCF_019097595.1. NCBI lineage: Eukaryota > Metazoa > Chordata > Actinopteri > Siluriformes > Bagridae > Hemibagrus > Hemibagrus wyckioides. The sequence goes on along the minus strand of NC_080737.1, from coordinate 17,096,953 downwards.
ACTGGAAAGTAAACACTGAGTGTGAGTGTGAGACTCAGCCCATTTAAAATCCTGATTCAGGAATCTAAAGTCTAGAGTCTGGACATGTGACCACAAATTGTGGTCTACAGATCTCTCAGATCAGGAGCAGGTAAGGAATGGAAATGATTTCTAATCTCTTCAGCGATCTTCTTCAGCCGATTCGCCGAAGCTGTCGCATCGGTGGAGCCTGAGCTCATGACGGTTGCTAAGGGATCCTTGCGAAGTGCACAGGTTTGGAAATAATCTTCAGATTATTCATCTTCCATGCCTGGCGAGGTACGAGGACATCGATCCGAGCTTGTGAGGAAAGCAAAAAAAAAAAAAAAACCTCAATTACAGAATTCTGCACATACCAGAAAAAATGGTGCTTTCAACCATCATTGTCTTTTAGAAAAATCAGTGATGCTTAATGAGCTGTAATGTTGTCAATATGTCATTTCAGGGCTTTTAGGGAAAAAAAAAGACAGTCTGTTATTAAAGTCTGAGATTGAGATAAAAGTGTGCACGCTACACCGATCCCGAACCTTTCTCCGAAACCGCAGCGTATTGCGGATGCTGAAATCTGCTCTCAGATCCTCCACCAGTAGGTGGAAGAAACGGAAATTCCAGATGGACGCCTGAAGAATGGCTTTAACTTCCATATGTTTCGTCTTCGTCCTGACAGGAACTGACAAATAGCAGAAATAAGAGATCTTGCTCTAGCAGCCTTGTGATATTTCAAATTGCAGAAACTTCAATTCCCATCATTTGAGATCTAAATTAAAGGCGGTGTGCGAGGAAGCGGCTCAGACAAACCGTTTCTGTGATGGAAATGATATTCATTTCTATCGCTTTGAGGAGGAGGAAAAAGAAAAGTCCTTGAAAGCTGAAGCCTCTTTATCATTGTCTGATTCGCCGAAGGTGCAATCATACGCGACGCAGAATGCTCTGAATTAACGGCGAATAAAGGAATAATAATGAGCGCGTTCACAAAGAAAGGAAGCAAATTAGGAGGGAAAAAAACGCGGAAGAATAACGATATCTAATCGTAGTCCTTCAGAGGCGGCGTATTGTTCGCTGTTCTCGATTCTGATTGGTCGGAAGGTGTTGATTCGTTTTCTAGAAAAGCATGTCTCCTTATGTCGTTACTATAGTAACAACTGACCCAGCGAGATGTATCACGGATCCTCCAGATCATCTAAACCAAATAATAATAATAATAATAATAATAATAATAATAATAATAAAATATCTACTAAAAAACTTGGACTATCTGGAAAGGTGAATTTTCCTGCTTGGAGATGTTTATTTATTTAGCATTTTGGAAAGGAGTCCACAGTACCAATGCTGTTGTTTTTCATCATTTCTCTGTAACAAGCTGCATTTTCTTTTCATATTATTAACTTTTTATAGTGTAGCCAATGACTGTCTGTGATAAAAGAAACTTATTTGCTTTGTGGACATCCTACGGCATTAAATGCAACTAGAAAAAAGTAAAATAAAAAGTAAAAATATTTTTAATGGAATCGTTAAAAAATTGCAAATTGTTGCTAGGCAACAAAGAAAAACTTTAATATGGCTGATAAGTTTAACTTTTTGGAGATGTTTGTTTAGCATTTTGGAAAGGAGTCTCCAGTACCAGCTGTCAGGGTTCGCTTGGACATTTCCCAATATGACCACCAGGGGGCGATCTGGTAGGACTGGTTTTATGTCATTGTTTATGTCCTTTTAATCCTGCATTTGGGTCTCACTCTGTTCCGTAGCCATTTATCGAACCTTCGCTCTGGAGACCCGGGTTCCATCTCCACCCATTCGGACACTGGCGCTTCATTACATTCAGAAGTAGATCCGAGATCCGTCCCTTTCACCATTTCCACCGTTTCTCTGCATTTTCTTTGCATCGTGATACATTTTAAGTTAAGGAGCGACTGTGAGTGATGCATGAAGCTAACTTGTTTTGAAATGTAACTAGAAATGGATAAAACAAGTCGTGTTCTTGAAAGGAAGATGTATAAGATATAAGACATTTTTTTTAATGAATTGTATAGTTGAAGAAAATTGAAGAAATGGAGTCTCCAGTACCAGCGCTTTGTAATATCATGTAAAACCTGCTGTAAAACCTTTTTCACCTCAAGAAGGTTTAGTGGTCGCTTGGTAACAACAACTAAAGGATTGTTTTCTTTAGATACAGTGAGGGAAAGTAACAGGAAAGAACCTGCTTGCATATGCTTAATAACAGTGTACACCTATCAGGTTTAACATTATGACCACTGACAGGTGAAGTGAATAAGACTGATGACCATGGCACCTGTTAGTGGGTGGGATATATTAGGCACATTATGAACATTTTGTCCCCAAAGTTGATGTTAGAAGCAGGAAAAATGGACAAGTGTAAGGATTTGAGCGAGTTTGAAAAGGGCCAAATTGTGATGGCTAGACCACTGGATCAGAGCATCTCCAAAACTGCAGCTCTTGTGGGGTGTTCCCGGTCTGCAGTGGTCAGTATCTATCAAAAGTGGTCCAAGGAAGGAACAGTGGTGAACCGGCGACAGGGTCATGGGCGGCCAAGGATCATTGACGCACGTGGGGAGTGAAGGCTGATCCGATCCAACAGACGAGCTACTGTTGCTCAAATTGCTGAAGAAGTTTAATGCTGGTTCTGATAGAAAGGTGTCAGAATACACAGTGCATGACGGGTCAAAAGGTGGACCAACACAATATTAGCCAGGTGGTCATGATGTTATTCCTGATCGGTGTATGTAACCATAAATGGATAAAAAGTTGTTTTTTGTTTTTATTTCTGTGCTATAAGAGGAATAAATCTTCAGCATGTGTTGCTGTCAGAGAGCGTTAACTAACTAATTTTGTTCCGCACACTGTTGATTATTTTCCCGTAACAGCGCTTCCTCGAGTGTTTTATCGCACAGACTCTCCATCTTTTCCCTGCAGTCGATGGAAATTCTCCTCTGAGAAAGCAAACAGATTTCACTTCCAGCCTGAGAAAGCGAACAGACGTTTCGAACAGAAGCCCGTTTTAGACACAGGAGGCATTTCAGGAAAGGCCACATAACAGATTTTGTAATTTACACCCAGCGATAAAAGAGGTATTTTGCCTCTGGATGGCGTTCATGACGGCACACCAAGCTGGTGAGTGCAGCTGTTTGTAATATTTGCGTAAAAGTGATCTAACAGCCTCGTCACTTTCTCGTCCTTTTAATGGAGTCACGGGGTAACGACATGTCAGAGGCGTCGCTCTCGACTTGCCGCGTCGTGTCGTTTCTCTCCGGATTAAAAATAAAAGATAAGATCAGCTAGATTTGGATCAGAACCTAGCAGCCAACAAGAGATATGAGCTTTAGTTCTGCTGTTGCTAAATGTATGCTGAGTAATCAGAACACATCCTATTTATTCAGTGTTATTAGTTCTGCTCCACTGAGAACTGTGGGTAATGTAGTACAGGAAGTGACCGTTATTCTTAGCCGTTAAGCCAAGCATACTGTTCCCATTAAATAAATATATTTGCTTCTTGAGTGCTTTTAGGCTAAAGTAGATAACGTATAAACCGGGCTGTGTCTCAATCAGCTCTTTAGCTTCCTGGCTCATCCTGTGCACTAGCTAGTGGATCCTTAAAATCATGAAACGCTTCAAAGTTGTTAGACTTGAACAATCCATATGTTGAACATCAATAAATAATTATTGATATAATAAATAAATCAATAAAAGTAATTAAATAATGACTTAAAGCTACAGATATTATGTTTGTTTTCCATCCGCCATTTTTTTGTTTTTCTTGTTTTTTTTGGCTGAAAGGCTTTAGTAAATATGCCATCATATCCAGTAAGGGAACATAGTGAGTACCGATGCTCCCTGGATTTTTTAGAGCATCGTGGGATTTTTTTAGAGTGCAAACGTTCCTGTGCACAGGAAATATTTTGCGATTAAAGAGATAGATGTATTTATGGGGGGGTTTGGGGTCAAGTGAACATTTTGTCCTCAAAGTTGATGTGTTAGAAGCAGGAAAAATGGACAAGCGTAAGGATTTAAGTGAGTTTGACGAAGGGCCAAATTGTGATGGATAGACCACTGGATCAGAGCATCTCCAAAACTGCAGCTCTTCTGGGGTGTTCCCGGTCTGCAGTGGTCAGTATCTATCAAAAGTGGTCCAAGGAAGGAACAGTGGTGAACCGGCGACAGGGTCATGGGCGGTCAAGGCTCATTGATGCACGTGGGGAGTGAAGGTTGACCCGTGTGATCCGATCCAACAGACGAGCTACTGTTGCTCAAACTGCTGAAGAAGTTAATGCTGGTTCTGATAGAAAGGGGTCAGAACACATAGTGTATCACAGTTTGCCACAGACCAGTCAGGGTGCCCATGCTGACCCCTGTGCACCACCAAAAGTGCCAACAATGGGCACAAGAATATCAGAACTGGACCACAGAGCAATGGAAATAGGTGGCCTGGTTTGATGAATGATGTTTTCTTTTACATCACGTGGATGGCCGGGTGCATGTGCGTCATTTACCTGGGGAACACATAGCACCAGAATTCACTATGGGAAGAAGGCAAGCCAGTGGAGGCAGTGTCATGCTTTGCTGGGAAACTTTGGGTCCTGCCATCCATGTAGATGATACTATATGTATATAGATATATGTATATATATATATATATATATATATATAGATATATATATGTATATAGATATATGTATATATATATATATGTAGAGAGAGAGAAAGAGAGACTTTAAAATGGTCCACTTCCTGATCAGTCCCCTGACTACTTAACTAGGCAGTGGTTTGAGACGTAGCCCAACACTATCTAAAACAAAATAGACAGATTTTGAAGCTGAAATTTCTTTCTTCCTCAGCATATACTGTAGACAGTGAGGCTAAATCGCTAAATCTTTCAACTATTTCCACTTTTAGGAACGTTTATGTAGGAGTAGTGTTACTGAGTCAGGTCTTCAAAAGCTCCAACATTTTTCCTGATCCTGATTTGTTTTGTGTCATACTTCTGGCTATTTAACCCCATTATTCAGCCCAAAAAAAATAAATAAAAATAATTAAATTAAATTAAATTAAATTAAATTAAATTAAATTAAATTAAATTAAATTAAATTAAATTAAATGTAATATATGTATATATATATATATATGGAATATATATATATATATATATAAAGGGTTCCCTTCCTTTTGAGCACCGTTAGTGTCATTCAAACCAAAAGGAGCAATCAGCCATCACATTTCCCTGATCTACATTACAATTAATATGAAAAGCCCAAACACATAAACCAAACGTCTCACCCCATCTACACGTCTAGCTTTTTTTAAAAACATGCTTAAAATATTATGGAAGTGGATTTTTTTTCTCCTTTCTATCATCTCATGGTATAAAGCAGCAGAGAAAAGCACAAGCACACAGTGACTCAGTGACGCTGTTCATTTCATTTCCTCTTAAAACCCGACTCTTTATGACATTTTAAACAACACGATGTCTTTTAAATCCTCAGCCATACATGAGAACGTTGTGATTCATTCATTTCTGGAATTCCATCAGTGCTCTTCAGATCCCCAGCAACCAGAATGAACATTTATTATCCTCAAGGGAGAAACTCTTCAGATGATGGCCTTCTACTGTTTATTCAAACCACAAGGCTGCACTCATTCAGCTCTCTCTCTCTCTCTCTCTCTCTCTCTCTCTCTCACACACACGCACACACACACACACACTACAATACACACACTTCTTGCATTTCCACTCATAACAATGATCCCAGTTTTCTTCCAAATGATCCCCCAGTTCCTCGTCACTCGATTTTATTTTGTTGGTCCTTCTGCTGGTCTCTGATTGTTCCATAAACTATTAAAGAGATCTTTAAAATACAAGCCAGAACATCATTCAGAAGATTTTTCATTTTATTAAACTCAGCTTCACAACCTCATTTCCAATATTTACAATTCCAATCTCCATCCACTTACACTCACCGTCCACTTTAATAGGAACACCTGCTCATTTATCCAATCAGCCAATCATGTGGCAGTGAATTAAAAAAAACCCCATCTCTCTCTCTTCATGCACCCCTCTATCTCTTTTCTCCTCATGCCCCCCCATTTCTCTCTTCATGCCCCCCCATTTCTCTCTCTTCATGCCCCCCCATTTCTCTCTTCATGCCCCCCCATTTCTCTCTCTTCATGCCCCCCCATTTCTCTCTCTTCATGCCCCCCCATTTCTCTCTCTTCATGCCCCCCTCTATCTCTTCTCTCCTCATGCCCCTCTCCCACTCCTCATGCCCCCTCTCTCTCTCCTCATGCCCCTCTCTCTATCCTCATACCCCCCCTCCTCATGCCCCTCTCTCTATCCTCATACCCCCCCTCCTCATGCCCCCCATCTCTCTCTTCTAATACCCCCCTCTCTCAACATGCCCCTCTCCCACTCCTTATGCCCCCTCTCTCTGTCCTCATACACCGCCCCTCTCTCTCCTCATGCCCCTTCTCTCTCCTAATGCCCCCTCTCCCTCCTCATTCCCCCCCTCTCTCCTATTGCCCCTTTCTCTCTCCCCCCTCATCCCCCCCCTCTCTTTTCTTTCCCCCTCTCTCCTCATGCCCCCTCTCTCTCCTCATGCCCCTCTCTCTCTCCTCATGCACCCTCTCTCTTCTCATGGCCCACTCTCTCCTCATGCCCCCTCTCTCTCCTTATGCCCCCCTTTCTCTCCTTATGCCTCTCTCTCTCCTCATGCCCCCCTTTCTCTCCTTATGCCTCTCTCTCTCTCTCTCTCTCTCTCTCTCCATGAACACGTCTGTTTTTAGGACTCCAACATTTTATACTCCATTAATAACCAGCTCTTCTCTTTCTTTTATGTCTTTTTCAAACATGCATGTTAGCCATTAAGTGGCATCGTCATGGTTAATCGATTCTGCGTCCTGATTGGCTGTTTGGAAGCGGAGTGGAAGCTCCTGCATCGTCAGCATTCTTCAGATCATCAGCCTTCCAGATATTGAACCAATAAGCTGTACTTATTGACCTCGACTCGCCCGTTGCTGTAATCTGCATACGAGCCACGAGCTATCACCCAGGTTTTACACACACACACACACACACAGACACACAGACACACACACAGACACACACACACACAGACACACACATGCACACACACAAACACACATTGTACAGCAAGACGCTTATTTATGCAGAAGCTGATCAGCTATTAGGAGAGATTAAACCTTGCTCTCCATCCTCGCTCTACCCTCTAGTTTCCCGCTTTCTGTCTCACTCTGTTTATTGTCTCTCTGTCTCTGTCCAATTCCTCACCTGTGTCTTAGCCTTTAATGAAGTGCATGCCAGTGTCCTTCCCTGTATCTCAATATCTCCTTCACTATGAGTCCATGTCCCTCTTAAAGTCTCCATGTTCCTCTCTACACCTCCATGTCCTTCTCTAAGTCTCCATGTCCATCTCTACGCCTTCATGTCCATCTCTACGTCTCCATGTCCCTCTTTATGCTGTCATGTCCCTCTCTACACCTCCATGTCCATCTCTATGTCTCTATGTCCATCTCTATGTCTCCATGCCCCTCTCTACATCTCCTTGTCCCTCTCTACACCTCCATGTCCTTCTCTATGTCTCCATGTCCTTCTCCAAGTCTCCATGTTCAACTCTACATCTCCATGTCCTTCTCTACGCCTCCATTCCACTCTCTATGTCTCCAAGCCCCTCTCTACGTCTCCATGTCCCCCTCTACGCCTCCATGTCCCTTGCTACCCCTTCATGTCCATCTCTACACCTCCATATCCCTCTCTCTGCCACCATGTCCCTTTCTACACCTCCATGTCCTTCTCTATGTCTCCATGTCCTTCTATACACCTTCATGTTCCTCTCTATATCTCAGTGTCCTTCTCTACATCTCCATATTCTGCTCTATATGTCCCTTTGTCCCTCATTACATCTCCATGTCCTGCGCTATAGCTTTGTGAACCTTTCTATATCTCACAGACTTATTTCCCAGTCTATATCTCTACATGTCCATGTCCTTCCCTATGTTTTTGACTCCCTTTCTATATTTCCATTCCTCTCTCTGTATCTCCATTTCCCTCGCTATCTCTCCATGTCTCTCTTTCACGCTCTTTATGTCTCTGTTTCTGATATTACTCTTACACTCTCCGTCCCTATCCGTCACTTTTGTGTATGAAGCCCTGTCACTTTCTCCTCTATCACCCTCCTTGTCCCTTGTTCCTTTAACGTCCCTCCCTGTCTCTCATTTTAAGACGTATTCCTATCCTAGATCGTGTCACAGCAGTAACACTGATTTATTCCGTAACCAGCAGACGAACCTCAAAATTGAACTTAGAGCAGTTCTGAAAAACGTCCAGAGAAGATGTCTGCATCTATAAATATATTTCTGAAGAATTAGAACGAATACGAACGTCAAAACATTGACAGAGACGGGCCGAGAGACACGTGTAGAAAACGTGTGTAATTCTCTGGTTTTGCACATCAGATGGTGGAGGACAGGACAAAAACGTCTCCTCGCTGGATTTTTAGATCTTCAGATATCCAAGCGTTCTCGATCAAGCTGGCCGGATTTACGGATCCGACCTCGGCGCTTCTCCATCATCCGACGGGTTATTGGTTAAGATGCACACGAAGAGCGTTCCAATTCACTTGAATGATAAAGGGATAAATGAGTTAAAGGAGAAGTTCACCTCCAGAACAAAAATGTACAAATAATCACGCGTGACCTTTCGACGTGATTACATAGCACGTAGTGTCGCAGACACGCATCCCAGAGCTAGCACTAGACGACCTTTCGTGGTTAAAAAGCATACAGTTTTTAATTATTCTAAGAAAATGAGCGATGGTTTGGCTAGATAAGACCGTTCTTCCTGGACTGGGATGGTTTAGAGCTCTTTTAAACTGCATTTTGGAAGGTCAAGCTCACAGGCACCATTGAAGTCCACTATATGGAGAAAAATCCTGAAATGTTTCTCTCAAAAGAGACATTATTTCTTTACGACTGAAGAAAGAAAGACATAAACATCTTGGATGACCAGGGGGTGAGGAAATTATGTGTAGATTTTTGTTCTGGAAGTGAACATCTCCTTTAAAGACATCTTGTTCATCAAGCTGTGTGTTGAATATTTTTTTAAAAATACGGTGGCTGTGGTCGAACTGCCTTATTATAACCGGACGTACCAAGCATCGAGGACAAAAAAACGAGGGATTATTTCAACTTCGGCTGCATGGGAAACAAGCCACCGCTTCCATATTTATCCTCCATGTGTCATATAAGGAAAGACGGACTGTGCTGCTATTAATTATCCGGGAAAATAATCCATGAGGATATGGTACGAGTCAACATGACACAAAGTGGACGTCCTGTACTGAAGATGATTCATCTTCCTATCTATCATTTTCCTGGATCTTTTCTGCTCTCTTCAGGATTCAGGTTAAATAGAGCAACTGAATCAGAAACATTTTGAATGTTAGTGAGAATGAAAATAAGCTCAGGGTCCTACTGTGCTCTCGGTGGCTGCAGAAGATCAGCATAAAAGGGGGAAATGAGCATAGTTGTTAGCGTTGAAGTTAAAAAGAAGGTGTGCTCGTGAGTCCACCCTGAAGTAGTTAATAATATCAGCGGAGCTAAACGTCAGGCCGTAGCTTTACGCTATCTGTCAAAAGACCGTCATCGCTGTAAGAGCCATTCTCTTTACACACTCGCTTTATTTTTACTCACAGGAAGTAAATCCATTTCCTAAACTTTCTAGCTAAATGATCCATGGGTCACTTGAAGATATCAGACATCATTTATTTTGGCAATTTATCCTAAAAATCATTCCCGTTTTCACAAAATGACGATTTCTAAAACTTTTAAACAGACAGGAAATACAACTAAACTCAAAACTTGTACACTTGATACCCTGCATTGTTTTTTTTTCCACTTAAAGGTTCTGTGGAGAACCCTACAAAAGCGTGAGGAAATAAATTATAATTAATCTTTAAAATTTACTTTAAAACTACCAAATCTATAAAAAGTATTTTTTTAGACTAGATGAAGTCGCCTCGTTGCGTTTTCCGTCTGTGATTACTGAGATGTGGAGGAACAGCGAGAGTGTAGAGCTGCTGCTAATCTCCACTCTGGGTGCAGAAGATTATAAACTCATTAATATGCAAATGTATGCGCATATTAAATAGGTAGGTGCGATTTTAAAGCAGCGCCTGAAATCATTTGAGACGTTTTTAACCTGAGCGCCACGGCGAGAAGGACAGGGTTCATTTCCTGCTTTTACAACGGTCATGTGACAAGAGGGGGCGGAGTTAGGTCGTGTTCATGTCATACAGCGTTTTCAGACAGGTGACAGTTAGAGGAGCAATCGATGAGCGGGATCTCTCTCTCTCTCTCTCTCTCTCTCTCTCCGTGTTTCTCTGTCTCTCTGTCTATCCTTTTCCCTCTGTGTCTCTCTCTTTGTGTCTCTCTCTCTGTATGTTTCTCTCTCTCTTCATGTCTCCCTCTATCTGTGTCTCTCTGTCTCGTTCTGTATGTCTCTCTCTCTCACTCTTTGTGTCTCTCTGTATGTCTCTCTGTGTCTCTCTCTCTGTGCCTTTCTTGCTTTCTCTCTGTGTCTCTCTGTCTCTCGTTTCATGTGTCTCTCTCTCACTTCGATTCTCTCTCTTTCTCTCTCTGTGTCTCTCTCTCTTTGTGTCTCTCTCTATCTCTGTCTCTCTCTCTTTGTGTCTCTCTCTGTCTGTCTGTGTGTGTGTGTCTGTATGTGTGTCTCTCTGGGTCCTTCTCTCACTGTCTCTCTCTGTAAGTGGGTTTCTCTCACACTCCTCTCTCTCTCTTTCTGTGTCTAACAATAAATGTACAGGTTTGTCAGGGCAGTGGTTCTCTTATTAACGGAACAGTAGCCACACACACACACACACACACACACACATCCTACACACTCGGCAACAAAGCACATCGTGAAATACAGTCAAGCAAAACACACACATTTACAAGAATAGAATGCATACTCAGAAACACACACACACACACACAGACACACACACTCTTATGTCTGTAATATCACTCTCTCGTTCTCTCCCTCTCTCCTACACACAGCTGCTGATCTCTTTTAGATCAAAACACACACACACACACACACAGGGTCTGCACTAAACAACTAAAGCATATTGTGAAACACAGACAAGAAAGGCATCATTTACAAAAAGAGGATGTATACACATACACAAGCACACACACACACACACACACATACACACACACACACACACACACGCACACACACACACACACACACATACACTGCTGTATACAAACACAGTGGTGAATGAAGATGAGTTTGAAGGAGGAGCAGCTTCTCATTCAGCACATTAATTACTACGAGGTCACTCTTAGGGTCTCTCTCTCTCTCTCTCTCTCTCTCTCTCTCTCTCTATCTATCTATCTATCTGTTTTCTTCCTGTCTTTCTCTCTGTTTTTTTCACAACACACACACACACACACAGTCCGGCCACAACACCACACACACACACACACAACACACTGACCTGCCACAACACACTGACCTGCCACAACACACACACACAACACACTGACCTGCCACAACACACACACACAACACACTGACCTGCCACAACACACACACACACACACACACACACAAACACTGCAGCAGTGTGACATCACATGAGAGGACTCAGGTGGATCAGATCCAGCAAATAATAAGATACAGGTTGAGAACATGTTGATTGTTTCTCTCTCTCTGTGTGTGTGTGTGTGTGTGTGTGTGTTGTTGGAGTGCCACCCTGAGAGAAGCACACCAATCTGCAGAGTGGGGAATCAGTGTCTCCAGGGAACAGCATGGTGCGCTGCAGACGGAGGAAACCAGGCAGAAATGCAGCTCACACACTGTTTATGAGAAAGACAATTACCAAGCGGTGTAAATTATGCATACAGTGTGTGTGTGTGTGTGAGTGTGTGTGTGTGTGTGTGTGAGAGAGAGAGAGAGAGAGAGAGAGAGAGTATGTGACAGAGAGAGACAAATGCTCTGGGTTTGTATATGATCACACTGTACTACACTGTGTTACTAATATTGGGTTAAACAGCATCTGCCTCTGCCTTCCAGATGATTCATTTCTGATAAATGACTTTCATAAATGTTACACGAGTGTGTGTGTGTGTGTTTGTGTGTGTGTGTGTGTGTTTGTGTGTTTGTGTGTGTGTGTGTGTGTGTGTGTGACTTTCTGGGTCTTTCTAGATCGACAAGGCCATATTTGATCAACAGACCTACAGTATCTTTAAATATCTAAATGCTACCAGGCTGTATAGTTTACCTCAGCTAAAGTTAGCATTGCTAGTCAGAACATTTAGCTAACGGCTGAGTAAAAAAGAATAAAACACTTGTTGTGTTTTTCAGCGATTATCCAAGTCTAAAAATCTTTATTTATTAAAAGCAGAAATTAATCCAAAATTTGTACCATTCTCAACAAAAAGCTAGCTCAACCAGTGTGTTACTGCGTAATCAAAACACTTAGCCAAGTGCACTACCAAGCTAGCTAACCTTAGATGAATTCATTTCCTGTAAAAATTTAACGCTGGATGTTTGCTAGCTGTGAAGGCTAGACTCAATTGCGGATACAGAACATGAAGTCAGGATAGCTAGCAAATGTGTAACTGAAGCAAAAACAGCCGAGATTGTTAGCACGCTAGCTAACGATAAGTTATGTGTAATTAGCGTGTAAATAAACGAGTGTGTTTGTGTCACAGGATCGTGGCGAGCAAATTTAATTTAAGCTCCGTTGTTCAGGGTGTGCTATTGGGATGTGCCGCGTGTGTGTGTGTGTGTGTGTAAGCTTTTGTGCATCAGCTTTAGTGTTTGATATTCAGACCACATTACCAGCATGCCCTTTCTAGTGTGTGTGTGTGTGTGTGTGTGTGTGTACATAGTGTCGGCCAGCAGAAAGAGAGGAAAAGGGCAGTGAGTGTGTGCTGATTGGCTGCCGATGTGCCCTGACTTTTTGAAGCTCCCAAGCCGCCTTATTAACAGCAGTCCGAATTAAACACACCTACACGTTTCTCACACCCCCGTTTGTCCGTTAATTACCGATTATTTCTACCGGGTTTATGTGGGTGGTGCTTCAGAATGATCATTTCCACAGTAACCGCTTCCATATAAACTGATTTTCTAAAACGTGTGGGATTGCTAATGTGGTGCAGCTTTCTATAAGGAGATGTATGGCTAGTTTTGAAGGAGTCTCCAGTGTCAGCAGCCTGTCTGTTTCTCTGGATGCTGCCTTATTACATTTTTTCTTTCTTTCTAGACAGGAAGAACAGGAAGTAACTACTGTATAAATCTCAGGCTGTAAAAGGAATAAAACACTACAGGACATGATTTATATGTGAAGCTGCGTTCACACGTACGGTCATGCAGTCAGTAGGATTTCCTATCCTACTACTAGTTGCCATAGTAACAATGTTACACGGCAGGTAGCGTAAATCACATTTCCTTTGCTGCTAAAATGAAAGATTTTGGAAGGAGATTCGATGTTTGGGTATATATATAAAATTCAGTATTATTTTTCATGCTAGATGAACGAGAAGTAGAGCGTGATCTTTATCACGGATCACATGACCTCTAACATCTTCACGCTCATCAGAGTCGCTTCTTCCTCCGTATTTGCATGAAGTTTAACTTTTCTCTACTTTGTTGTGTCGCTGATATGGACACGCCCATGTCTAGTCTCCACCTCTCGCTGTGGGTCATGCTGCTGGATGCTTTGTCGCTGCAAGTCACTGTATATGATGTGTGAACGTAGCATAACTCCTCTCGTCGCTTCAAACCACACCGTCATCGATTATTTCCCTTTAACAGCATGCCCCAAAGTGTTTTAAATCCTTACTTATCATATACATATTTACATATTTAGATATTATCATATCTAAATATTTAAAATATTCTATTCTATAATATTAAATATTCTTAAAATACTTAAATATTCTAATATTTCAATATTCTTATAGTACCTAAATATTTAGATATTATCATATTTCAATATTTAAAATATTCTATTCTATAATATTAAATATTCTTAAAATACTTAAATATTCTAACATCTAAAAAATTTTAAATATTTGAATCATATTCTAAATATGACACTAAAATAAAATGTATTTAAAAGATTTGAAATCATATTCTGATTTAAAATATTTTAATATTTAAACAATAAAGTATTTAATTCTAATATGTAAATATTTAAAATATTCTGATCATATTCTGATTTAAAATATTCTAAAATATTCTAATATTTAAATATTCTTATAATACCTAAATATTTAAATATTATCATATCTAAATATTTAAAATATTCTAATATTTGAATATTCTTAAAATAAATATAATAATAATATTCTAATATCCAAATATTTACAATATTCTAATCATATTCTGATTGAAAATATTCTAGTATTTAAATATTCTTAAATTATTTAAATATTCTAAAATGTCTGTCAAAAATTGATCCGATTGAATGAATGAATCATTTTACTGAATCATTTGAATCATTTTACTGAATCAAATGACCCGAATCACTAAAATGATTCGTTTTTCCGTAATGTTTAAGACACCAGAGCTTTTCTTTTTCTTTTTTCTTTTTTAGCTCATCTGTAGTTACTAACCCTTAGGAATATCTAACTACAGATCAGATCAACATACCTTTAACATTTTTGAACATCAGCGAGAATAAATGAATCAATTGGCAGGACAAATGACCGGAATAAGGCTGTTACTGTCTTACTGTCCTTGGTGATCAAGCCGTGATTTAAAACCTGTCACTCACAAAGCCGGTTAGAGAGTTTATTATTACAGCAAAGAAGCTTTTTATTTTACGATGGAGAAAATGACTTCAGAATAATTACTAATGAGACAGAAGGTCAAATTATTCATACAAGACTTCACTGGACATGTGCTCAAGGATAATTGCTGTACACTTGCACGGGGAAAAAAACAGTGTGTTTGGCGGTAATAAAGAATATACATTGTGCATGTTCAGCAAATTCCCTGGAGGCTGCGACGTGTAACTAAAGATAGTATAGGATAGTGGATGTGTGTGGGCTTGATTTCATATCATGAAGGAGATCAAGTGGCAAGATTGGCCATGTGAGGATCTCTGCCTGGAGAGAGATTTAGGTGTAGTGTGGTGTTAATTATCTGTGTGAAACATTTCAGAATGTGTGTGTGTGTGTGTGTGTGTGTGTTAGACGAGTACAGAGTAGTAACAAGTTTTCCACACTCTCTCACTTCACTGGTTTTTCGTCATGAAACATCATCAGGAACCACCTGCTTTTAGACACTTTTTCACGACCATGTTGGCAACGAAATACTGTTAATTTTTTCTTCACCTGTTAACTATATCAGCAGATATCATCTTCACCTATAATCATTTAAAAATTTAGCTTTAAGATTTATCTGAAACTGGTGTCCAAAGAGTACTAACTTTATATTAGCTAGACCGGATAGATACAGCGGGTAAAATAAGTATTGAACATGTCACCATTTTTCTCAGTAAATATATTTCTAAAGGTGCTATGGACATGAAATGTTGACCAGATGTTTTTTTAACAACCCATGCAATCCACACATGCAAAGAAATCAAACCAGAGATGTCCGTAAATTCAGTTATGTGTAATAATGTGAAATGACACAGGGGAAAAAATACTGAACACATGAAGAAAGGGAGGTGCAAAAAGGCATGGAGAGCCAAGACACCAGCTGAAATCGATCAGTAATTAAAAAGAAATCCTGCCCCTGGTCAGTGCAAATTAATATCAGTCCCAACTGATGACCTATAAGTGGTAAAGGCTCTGGGTCGTTGACTGGAAGATCAGGCTTCAAGCCCCAGCACCGCAAAACTGCCACCACTTGAGCAAGGTCCCCAACCAACTCTGCTCCAGGGGCGCTGCATCATGGCTGACCCTGCGCTCTGACCCCAACCCATTAGATATGCGACACATGAACGTCACCCCAGAAAACGCCTTGGATCATGCCAGATGGAGACGGGCGTGCCAACAAGCGGACCCTGCCATTGTGCAGGACAAAAGCTAGGATGAAGAAGAGTTGTTCAAGAGCCAAGGACCACTGAGTGTGGGGAGCTTCAGAAACACCTGGTATTAGCAGGTACAATTGTTTCAAAGAAAACAATAAGTAATGCACTCAACTGCCATGGCCTGTATGCACACTCACCACTCAAGACTCCATTGCTGAAGAAAAAGCATGTTGAAGTTAGTTTGCTGCACAACATCTGGACAAGCCTCTGATATACTGAGAGAATAAAAAAGTCTGGACAAATGAGAGCAAAATTGAACTCTTTGGATGCCATAATACACACCATGTTTGGAATACAAATGGCACTGCACATCACCCCAGAAACACCGTCCCAGCAGTGAAGTTTGGAGGTGGGAACATCATCAGTCTGTTTTTTAAAGATACACTTCATATAATTGAAGGAAGGATGAATGGAAAAATGTACCGAGACATTCTTGATGAAAACCTGCTGCCATCTACCAGGATGATGAAGATGAACCGAGGGGTGGACATTTCAGCAAGACAATGATCCCGAACACACAGCCAAGGTAACTCTCAATTGGTTTCAGAGAAAGAAAATAAAGCTGCTAGAATGGCCCAGCCAATTGAAAATCTACGGAAAGAACTAAAGATCAGAGTTCGTAGAAGAGGCCCATGGAACCTTCGAGATTTTTTGTGTGGAAGAATGTCAATAGAAATGTATTTACAGAGCAAATAGGTGACATGTCCAATACTTATTTTACCCGCTGTATATTCTTTCCAATAACACGAAAGAAGTAAAGACGAAAATAAAGGCAAAGATCCAGAGTCAAAGACAGTGAGATGTAATGGAATGGGGGGGGCAAAAAGATGGAAAGAAAGAGAAGAAAAAGGAAGGTCATAAGGACAACTAATAAAAGAGTAATGATGAGAATGAGAGCTGCGAGTGTCCGAGGAAGATGGTGCGAGAGCAGGACGAATGTCTTTGAAAGAGTAATGAGAAGCGAGTGCAGTGTGTGTCGAACGGTTAGGGCACTTTGAGGATCGAGGCTGATTGGTGAGCGGTGAAGTTTATCTCGAATACACACCTCCTTCCTTCATCACGCTGTGATCGCCGTTCATATCCATGGTGTTTGTCTGCGCTTAGAGAGAAGGATGTGAACTGGGGCTGTGGAAAGCAATCAAGAAAAATAAACAACACTGATCACTTCCCATGAGGTGAAATTAGAGCACTGCTAGGATTTTACAGACGCTTGGTGAGCCGTAATGATCACACGGCACCAAGAGGATAATAGAAAGGAGGCGTGGCTTTGGTGTGTGTGTGTGTCAGTACTTAAAAAAGAAGGTGTGGCCTATTTGCCTGTCATTTCATTTTAAGAAAGGAAGTGTGGCCTATTTGGCCATTTGGTTCTTTAACAAAAAGGAGGTGTGGCCTATTTGTGTCAGTTCTTTTTATGAAGAAGGTGTGGCCTTTTTAAAGTTTATAAACTAGGAGGTGTGGCCTCTCTGGCTGTATCATTTACTTTAAAATAGACAGACAGACAGACAGACAGACAGACAGACAGACAGATAGATAGATAGATAGATAGATAGATAGATAGATAGATAGATAGATAGATAGAATGACGGATGGACGGACAGATAGATAGATAGATAGATAGATAGATAGATAGATAGATAGATAGACAGACAGACAGACAGACAGACAGACAGACAGACAGACAGATAGATAGATAGATAGATAGATAGATAGATAGATAGATAGATAGATAGATAGAATGACGGATGGACGGACAGATAGATAGATAGATAGATAGATAGATAGATAGATAGATAGATAGACAGACAGACAGACAGACAGACAGACAGACAGACAGACAGACAGATAGATAGATAGATAGATAGATAGATAGATAGATAGATAGATAGATAGATAGAAGGACGGATAGATAGATAAAAAGACCATGTCACCTGAACAGCCTGCTCCTGTTGTGGAGCTCATTTCAAAAGCATCTCACACACACACACACACTCACACACACACACACACACACACACACTCACACACACACACACATCATGCTTGATTAGCTAGCCTAGATGCCCTGTGATTAGCAACAGCACACTTTTTCTGGTACAAAGAGAAATCCAGAAATAAAAGCACTGCAGAAGAAAGAAAGGGCCGTAAGGTGAGAAACGATGAACGTGTGAGAATGTTGAATATTGTTACAGCTGGGGAACAAAAAAGCGTAACAAAAACATAATTACCTCAGTGACCTGTGCTGCATCCTGACCTGTGCTGCATCCTGACCTGTGCTTTACATGCGTGTACAGAGAGGTCTGTGGTTTTCAGCAGCTTGTTTCTTACCAAAACACTAGCAGAAGGAAAAACAGATCAGTTCAAAGTTCTCTGTGAAGCTGTAATCTAATTGGTTGTAACTGAATGCGACAGACAATGTGTGCTGTCTGCGCTAAGAAATAAGACAGGATGAAAAATCTAATCTTCTCCTGACGGCTCCCATCAGAGTGGAGCGGCGTTAAGCAGAACCGGCTGCTGGAATAATTGCGCGCCAGACGTTTCGATGGATTTTCAGTCTCTTTATTGCCGGCTTTTCCTAAAATCTAGTGCTGAACCAGTGGATGAACCGGGAACAGATCATGTACTGTGTGAAATCAACACAACGGGGGTGGTGCAGTTATAGGAAAATAATCTGACGGCATGTCCTGAAGGGCTTTTATGCTTCTTAGTTACCAATAATTACACATAAATGTCCAGTTTTTGTTGTGTTCCATATTGATGATTGAGCGTCTTTGTCATGTCTCACTCCACAGTGAAGGTTAATATGAAGCTAAAATAAAAAGTAGACACTCAGGACTTTCAGAAGGATTTCTGTTTTTCCCTAGACTACTAGGGGTGATATATATTCATAGAAAAGATCCAAAATAAACAAAAGCGGTTCATTTTTGTCCACACAAATGTACTACTAGGGGCGATATATTCATAGAAAAGTTCCAAATAAACAAAAACATTTCATTTTTTTTCACAGAAAAGTTTATATCTTCAAAGTACATGTTGATATCAAGGGGCAGCACGATGGCTTAGTGGTCAGTGCTGTTGCCTCACAGCAAGAAGGTCCCAGGTTCGAACAGGCAGGGGAACTGTGTGGAGTTTGCATGTACTCCAGTTTTCTCCCACAGCCCAAAAACATGTACATTAGTTCTAAATTGCCCATAGGAGTGAGTGTGAGTGTGTGTGGTTGTCTGTCTATATGTGTGGCCCTGTGATGAGCGGGTGACCTGTCCAGGGTGTACCACTGGCTTTCACCCAATGTTCTGGGATAGGCTCCAGCAGATCCCTGTGACCCTAATTAGGATTAAAGTGGGTATAGACAATGGATGGATGTTGATATCAAACCCATTTCTGCTCTCTGAGTGTCAGGACAGACAGTTCCCTGCCAGACCACCAGAGGGTGTGCTGACACATGATGCATCATTTTTTGTTTGTGCATTCCCTACGTGTTTTGTGCCACGCCCATCCTATTGTTCTGCTTCCATGCTCATGTTATGGTTTGGTAATCGTGTTTATTTGCCCCATGTCTTGAGTTAGTTATGTTTGATTCATGTCATTAAAGCAGTGCTTTACCACGGAAATCCGGGTTCGATCCCCGCTTCGGGAGGAGTCTCCCGGATGTTACACTGAGCCACTCTGAGTGCTTGTTGATCTAAAAAGCAGCTCAGATTTGATCTTTAACCAGGGAAATTCTGTGTAAGGTTCTCCAACAGAGGGAAAAACACACTGAAAGCCAACAGACTGGCGATAAAATCGTTCATTTGTTTATATACTGATTGAAAAAGGTCCCATAAGTCCATTTCCATTCTGCCTGATGTAGTTGTACATTTTACCCATTTCTAGTTACAGTTAATGGTGTGGAACGTGAGAGAGAAAGAAAAAAAAAACACAAGTTCATCACTTATCATCATGCCTTTGTGTTATTTTGAAGATAGACACATAAAAGAAGTAAAGAAACCAAACGTCTTTATCTCAAACTGGAGACTCCTTCCAAAAAATGTTCTTATTATACTGTTGTTAGAACGTTATAACACATTAGAACGAAGCCATTCATATCAATCTGATGATACAGAAAAAAATTCAATGGCACCTTTATATCTGGGATGTATAACGATGATTACATGACAGCAATTTCAACAAAAACTATACTGTTGGTTTTAATGGGTTTTTTTTGACTGTCAGTGTAATTCACAGTTTCCTCTGGATTTTTCTCGAACAGCTATTAAAGATGACAGCTAGTCATTTTCCTGAACGCAGGATCAGACGTGAAACCCTCGAGAAGCGAGACAGAAATGTGTAATTCCCACTTTTCTTCTCACTCAACTCATACACCGATGTACCGTTTTCACTGTAAGGCTTATGTAGATCGTATAACAGAGACATGTTTTAGTTGTCCGCCGATCTGGACATATCCACTGGTCCTCGTTCAGACCGTTTCTAATGTGATCCCAATAAATCTGAATAAAATCTACACCGACTCCTGACATCCTGAATTTATCAGAGATGTTCTACAATATCTGACTGAAATACAAAGAGACAGAAAAACAGAAGGAGAGAGAGAGACAGACAGACAGACAGAGAGAGAAGGAGACATAGAGAGAGAGAGACAGACAGACAGAAGAGAGAGAGAGTGTGATAGAGAGAGAGAGACAGACAGAAGGAAGCAGGGAAAGAGAGAGAGACATACAGACAGAGAGAGAGAAGGAGAGAGAGAGACAGACAGATAGACAGAGAAGGAGCGAGAGAGACAGAGAAACAGAGTGGGATAGAGCAAGAGAGCGATAGAGAGAGACGGACAGAGATAAACAAAGACAGACAGAAGAAGGGAGGGAGACGGGGAGAGAGAGAGAGAGAGAGAGAGAGAGAGAGAGAGAGAGCGAGAGAAAAGGAGAGAGAGGGGGGTACAGACAGACAGAAAGACAGACACAGAAGGAGAGAACACCAGACAGAAGAAGAGAGATAGAAAGAGAGAGAGAGGCAGACAAAAAGACAGACAAAGAAGGAGAGACAGACAGAAACAGGAGAGAAAGACAGACAGAAGATAGAATGAGAGAGAGAGACAGACTAAGAAGGAGAGACAGACAGAAACAGAAAGAGAGACAGACAGACAGACAGACAAAAGAAGAGAGAGATAGAGAGATATCAACAGACAGAAAATAAAGAGAATAGATTAACATGATGATGATGATGATGATGATGAATTGTGAAAACCATGATGATGATTTAAGTCATAAACCCCTGCTGTTTAGGGAAATTGATTGGAGTGATTATTTTTCCATAACAGCATGTCCTGAGATGGGTTCTTCCTCTCATACTGATTTTGATCAGCAGAAAAAGGTCAGAATAAACTAACATCACATGACTAACATCACACTCCCTCAGAGGAAAGCTCTCTGTGGGTCAGATCTGAAGGACCTGCGGCAAAGTGACGGACTTTTAAACCTCTCACATCACCGCAATAACCGTCCAGAAGAAATGTGTGTGCTTCAAATAAAAAGTAGAGTCAAATTCTGTTGAGTTTTATTACACAGAGAGAGAGAGAGAGAGAGAGACCTTTACTCCGCTATCAGTAGTACTCTCCTTTACAGTTCATGGCACTAAGCATTAAGTGTGTGTGTGTGTGTGTGGAGAAGAGAATGTGGCAGGTGTAGACAAACACATTGCATTACACTTTAATTAAACAGAAGCCTACAGCAGTTACAAATACACCCACGCAGGTCTAAGAACAGGTGTGTGTGTGTGTGTGTGTGTGTGCACGTTGGGCATGAATGAACAGCTGTCATGGTGTCTCCATCAGGAGGATGCCAGAGCGGCAGGAGAATACAATTCAGACTCTTCCTTTTGAGAGTGTGTGTGTGTGTGTGTGTGTGTGTCACAGGCATCAGAGACACCAACAGACTCCTGGGACAGTGAGGAGGGGTTTGGGTGTTGTCCGTGTTCAGAAACGACCCCTCAGGCAGAGTGTAAAATCAATCACCATGAACATCTCACTACACCACACACATACACACACACACACACACACACACAAGACCTATAGGATGTATCCCAGGAGGTCCCAGCTCTTTGAATGGGCATGCAGATGAAGAGCTGCTGCAGAAAGAGATAAACACACACACACACATCCCAGAAGTCCTGTCTGCCTGCCTAAAAGGGCTTGCAGCTGGAGAGCTTTTTCAGAACACACACACCTCATAAACACCATTTACAGTAACTTTGTGCTTCTTGGCCATAAATTTGATTCCACTCTAGAAAACGTACAGTTTATAACTGCAGGAAATGAGCACACACTTGCCAGCCAATCACAAGCAAGCATAGTATAAACAAACACTAACCTTCATTCACACAAGCCACTAATGTTCACTAATGTGGTTCAAGTCTCAACTGTGAGTCAGTAAATCGTAAAAAAATCCAAGTGATTCCTCTGACCAATCGAACAGTGGGTGTGGTCTGATGTTTCTTGGTCAGTCCTTGAAGCTGATTTGAAGTCCAGACCTTCTGCTGTTCGTCTGAAGATTTATATATTCACAGCCATTTCTCATTGTAACTAATAGCAACAACAACAAAAATCTCCGCTACACCACGTATCTAGAGATTGCGCCAGGTCCAGTCATGTTCCACTTCAAGAAGATTGTGGACCTTCAGTGAAAAGAGGCCGCTCCTGTGAGTATCCTGAAGCATCCAGAGATGGACCAGCAGTGTGCTGCTTCATGAAGATCTCGGACATTCGAAGACAACAACTGCCTAACATTCTACATATGCTGTATCTGCATCACACGACGTCAGCTGATTGTATATGACTGTAGAAAGGACATTATTCATAATCACACTGTCCGGTGTTTATAATCATTTATAATCACACTGTCCGGTGTTTATAATCATTTATAATCACACTGTCCGGTGTTTATAATCATTTATAATCACACTGTCCGGTGTTTATAATCATTTATAATCACACTCTCCTGTGTTAATAATCATTTATAATCACACTGTCCGGTGTTTATAATCATTTATAATCACACTCTCCGGTGTTTATAATCATTTATAATCACACTCTCCGGTGTTTATAATCATTTATAATCACACTGTCCGGTGTTTATAATCATTTATAATCACACTCTCCAGTGTTTATAATCATTTATAATCACACTGTC
This sequence comes from Hemibagrus wyckioides, assembly GCF_019097595.1. Lineage (NCBI taxonomy): Eukaryota > Metazoa > Chordata > Actinopteri > Siluriformes > Bagridae > Hemibagrus > Hemibagrus wyckioides. Next base: position 17,073,666 of record NC_080737.1, on the reverse strand, counting down.
CGGTGTTTATAATCATTTATAATCACACTCTCCTGTGTTAATAATCATTTATAATCCCACTCTCCGGTGTTTATAATCATTTATAATCCCACTCTCCGGTGTTTATAATCATTTATAATCACACTCTCTACTGTTTATAATCATTCATAATCACACTCTCCTGTGTTTATAATCATTTATAATCACACTCTCCTGTGTTAATAATCATTCATAATCACACTGTCCAGTGTTTATAATCATTTATAATCCCACTCTCCGGTGTTTATAATCATTTATAATCCCACTCTCCTGTGTTAATAATCATTTATAATCACACTGTCCGGTGTTTATAATCATTTATAATCACACTCTCCTGTGTTAATAATCATTTATAATCACACTGTCCAGTGTTAATAATCATTTATAATCACACTCTCCGGTGTTTATAATCATTTATAATCACACTGTCCGGTGTTTATAATCATTTATAATCACACTCTCCTGTGTTAATAATCATTTATAATCACACTGTCCAGTGTTAATAATCATTTATAATCACACTCTCCTGTGTTTATAATCAGTTATAATCACACTCTCCTGTGTTTATAATCATTTATAATCACACTCTCCTGGGTTTATAATCATTTATAATCACACTGTCCAGTGTTAATAATCATTTATAATCACACTCTCCGGTGTTTATAATCATTTATAATCACACTGTCCGGTGTTTATAATCATTTATAATCACACTCTCCTGTGTTAATAATCATTTATAATCACACTGTCCAGTGTTAATAATCATTTATAATCACACTCTCCTGTGTTTATAATCAGTTATAATCACACTCTCCTGTGTTTATAATCATTTATAATCACACTCTCCTGGGTTTATAATCATTTATAATCAAACTCTCCTGTGTTTATAATAATTTATAATCACACTCTCCTTTGTTTATAATCATTTATAATCATACTCTCCTGGGTTTATAATCATTTAGAATCACACTCTATAGTGTTTATAATCATTTATAATCACAAACTCTGGTGTTTATAATCATTTATAATCACACACTCGTGTTTATAATCATTTATAATCACACACTCGTGTTTATAATCATTTATAATCACACACTCGTGTTTATAATCATTTATAATCACACTCTCCAGTGTTTATAATAATTTAAATTCACACTCTATAGTGTTTATAATCATTCATAGTCAAATGAGAATGAGGTTCTCTTTTGAGTCTGATTCCTCTCAAGGTTTCTTCCTCTTACCATCTCAGGGAGTTTTTCCTTGCCTCAGTCGCACCAGGCTTGCTCATTAGGCTTGCTCAGGCTTGCTCATTAGAGATGACATTAATCTTAGTACTATGTTTCTTATGTTCTGTAAAGCTGCTTTGAGACAACGTGCATTGAAAAAAGCACCAATACAAATAAAACCGACAATCTCTACTCCTCCCTCCTGTGTGACTTGATGCTCGCTAGAGTAAACGTCTTCCTTTTGGCCATTGCTGTGACCTCTCTGGTCCTGAATCCTGTAAACCGCACCACATGATATCTGAGGTCTCAACCCCAGGAGTGTATATAACGCAGCAGACCTCCACCCGTCTGTACACACGAGGCTCCTCAGCTAACGACCTTGCTCGCTCGGGAACAGAGCCAGGACAGATGAGTGACACAATATGGCCGTCAATTAACATCTCGCTCGGTCCTGCAGATCACGTGAAGCACGTATGCATCGATATGACTTATTCATGACTCTCTCTCGCTGCAGTGTGGCATCAGGGAGGAGGAGGAGGAGAAGGCAAATAATAGCAGCGATGTTTCTCCATGTCCTGTGCTAACCTCACCTTGAATGGGCTGCTGCCAGCTGGCTTTACATCTGTTCCTGCTTAATGCGATCCGGCTCATAATTACAGAGCAACAAAATGCACATTTCCCTCCAGGTTCTTACAGCTAGAGTGTTGACCGATGTTGTGTTATCGAATACGCATTTACAAATGATCTACTCCACATGCTTATCTGCTAAAAATCTGTTCACCTGGAAGCTAGGCTTTGCACTTACCTTCACACACACACACACACACACACAAATGACTTTCACAGAAATACCTTTAATCACATTTAAAAACAGAACCAAAAGTGTCATCTAATTACTTAGCGTAGCTAATAGCACCCCTCCAGCTGCAGTTATTTAACTTCAGTAACTAGCTGACATCACTAGCAAGCTATGTAACACTAGCTCACTTATTACACCGTCGAAACGAATTCAGTTACCATTTTGTTTCAACTAGTCGCTAATTTTGTTAGTAAGCTAGCTGGCCTAATCATTATTTTATTAAAGTCATTAGTCATGTCAGTCTAAAACACATTAACCTAGCTAACACTAGGTTAAATTTAAACAGCCACCAGATTTGCTTGTGAGTTTGCTAACATTAGGTTAATTTAACAAGATAAAGTTTTCAGGTTTCAAGTGACTCAAATGATTCGAGTCTGTCTGCTAACTTTTCACATTCAGCCTGAAATAGACAGAGTGAATCTAAACGGGAATCATTGAACACACTTGGTCAAGACCGAGATTTGATCAAGTCATAATGTTTCACTGGTACGAAATAATGATTCTAACAATGAGAGACGACTGAATCTCCGTCATGACCAAAATGATTCACTGACTCTAACAATAAATCGCTTCATTAAAGAGGACTGAATTACTTAGTCAGTGAATCATTTTGGTCATGACAAATATTCAGTCCTCTTGAATTAAGCAAATCATTGAGTCACTGAATCATTTTGGTCATGACAGAGATTCAGTCCTCTTGAATTAAGCAAATCACTGAGTCACTGACTCATTTCGGTCATGACAAAGATTCAGTCTTATTTAATTAAGCAAATCATTGAGTCAGTGAATCATTTTGGCCATGACAAACAATTGTCTGCTTAATTAAAAAGGACAGATTCTTTGTCATGACCAAAATGGTTCACTGACTCACACAGTGATTCGTTAATGAGGCAGGGTCATTCGTATGTTCAAGCTATTCGTATGTTCAAGCTACATAAACTAGTTATCTGAATGGAATATATGGAAATTTTGAAACAAATCAAAAGAACTGACCCTTTTGGGTGGAAACAGTTACCAATTCGTTCACCTTAGGGACAAAATTGCTCATGAATGACTATCATATGACCAAGGTTTCAAGGTTGGTAGCATGCTAACACCAAGTTGTACAACTGTCAATGAAAGGCAGACTCCCTCTGCAATTTCTCCAGAGTTAGCGCAAATTGTTCCTCTTTAACTGATGGCTATCGAGTTATACAGTACGTGTTACACAACATCACAGCGTATCAGCGTTGAAAATGCTACGTGCTCTTTATGAATACTGTAAATAATGTGTGAAAAAGAAGCACGGCGTGTGTGTGTGCGTGAATGCGGTCGACTTTAACCTCCTGTAAGGCAGCTGGAGGCCTGGGACTCAAAAGCGCAGCATGCCGAGAGAGCGCAAGCTGTGTAATAAGATTTGGAGAGCCCCGATCCGTCCGCAGGCTTCCGAGTGGCAGCTTCAAACAGAAATAGCGCTGCTTTTACTATCCTGATACGGAGAGCTGAGAGGAACACACGGCCTCTCGAGCCACCTTCAGAGGAAGCGGCAATAGAAAGGAGTCTATGATCGAACGGTCGCCTCGAGCGTATTAACGCTAATCAAAATGAAGTGCAGCTATAAACTTACATACATACTGGAGTGGCGTAATTAGATAGACAAACAGATAGAGAGAGAGAGAGAGAGAGAGAGAGAGAGAGGTATAGGGTATCATACCACACCTTTTCTACATTTCTTCTTACTTCTGTTCACATGACATTTAACTCAGTGATGAAAACTCTGGCTCTTATCAGTGAGTCAGTTCACCAAGAGTCGACTCTTTAATGATTCCTCCGAAATGATTCACTCTTTTCTAAACTGTGGAGGTTTTTAGCCTGAAGCTAGGCTAGGTTTCATGTAAAATAAATCCTTGTAATTGTTGCTATGGGGAAATTTTCTGTATGATTTATTTACCATTTTTGAATGAATCTCCAGTGTCATTGCTTTGAATCAGTCAGAGGTAATTAGGTAAGTTTTTTTTTTGTCTTATTAACTTCAACAGAAAGAACACCAAGTGTAAATTTTCTAAACCTGCATGTAACAATAAATGGATAAAAAGTACACGTTATTTAAGTATATAGTATATATTTGTATAAGTACACGTTGATCATTTTCCTATGAGGCCACACCCTCAGGTGTACATAATGTACCTGCTTTAGTCCAACAGAAAAGGCGTTTTTAATAAAACAACATTTAAACCGAGCAGCCAGAAATCACATCTTATCACATCCCTCATTTCGCAGGGGATTGTGGGATGTGACAGTGTAACGGGTCGTCTCCATCTGCGAGGACAAAAGAGAGAGGAAATGAAAAGATTCGGCAGATTTAACAATAACGCCGTCTTCACCAGGCAGGTGCTGAATAAAAAGATAAATGGAAAAGAGCCAGGATAATAACAGAGCAAAACATGGCTGACATCAAACATTATCCCCGTTTGATTACCTGAAATACTGGAAATATCTAATTATCACACTGTGGCTAATATCCTGCACTTCATTAATCCGCGGATTAGTGTTTTCCGATGTAACCTTTCGAACGCAGTCGCCAGGCATCACTCACCTCCTGCCTGCTTCCTGGACCAGCTCCAGAGCTCTGCCTGGTGTCAGAAGGTTGTGTGTCCATGAGTCTGATTCATTTCCTGAACAAAAACAGAGCTAAAGCTTTCGCCAGCCATGACGGACGAGGCTTCGGTCGTGAGCGTGAAGTTTCTGTACTTTACACAGTAATGCAAATTTTAAAAAATTAATTAAAAATAAATAAGAAAAGTATAAGGAAGCCTAATAGCATCCGAGATAATGCGGGAATAAAGATGATTGCTTAATCAGGTACAGATATTTCCAAGTCTTGACTCCACAGCAAATAGATTTATGTCTGTGTTTGATGTAAAATAAATTGTTTTTGACATTTACATTTTCTGTAATGAAAAAGAATTTGTCTAGAAGAAAACGCAGGGAAAAATGCTCGGTTAGCACGGCGCTGTTTGCAATTCAGTCAAGATTAGCAAGACTGAAGCTAAAAAGGAAATCAAAATCATCCGTCTTATAAAGTCAAACAAAGTTAATAAGGATAACTTGCAGCACAAAGCTTTTCTGATAACATCTTAATCATCAAGCTGGTTCATCAAGGTTCTTCTTAAATAAAAAGGCGGGGCTTAGTTATAGTGTTGCGCTTTCATCTAGCTGCTGTACCGTAAAGGAACTATAAAAACTACATATAGTTTTACATAACAGTTTAATAAACAAGAAATGAATATCAAAGAAGTGAGAAATATGATAAGATATGATCAAACCCTACGTTCTGTTCATTTTCGCTCCGCTAGTGGAGATAGATCCCGATAAAAGCAACACTAGCTTTACTAGCCTGCTAGCTACCTCGCATACGACTGTTAAACTTGCCATTGCATCTTCCTCGTTATCTTCAACTGATCAGCTTTCATATTTCAAACCAGATGTCACATATTAAAAGTGTCATGTCCGCTAGCTGTGACTGATAACTAGCTAATAATGCTAACCGAATAGCTACATACCAAAAGAAATCCAGTTCCCTTTTGATAACAAAATATATCCGCAATCTGTCGTCTTTCCCTAGCTTAAAAACCTGAAAAAGGTATAAAAATATTAACAGCTAGTAAAAAAGCTAGTTAGAAAGATTTCTAGCTGTCGTTCAAGATACTCGCACGAAATTATAACTGAAGATAAATCCAGTTAACGTTCAAAGGAAGGCCTTAAAATAATGAGGTACAAGACAGATTTATCGCTAATGCTACGGTGTGAAGGAAAACATGGCATGATGTTGAGTGGATTAAAAAGAGTAAGAATGGAGGCTTGGGAATCAGATTATTTGACCATATTGTTAGATTAGCTAGCAGTGACTGATAACTAGCTAACTAACACTAAACGAGTAGCTACATACAAAAGAAATCCTGTTTTGTTTTTAGAAAATATTATCAATTTGTTGTCTTAGCATTAAAGCTGACTCATGAACAAAATAACAGCTAGTAAAAAAAGCTAGATAGGAAGATTTCTAGCTGTCATTTAAGACGCTAGTCATGACTAGCTGTTTCAGGTTAGCGTTCGAATCTCAATGAGATTAATTACAACGAATCCAGACACAGGTACAATCTATAATCTGGAGCTGGATGCAAACAGGAAGTGAGGAAGCTCTAAATTAAAACGGATAGCGAGGTTTGAAAGTGTCTTGCACGTTTTTGGTGTCCGTTCAGGTTTTTCCCTTGTTTCAGATGCACTTATTAATGAAAGTCAAGCACAGAGATATGAGTTCTGAGCCAGATATCAGTTCTGAGCCAGTTTCCCGTCGTTCTGTCGCACGTTTCCGAGTCGCCTCCAGCTGGTCTCAGAGTGGTTTCGAAGCTAAGAGCCGAAAGTCGTCCATTTTGCGAGAAGAATGTGAGTGAAAATGACTTTTTCAGCCTTATGAAAAGAAAGGCAGCGGAGCGGTGAGGTCAGATCTTACTGAGAAAAATCATTCACATCCCATTAGAGTTCATCATTTCTTCGCTAAACCTTCACCAAGCCTTTAACAGCAGTTATTTCCCAGAACATTCTGATCAAATATGTTGGAGAGAGACGTAACGTATAAAGCTAGCGTCTATCACGTGGTAACACTTTACACTCTAATAGCTGAAGCTCAGAGCTTCTTTAAAAAAATTGCCCTATTAGCATTGAATGAAAACAAAAATCAATTAGAATTCACTATTTTCTTTAACTTGCTATTTCTTTCTTTGTTTTTTGTCCTTTAAATTTCAGTATGAATAAATCACAGATAAATAATACAAACTTTACTAAATCTTCTAAATATCTTGACATTTTTTCTGCGCACCAACGTCATTCCAAAGCGTTTCCTAGCTAGCCAACATTATCAGCGCTTATCCTGCTAGCTAGCACCAACATGTCTTCATACCAAACAAACAGTGTTTCTAGGTCATGTGGAAAAGTTTGTTACTCACTGCGTGGATCGTCTGTGTTAGCGCCTGTCTGTGTGAGACGACGGACACACTGGTGCTAATGCGAAGTTCTAGTTAGCTAGTGGTATAGCAGGTAGAAATCTAGAACAGTGAAAACTTTGCTAATTAGCATTCCTGAGTTTAACAGTTAAGTGAGAAATGTAGGTTTCATGAAGGAAGGAATCATGAAGGAACATGCTTATTAAGGTGAAAGATAAGATTAAAGATGAAATGCTAGGTGTTTGTTTTGTAGTCGCTAGTTGCTTTGTTCTTTGCTGGAAAAGAATTAGGGGAAGTTTGTGTCAATTTTTTATGCAAGGAATTAAAATTGTAGATAAATGCAGTTAACGTTCAAAGAAAGAAGGCCTTAAAATAATGAGGTACAAGATTTATCACTAATGCTACGGTGTGAAAGAAAACATGCCATGATGTTGAGAGTTTGTACGCAGAGTGGATTAAAAAGAGGAAGAATGGATTCTTCGGAATCAGATTATTTGACTGATAACTAGCTTCTTCTTTTTTGGGCTTTTCCCTTCAGGGGTCTCCACAGCGAATCATCTCTCTCCACCTATCCCTATCTTCTGCATCCTCAACACTTGCACCCACTAGCTTCATATCCTCATTTATTCCATCCATATACCTCCTCTTTGGCCTTCCTCTTTGCCTCCTGTCTGTCAGCTCCATCTCCAACATTCTCCTACCAATATACTCACTCTCCCTCCTCTGAACATGTCCAAACCATCTTAATCTGGCCTCCCTAACTTTGTCCCCCAAACATCCAACATGAGCCGTCCCTCTGATGTACTCGTTCCTAATCCTGTCCAACCGTGTCACTCCCAAAGAGAACCTCAACATCTTCAGCTCTGCTACCTCCAGCTCTGACTCCTGTCTCTTCCTCAGTGACACTGCCTCTAAACCATACAGCATGGCCGGTCTCACCACTGTCTTGTACACCTTCCCCTTGATCACATGACTGATAACTAGCTAATTAACACTAAACGAATAGCTACATACAAAATAAATCCTGTTTCCTTTTTAGAAAAATATTAGCAATTTGTTGTTTTAGCATTAAAACTGATTCATGAACGAAACAACAGCTAGTAAAAATGCTAGTGAGAAAGATTTCTAGCTGTCGTTTAAGACTCTAGTCATGACTAGCCGTTTCGGTTAGCGTTCGAGTCTCGATGAGATTACAAAGAAACCAGACACGGGTACAATCTATAACCTGGAGCTGGAGGCAAACAGGAAGTGAGGAAGAGCTTAATTAAAATGGCTAGTCCGTTCTGTTTTTTTTTTTTTTCTTGTTCCAGTCGTACTTATTAATGACAGTAGAGCACAGAGATATCAGTTCTGCGCTGTCAAACACCGGGCATGTCAATTAGCAAAAAGACTCTCAGAGACCTGATTTAGCTCCTGCGCTAACACAAAGCAGCTGCCTCTCTGTGGGTACTAATGGATTTTTTTTTCTATTGCAAACATGTTGAACTGTAGCAGGTCTCCATTTAAATCCATTGTTTTTGAAGCAACTGTCAGGCGAGTAGACTAATGGAAACTCACAGAGAAACAGAGAAATACGTGAGAGCCTCAATAACCATCACAGGTTTTTACTTTTACCTCTGAGGCCAGGAAAGTAAGCAGCAAATATTTAAAAAAAAATTAAATTAAATTAAATACAAAATTAAATACAATTAATACAATTGAGTTAAAATAAAATAAAATGAATTTGATTAATTTATTAAAAATTTATTTTAAAAAATAAATAAAATAAATAAATAAATAACAGCACCCCCCCCAAAGTGTTTTTTTCCCTTTCACACCACTGCAATTTGCCATCAATTATATTTTATTTATTTATAGCTGAATTTAATTTACAGTTGCGACATTCGCCAGCGTCAACAGGATCAAATAACGATGTCTGGATGGATTTTCGCTGGATTTTCCAAACAATGTGACGTTCATGGCTTTCTTAAATGAACAATCTATGGTTGCATTTTCATGCCCCTAAACGAAACAAACTGGGATTGGTTGCTTCCCATGTCAATCAGATGCCCTCGTGGGCGGTTCCTCAGCTAATCAAAGCTGCTATAGAGTCCAGACCTTCCCGCTGTCAGTCTGTATCTCTGGCTAGGTGACACCACTGTGAGCATCACAATCCTGGCTGTGGCGGCCATGTTTGTAGTCTGGCGGCCTGCTCTGGGAAACATAGTTCTCTACAGATGCCAGAGCTGCCCTGATAGACGTGAGGTTACGGCGAAATCAGGTTAATCGTGTCTGCGGAAACCCTTAAAGAGTTTATTTGTTTTAATTATGATTTTAACACCGAGCAACACCGCTAGGGCGTTCGCACTGGACAATGAGTTTTCATACTGAAAATCAATTCAAAAATCGTTTCCTGAAAACGAGCCAGCGAGCTTTAGTGAGCCGCAATAATAATTTTATGGACTTGACTGTAGGACTGTTCATCTCGTGTGCTGAGGTTGTGCTGAATCTCGAGAATACTGTAAGGACAGAATAATAAATTCACCCGGTGTGGTTACAGGGAAATTAATCAATGCTGCTGAATTACGCCATGTCCTAAACTCTCTCAGTCCACGAGTATAATTTGCTATTCATCGTCAGTGATGTCATACTGTGTTTTAAAAGGTTACATTTAGTGTTGTGGAAAGTTACAGCAGGTATAAATGATCATATATTCTTCCGTTTTTGCTCTGGTGAAGTTTAAAAGACAAAAACCTAGCTAGTTGGATTTTCCTGTTTAGGAAAACTGACAGATTAGTTAGTTTTAAGGCTCTGATACTGGAGACTCCTTCCACAAATGATAAATAAACATTTCTGTGGTTTATAATTTGTTCATGTGGATGGGGCTGTTACCAGAGACACCGCTGTAGCCATCATAGATGTTAAGGGGAATAAAAAATATAGAGAATTAGATTTAAAGTGTTTTCAGGGAAAAACAATCAAAAAAAGTAGTCCAGTTGTTTGGAATTGGTTCAAAAGTTATTGTAAGCATTTTTTTTTTTTAAATTCATGATTGTTTTCACGGTGCATTCATTTATACTTTTCTTTTCTTACTAGTACAAATAATTTAATAGTACCGACAATTTTTAATAAATAAATAAATAAATAAATAAATAATAGTTTAAGCCATGTCTCAGCACATCTGTATTATATAGCTTTAAAAAAAAAAGTATGTTTGTTTTTGGTTTTAGACACGCCCCCAAAGCACCACCTCCTTTTTTATAAATCAAGAAAAGGACAAGTTGCAGGTTTATAGAGAAAATATAAGAAGATTTGGGGGCGGAGCTTTGTGGAAGCATAGCTGGAAATGTGGGCTGGCTCAGTGAGTGGATGGATGGATGGATGGATGGATAGATAGATAGATAGATCGATCTCATTCAACCCCACCCATTTTACCTAACACACTTTTAAATAGAGATTTTCAGTACCTCAGTGTTTAGCTTTATTTTATCATTTCTATGCATGAGACGCATCCAAACATGCAGGAGCTCATTTTCAGTGAGTCCCCCACTCCTTACCCCTTACCATTACCCCAGGCTGCTGATTTATGAGGGTGAACCTGGCAGGATCCCTACACTGTATCGCTGAACACACGTGAGAATGAAATGGCTCTGGAAGGCGTGTTTAATTTAATCTCCATGCCTGTCGAGATAAAGTAGAAGGTTGCTCATTCATGTTAAGAGCGAGCCACGTGGAGGACATGTTACCTGAGCCATGAAAATTCATTAGGCGTTTTTCCGGCACAGCGATCAGCTCTGCTGCTTAAAACCCAATCAATGACACCGAGTCCAGTTAAGAACCCCGGCAGCCAATTAACCCGCTGCGGCTATTTATATGGAGCGCACATCATTTAGGGAAATATGAACAGGAAGTGCACTTTGGGGGGGCTGCAGGTCAACACTGCCCCCTGTTGACGGATGGGTAGAATGACATCAGAGAGAGAGAGAGAGAGAGAGAGAGAGAGAGAGAGAGAGAGAGAGAGAGAGAGATTTTATTAATCAGCAATAACTCTTCGGTGTAGCTGGCATTAGATCCATGATGCTGTCAGATTCTCTGTTCTGATTGGCCAGAAAGCGCAGATTGACATTTATTTAACATTTATGTGATTCTTTCTTTCTTTCTTTCTTTCCATCCATCATATCTATTTACACTTCTTTCTTTAGTAGGTAAAGAGATCATGAACATTTAGAGACAGAAAGCAGGAAAATGATATCCGAGTGTTCGTGATGTCTTTACCTATTAATGATAGATAGATAGATAGATAGATAGATAGATAGATAGATAGATAGATAGATAGATAGATAGATAGATAGATGGAAGGATGGATGGATGGATGGATGGATAGATAGATAGATAGATAGATAGATAGATAGATAGATAGATAGATAGATAGATAGATAGATAGATAGATAGATAGAAGGATAGATGGATCTATCTATCTATCTATCTATCTATCTATCTATCTATCTATCTATCTATCTATCTATCTATCTATCTATCTATTATTAATAGGTAAAGAGATCATAAAGACTTAGCTGTTGTTTCAATTTTCTGTTTTTCTTTAATAGGCAGAGATGGAAGGTGTCATTTTATTTTTTTCTTTTCTTTTCCATTCTTTCTTTCTCATTCAGTCTAACCATCTGTCCATCCATCCATCTGTCCATCCATTTAAAATGTATTAATATTTCTTTCTTTCTAAGTGTTCATGATCTCAGTACTGACTGAAGAAAGAAAGAAAGAAAGAAAGAAAGAAAGAAAGAAAGAAAGTACCACAAAGTGTTTTTTTACTTATTCAAGAAACAATTTTTTTTCTTTCTTTCTTTCTTTCTTTCTTTCTTTCTTTCTTTCTTTCTTTCTTTCTTTCTTTCTTTCTTTCTCTCACAGGTAAAGAAATTATAACGGTTTGCTTTTGTATTCTAAAGGTTTATTTTGTTGTTTTCTTTATTCGTTTCTTTAACACGAAGAGATTGTTTCTTTTGTCGTTCGCCTTCTTCGTTTCTTTCCCTCTTCAACATGTAGAGATTGTGAACACTGCATTTTTTCTTTTTGTTTTATTCTTTCTATGTTTTTCTTTCTTTTCCTTTTTTTTATATATATTATTATATATTCCTATTATTTTCTAGAACAGTTAATGAGGTTGAATTGGTTTCACAGGAAAAATACTCAAGAGTTCAGTAATCAGAGATGTATACAAGGAATAAAACACTGTAGTGTGTTACAGGAAAGGGGCGGTGCTTTAGGGGGTTGGGGGCGTTCCTAATTTGCATATTCATATTATGTGAGTTTAAGGATGTAACAAAATAATTCATAGAGAAATAATTCTACACTCGAATACAACTCTACTGTCCAGACCCACTGACCCAGTTCTGTCTGACTGATGGCTCGTTGTACAAAAGTGCTACTAGGAGTGTGTGTGTGTGTGTGTGTGTGTGTTTGATCTGACCATCCTGGAAGAAACCCCATGAACAAGCTCTCTATCTCCAGCTGCGGAAAAATATTCGTTTAACTGCACAGGGATTCACACACACACACAGACAGAGAGGCCTGGCCTGGCACAGTGGGAACCTCACACAAGACGACACCAACCAAAGTGTGGACATCAACAAAAGAGCTGAGATTGTCATCACCGACACAGTGTGTGAGTGTGTGTGTGTGTGAGTGTGTGTGTGTGTGTGTGTGTGTGTAGGTGTGTGTAAGGCTACCAGCTAAGAGCTATTTCACGTTCATAATGTTGTGTTTACCCCAAACCCCACGAGACGTCTGCTGGGGTCAGAGCAAAACAGGGTCACGATCATAATTGATAAGGATTTAAAGAAACTTTTTATCCGGTTAAAGTTACATTAAAAATTTTATGGAACGTCCGCGAAAAAGATGAACCAGAAAAAAATTATAATAAAGAAATAAATCAGTTACCTTTTCATTCAGAACACATGCTCGGTGTTAATTAGGGCTTTAAAACCAACACCTACAGGTCGTTAGCCCGGGGCAGAACAGGTTTATATTGAAAATCAATTCAACAGTTGAATTCTGAAAACTGATTAAGATTTAAGATCAGTAAGATTTAATAAACTGCAATAATAATTTTATGGACATCAGTGTTAACACACACACACACACACAGAGCCCTGGAGGGGATCACAGTGTTTGCTCACGCACTTCACCCTTAATGGGAAAGAAAGGGGACCCGAGTCGCCATGGATACGGAGAGAAAATGTGCGATTAAAGGTGAGTGTGAATGATGGTGACAGACAGCTTGCAGAGGAAACCTCACACACACACACACACACACACAGGAGAGGAGAAGTGTGTAGCGTGTTTGTATTCGAATGTGTAATCAAAGCAGGAGATTTATGGTGTTCAGGGAGTTTGAACCTGGTCAGAAAAATGCTGCTCTCTAATGGACAGATGTGGAACTGCAACATCACGTCACTGCCACCATCATCATCATCATCATCAGTCACCAGCTTTATTTATTAACCTTCATCATTTATTCAAGTGTGTGACTGTGTCTTTACCCGAGTGCGTAGCTGAGTGCGTAGCTAAGTGTGTAGCTGCTCATATATCCGAGCGTGTAGCTGTGTATACACCGATCAGCCATAACATTATGACCACCCGCCTAATATTGTGTTGGTCCCCCTTTTGCTTCCAAAACAGCCCTGACCCATCAAGGCATGGACTCTACTAGATCCCTGAAGGTGTGCTGTGGTATCTGGCACCAAGATGTTAGCAGCAGATCCTTTAAGTCCTGTAAGTTGCGAGGTGGGGCCTCCATGGATCGGACTTGTTTGTCCAGCAGATCCCACAGATGCTGGGTTGGATTGAGATCTGAGGAATTTGGAGGACAAGTCAACACCTCAAACTGGTTGTTATGGTCATCAAACCATTCCTGAACCTTTTGTGCTTTGTGGCACGGTGCATTATCCTGCTGAAAGAGACCACAGCCATTAGGGAATATCGTTTCCATGAAAGGGTGTACATGGTCTGCAACAGTGCTTAGGTAGGTGGTACATGTCAAAGTAACATCCACATGGATGACAGGATCCAAGGTTTCCCAGCAGAACATTGCTCAAAGCACGACACTGTTTCCACCGCCTTCCCATAGTGCATCCTGTGTTCATGCTATGTGTTCCCCAGGTAAGAGACGCACGCGCACCCGGCCATCCACGTGATGTAAAAGAAAACATGATTCATCAGACCAGATCACCTACTGCCTTACGTGCCCATTGTTTCCGCTTTCGTCAGTGGACAGGGGTCAGCATGGGCGCCCTGACTGGTCTGTGGCTATGCAGCCCCATAAGCAACAAACTGTGTATTCTGACACCTTTCTATCAGAACCAGCATTAACTTCTTCAGCAATTTGAGCAACAGTAGCTCGTCTGTTAGATCGGATCACACGGGCCAGTCTTCACTCCCCACGTGCATCAATGAGCCTTGACCGCCCATGACCCTGTCACCGGTTCACCACTGTTCCTTCCTTGGACCACTTTTGATAGATACTGACCACTGCAGACCGGGAACACCCCACAAGAGCTGCAGTTTTGGAGATGCTCTGATCCAGTGGTCTAACCATCATAATTTGTCCCTTCGTCAAACTCGCTCAAATCCTTACACTTGTCCATTTTTCCTGCTTCTAACATCAACTTTGAGGACAAAATGTTCACTTGCTGTCTAATATATCCCACCCACTAACAGGTGCCATGATGAGGAGATACTCAGTCTTATTCACTTCACCTCTCACTGCTCACAATGTTTCGTCTGATCAGTATATATCGGTGTGTATATCTGCCTATAGTTTATGCTAATCATGCTGTATATTATATCTAACTAGCGAGTAGCACAATGACAGTGTTAATGTATGTACAGCTAACTAGCTGATGTTTAACCATAATGACTAGCTTGTGTTGTACTTAGCTATTTGCACAGATTAGTAGTTTAACAGTTCATCGTTAACAGTTCATCGTTGCACGTATTTAAATCAGACAGATTTGATCAGATTAGATGAGCGCGTGACTAGTTGTCAGCTAAGCAGTGTTAGCATTTGATTCTGTGATTTTCTTCTTCTCAGTGAGGCTGAAAGGCCTGAAAGGACATCCATCATGAGTTCTGTTACACGTCTTTTCATCCCTGAGCTTGTGCTTTAACTGGAGATGCCACTACATGCCCCAGCATCTGGACTTGATTCAGATCGATTTATTTAGTCGGTGCTGACTTTTTAGAAACTCTAGACGCTCGCCGTTGTTTTGGAACGACTCGGATTTCTACCTTCGTTTGTGCTCTGCAGCTGGAGACGTGGGTCCGGATCATCCGTCCGTCAGACGCTAGCCAAGGCTCCAACAGCTGAGAAAACAGTCAGCAGATCTCCGTCTGCACGCAGGACATGCAGGACACGCGGGACGACAGGGAAGCTAGCGCTACACTTCAACACGCTTTAACACACTTTATACCACAGAGCTTCTCAAATTTGATCTGCTCACCAGGTGCTGATCCATTTCCTTTAACAGCTTTTCCCTCCCGGCACTTCCTGTTTATATTATTAACACTTTCACTCAGCTAGAAAGCTGCACTCCATATAAACTACAGAAGAAAGAAAGAAGATTAACATGAATAATATCTAAATTATTATAAACTATATGAGAGAGAAAAAAGAAAGAATAGATGATTTATAGATATGCTTGTTGTTACCTATAAACTAGATAAAGATTAATAAAGAAAATGTAAGCAAGGAAGAAAAAAAGAAATGAAGAAAGTTTTTATAATTTTAGAATTTGTTGTAAAAATCATTGATGTGTTTTTGTTAACTATAAACTAGACAAGAGAGAATGAACGAGGGAAGAAAAACAAGAAAGAAAAGAATATAAACTGTATAAGAAAAAAAAAGGGGGAAAAAGGTTGTTTCTGGTAAATAGAAAGAAAGAAAGAAAGAAAGAAAGAAAGAAAGAAAGAAAGAAAGAAAGAAAGAAAGAAAGAAAGAAAGAAAAGATAATTTTTAACATAGACTACATGAAGAAAAAAGGGGAAAGAAAGAAAGATTTTTTTTTTGTTAAATTTAAACTACATTATGAGAAAGAAAGAAAGAAAGAAAGAAAGAAAGAAAGAAAGAAAGAAAGAAAATAAATTATAAAATACAGGAAAAGAACAAAAAAAACAAGAAAGGATCATTTAGATTTAATCTTTTTGTTAAATATAAACTCTATATAGGATTACTGAGAGTAGTTGAAGTGTGATCAGGTATGTTATCGTTTCTATAGCAACGGCTCTTTCTTTCACAGCATCTTGTATCTCATCGTCGTGTAAAAAATCCAACACTGAAAAGAAAGAGACAGAAACATGTAACTTACAGAAACAACAGAAACTCCACTCATTCTCTTAACATTTCTGGAAGGAGTCTCCAGAGTCAGTGACTGTTTATCCTGCAGCTGCGATAACGTAAGTAAGAACAGGAACAAACATGTTTGGCAGAACATCAGATGTAGCTATGAATGGATAAAAAGCGCTAATTTAATAAATAAATAAAATGTAATGATTGTTTTGGAGGAATAACACACTCAGTGACACGCTGTTATAGGAAAATCATCAGCTTCGAAATCTAAAAGATGTTTTATTTCTCCTGCATGAGACACGTCGAGACGCTAAACCCGTCTTCTGATCCTCGCCGCGGTCGTCTCTGAGCAAAAGCTCCGGTCTCGTCACACTGACAGGTAATTAGTCCAGACTTCACGCGCCGGCGTCTCAGAACGAGTCGAGTGTGGGATTTCTGAGCTCTTGTTTCTGTCCAGGAATTGCACACACTTAATAAATCATCACAGAAAAGGCCAGCGTGATGCTAAAAACTGCAACCGAAGCCCATGAGTAAATGTGACACAATCCACAAGTCAGCTTTTAGCATTCAGCATGCGCTAGCGGCTCAGGGAGCAGTGTGTGTGTGTGTATGGGTTTTTGTATTAGCTGTGCTGTGGAGATTTGTCGAATCGACCTGCTGCAGGATGTCACTCAGCTCACAGACGGTGATTTTGCTGAGTCACACGCGTCTGTGGAATAGCAATAGCAAGGAGTGCAGCATGAAATGTACAATGTTCTGGTGAAAAGTAGTAGCTTTGGAGTGAACCTGGGCTTCTTTTTTGTCCAAACAGTGTGCTAGACTTAATGTAAACTAGCTATTTTGGAACTACAGTCTTGCATTTAGCTAGCTGGCTAGCTTAGCTAATTATGCTAAGCTATATTATACTGTGTAATAGATAGCATTACTTGACATACATCCTGTTCAAGGTTATCTTTAGCTAAGCTAGCTGTTAAGATGAATTTGGACTCAGGGGTGTGTTTAGACGTCTGGCTAGCGTAGATAATGCTGTTAAAACTATGCTATGCTGTATAACCGATGGCTGACCATCAAAAAATATCGTTATATGAAGGATCTGTTCCTGCTAGGGTACGTCATCTGAAGGTCAACTTTGTGCGGTGCATTGTGGGATTCCGTGACGATGGTGTTGACAAAATAGTGCAGGTAATGTTAATGCTAGCTGAGGTAACTAGTAAGCTATATTAATGGTAGTGCCACTATTAATCTGGGCTCATGGGCTGAGATTAGATCGCTGGCTAGTTTGTGTAACTGTAGCATGTTGTGTAATTTAGATCTAAGCGAACGCTGAGCAGAATACCGAGTACGAGAAACACAAAATATGAGATCGAGTTTTACGATCAGCTAATCAAATTTAGTTTAGCTCCGCCCCCTTTTCATATTCTCACTCAGACTCAGTAAACAGGAGATCGTCTTTTGCCCCTCTCTCTCTCTCTCTCTCTCTCTCTCTCTCTCTCTCTGTCTTATGCCGCAGGAGGTCCATTCCAGCGCCTCTTCAAAGCCACGCCGTGATGAAACATTACCCTAGTGTTTTGATTTGCCCCTCTGGAGCAGATCAGCTTTTCCACCCACCGTAACATCTCTCCCAAAGGCAAGCTTGGAAACCTGGTGTCATGCATCACACAGGAACTAATCCAGGATCAGTTCTTGGCATTTCATATTCACTTCTTGAATGGTGATCCTAGATAAGCAGCCGTGCGAGCAATGTGTGTGTGTGTGTCTAAGAGCGTGCGAGTGTGTGTGTGTCCAGTCTGTGGAGCTGAGAGAGGGCAAACAGAGCATTATTCAGCAGGCCAGCAGGACGTCCTGTTTGATCCAGAGTAAGGTGGAGGAAAAACATGGCTTTCTAGAGTACTTTCCTGGGCTTATCCATAGAATGCACTGCACACACAGGTATAAATCACACACTCTGTATGCACACATCTATTTTTTATCCATTCTTCAGTCGTCTGTGGATCGACTTTCCTTAAATCTAGGTCATGAAGGTTTTGGAAATGAACTGATAAGCTGAATCAGATGTGTTCAATGAGGCAGAACGTTAAGCTCCGCACTGCTCTGATGTGATCTACGCATCTTATCGACAGGCCGTGATTCAGGCCGCGTAATTAAGTCCACCACTTGAGATGAAAAGAGATCCTCCTCCACCTTTATATGATATAATGTATTTAACCAAGATTTATTTGAGAACAGATTCGAGTTGGATTTTTACTTTTAAACGTCTTCCATTTTGATAACACGGATAATTCCCATGCCGCAGTGGGATTTAGCCTTCGCTACCCAACAAGAGTGATGCAGCGGCGCTTTAGTCCTTTAGTCCGTCACCTCCTCTGCTCAAACGGATGTCAATGCCAACGTCAACACTATCTCGTAGACGGCTAACCAGCCAAGACAAGATTTGCTGAGCACAACACAAATATTTTAATATCATCATGTTTAATGTGGTGGAAAAATAGAATTATCCTTTACACAGCAAGCAGAAAGGGGCGGGGCTACCCTGGATGAGGGGAAAAAATTTTTTCAAGATGTCTGATGCCACGCTGGTGGACATCTTACAAATGTCTTAAATTAGCCTGCATTGTACAATTTACTTATTCGTTTAATTATAAAATTCAGCATATTCTGCTAAAGCTAGCAATGTCACATTATGCCATTTGCCATAGACTGTGAAAAAAGCTTACTTACGTCCAGGTTAGGTAAAAAAAAGAAGAAGAAGAAAAGGTTAGTGTTCCCTTTAAGACGGTACTACCCTTCTAAAATTCATACACTAGACGTCAGCGCATGTGGCATAACTGCACAGTGTATATTACGTCAGTTGGAACGCACCAATTTTTCATAACCATTACCCTTTCTTGTAAAGGGTGCCAATACTTTTAGTGCCAGCGCACAAATATTGCTCAGAAAATGCCATCGTCCATCGCTAGCACCATTCGTGCAGATATGACATTTTATTATTAAATATTAAGTATGTATTAGCCAACAATATATTAGCATTAGCCAAAATACGTCACTGGATGCTGAGTGAAATGACAACAATACCGACACGCTGAAAGATTAATAGACAAGACAAATGTTTTTGCTTTTCCTATTCTATTTTTCAAAGTCAAACTCTTGAGAGAGAGAGCACAGGCTGAACTAAATAAAAGGATAATGAAAGCAGCTGAGAGGAGGGAGTCGGAGCGTTATTCAACAGATCAGCAGGAAGTCACGTTTGATGCAGGATAAGGAGCTACGTGTGATTATGAGGTGGACGAAAAAAAACATGTTTTTCTGGGCCACTTGTGTATGCCTGCTAATCTAACGCAGTACACAGATAAACATGTGCATCATGTGTCCTTGATACCATTGTTGCTCTTGTACCCATGTGGAGCTAAACTCTATATACAGAGGAACCTCGGCATAGGAATTGAATTTGTTCTGGAGGCGACTTCGTAGGGTGAAAATTTGTACTGTGAAACAAATTTCCCCATAAGAAATAATGTAAATGCAGATAATCCGTTCCAGCCGCTCAAAAATATGACCGATACGAAGTGTACTGAACTGAATGGCTGCTTACAAAGAACTGACCCAAGCCAAGCATTACATGTCAAGGGTCCTCACAGGAAGTCGTGCCACCAAGCTTGGGCTAAAAATTGAACAGACTGCCCACACCACCAATCTGTCAACAAAAAAACTATCTATCTATCTATCTATCTATCTATCTAGATAGATAGATAGATAGATAGATAGATAGATAGATAGATAGATAGATAGATAGATAGATAGATAGATAGATAGATAGATAGATAGATAGATAGATAGATAGATAGATAGATGTTTGTCTATAAAAGGTTATGAATATTTATTCCGTACTAAAAATCCTGTTTTTTGTTGTTACCTGTTAGTCAGCTAGCAAACCAACAACGGAGATTGTGAACATTTCTGAACTGTATTAAAATCCTTTCAGAAAACCTTTTAGCTCATGATATCCAGCTAGCTAACTTAAGTATGGAAGATTTAAACAGAACTAAAATTCCCAAACCCATGTCATTCTCATCTCATGCTGTTCAGCTCCCTTTTATCAACAGCACAGAGATTCCTCACAGAATCCCTGTCAAGTTAGCGCATGTTAGTCGGCTAGCTTGTTAGCTCGAGTTGTAAATATCACGAACATCTCTGAATAGGAGTGAGATTCCTCTCAGAAAGTTAAAGCTAGCTAAACGAATTAATAAAAAAAGAAGAAAAAAAAATGAACCCGAGAAAAATGAAAAACGGAAATCCTCATCAGCCAGAACGGTTAGCATTCGGAGTGATCTATAATGACTTGAATAAATATATGTCTCTCAGATTAGCGCATTTTTAGCACTTTAGCCTTAAGACAGCGTGGTCATGTTGTCTGGGGCCCATGTTAGCATGTCTCCTGATTCTGAGAAGGAACTGAAACGCGTTATTTATTCATTAATTAGCTGATTCTAGCGAACTAAGCATGAATTGCTGGAATTCAGAAGGGGAAACCGTGCAGCCGCGCCCAGGGCAACTCTCTCTCACTGAGCGGGCAGCCTGTGGTGCTTTGACTGACCACAACTTCCTGCTTAAATCCACATAATAGACCTTTCTTTTTAAAAAATGCATTTTAAATGTTTATAATCATTACGTAAACTGCACATATAAGTGTTTATTTATTACTCTGTATGTTATTAGGCTTACATTGTTATCAAAAACTCGCAAGTTAAAGTATTTGTACCTAACCGACCCCCAGAGCTAATTAAGTGTCACGACATAAACTAACACAGTCAAAGTGACAGTGCTGAAGATGAGCATTTTTCCACTTTAATTAAGCCTGTCGTTCTTCATAATAAACTTGTTAGGGTTTTAACAGCGCTGCTGTAATGGAAGTTGGCTGTTTTCTGTATTTAATTACATACTCGGTCTGTAAAAGTAAAACTTTATGCACTGACTCGACTTCCAAATCGATAAACATATAGGTAGATGAGTGCAGAGATCTAGCCACCATGTTAAAGTTCCTAAATGTGGTCCTGGAGAACTTGCATGAACACACACACACATCACCTCAGTGTGTGTGTGTGTGTGTGTGTGTGTGTGTGTGTCAGGACTGTTAATTAGCTGTGCTTAATTACGTCAGGTGTAGGTGCAAAGAGAAAAGATCAGGCTGAAAAGAGAAAAGGGTCATATTGTTTAAGCTCAATGCAACACAACCGAATCGTTTTTTGTTTTTTTTTGTTTTTTATTAAACGCTTATTTGGCTATAAATTCATTTTATATTATGTCATTTATTTAAGAAGAGTTGAGCGAATCAGCATGTCTGAAATGGTCTGACTGAACCGATTCTCAGACTGAATCGTAACACCGAGTCGTTTGTGTGTGAGTGGAAAATCTGGAGAGCCAGATTTGACTCTTTGTGTGAGTCGATTCAGCAATGAATCACTAAATCCCCGCAGGGTTTTTGCGACTAAAAAATCTTGCTAAAAGAAATCAATTAATAATTAAAAGCAAGTAAAAACCACGCTTGTGATTAAGCTGTCAAAAACATGAGTCTGTTTGAGTTAACAATGAATCGTTATTCCTCAGTGTCCGAATGCTGAACCGTTTGAATGAACCGACTCTTCGAACTAGACTAGGCATAGTAATATCGGCTATGGAAACAGATACTAATGTTTTAATTTATTTGTATTTTAGGGTTGCTAATTAATGAATTCATTTCTGTAGAAAGAAATAAACACATAATTTAATATTAAAGAGAATAACAATTTATTGTTTTTAAGTGGAGTGAATGAGTTGAGTAGCCTACATAGTCTAGATATGTCATCAAAACAGTTCTTTCATAAGGGACTTATTTTTTGTAATATATGTTAAAACTATTATTTTATTTATTTTAATATTTTTAATATTTAAGAAATATTTATTTCTTTATATTTTTTGCAAGCATTACTTTCTATAAAACGTTTCATATATTTTGGCCAATATAAAAAAATATTATTTATATTTTTTAAAAATCTATTAATATATATTTTTTTAAATATTAAAGGTCAAATTAAGTCGTTTTTACCTGGATAATGAGCCTCTACTGCTTCTTGTTATATTGGTTTCCGCCGCTAGATGGTGCTAAAATTCACTTTTCTAATTTTTTCTCAGCAGCAGGATTTAAAGGAATGACTGTAAAGTAAAGCAGACTGCTGAAGTAAGCAGGATGTCTGAGCAGCACAGAGTCATGATTAAAGACTGAATAAGTGATAAATAAATAAGTGCAGTCATGGCATTTGCTGTTTCGGTGAAATTAGGGTTAAAATGCAGAAATGTGCAGAAAACCTTTATATACTAAAGAGTAAAGAAAAGAGTGTTTACAACAAGTTTACACATTTTACAATGTTATGTAAGAATTCAAATATTTAATTCTGAAAGTAAAGAAGGAAAATGTTAAAATTAAAATATATCATCAGCAACAATAACAGCTCCAGCTTTATATATTCAGAGTATAGTAGTTTTAATCTGTACACTCTTAGAGAAAGGGTTCTTCTAGGGGTTCTCTGTGTCGTTATGGGTTCTTGGTCTCCTAAAATGGTTACAGGCTTGACCTTTTATTATCCAGGTTCTTGTCCATAAAAATATCTTTAATTGACCTTGTTTTTATTTTTATTTTTCTATATTGTGTTATAGACAATGTCTATATATTACCTGAGTCTCATAAATAGGTTCTAGCTTGAAACTATTTTCAGAGAAAAGTGTTAAGGATTCACAAACTGTGATCATAGGAGAGCAACTTACATGATCCTGAAATATACAGGTGGGGGGGGGGGGATGAAAGAGAGAGAGAGAGAGAGAGAGAGAGAGAGACATGGAGAGAGACAGGGATAGAGAGAGAGAGGGAGACAGGGAGAGAGACATAGAGTGAGAGAGAGAGAGACAGAGAGTGAGAGAGAGAGAGAGACAGGGATAGAGAGAGAGAGGGAGACAGGGAGAGAGACATAGAGTGAGAGAGAGAGAGACAGAGAGTGAGAGAGAGAGAGAGAGAGACAGGGATAGAGAGAGAGAGGGAGACAGGGAGAGAGACATAGAGTGAGAGAGAGAGAGACAGAGAGTGAGAGAGAGAGAGAGAGAGAGAGAGAGAGAGAGAGAGACAGGGATAGAGAGAGAGAGGGAGACAGGGAGAGAGACATAGAGTGAGAGAGAGAGAGACAGAGAGTGAGAGAGAGAGAGAGAGAGAGAGAGAGAGACTGGGATAGAGAGAGAGAGGGAGACAGGGAGAGAGACATAGAGTGAGAGAGAGAGACAGAGAGTGAGAGAGAGAGAGAGAGAGAGAGAGAGAGAGAGAGGGAGGGAGACAGGGATAGAGAGAGATGCTTCAGGGTTCTCACTGTCAACTGGAACTAGTCACTAGTGATGTCATCAGTGTGCGCCTCTGCCTGATCTACTTGAAAATTCCCTCCAGACACACCAGCTGGATCCCCGACAAACAATCTGCTTTGAGTTTGATCACATTTCACTTGTTTACTCGATGCTTACTTGGTCTAAAAATGGCTTAAACTGGAGCTAGTTTGGAGTGATACTGTTTCAGTATCTTCAGTAAATAAACATCGATCTTTTTTTTTTTTTACAACCTGAAATTCAGAGCAAAAATTAAGGCCTTAAAGCCGAACGGTGAGTTTGGAGGTGCAGACTGATGACATCATGCAGTGGAGAAAGAATGTAGTTTCATGAAATACAGAGATGTTGATCCAGGGACATGTCCTGCCTGATAAAATCACCCTCATGTCAATCTTCTCAGGAGCTGATCCCGGGTTGTGTTCACAGTGTGAGTGATGTCCTGGGTGCAGGGTGAAAACAGAGATTTGGTTTAATATGTTTTTAAATACATGTATGTATGTGTGTGTGTGTGTGTGTGTGTGTGTGTGTGTGTGTGTGTGTGTGTGAGAGAGAGAGAGAGAGAGAGAGAGAGCGAGAGAGAGAAGCAGAGATAGACAGTGGGAGACAGACATACAGAGGCAGAAAGATAGAGACAGACAGAGGGAGAGATACAGACAGATAGAGACAGTCGGAAAACGACAGGCAGACAAAGAGGGATAAAGACAAAAAGAGAAAGAAAAACAGAAGGGAGGAGACCAAGAAAAAGACATAGGCATACAGAGTGAGACAGAAAGAGGAATGCATAGAGAGAGAGAGAGAGAGAGAGAGAGAGAGAGAGAGACAGACAGACAGACAGACAGAAAAACATATGGACTGAATGAGACAGACAGATAGACAGGGAGAAAAACATATAGACTGAATGAGAGAGAGAGAGAGAGAGAGAGAGAAACAGACTGAAGGAGACAGAGAGAGAAAGACAGACAGACAGACAGACAGACAGAGAAAAAAACATAAACTGAATAAGAGAGAAAGAGTGTGTTTAATATTATTTGTATTAGTAATAGTATTGTTGTTGTTGTCACGTGCGCACGCAGTCTTGTCCAATGCACTAGAAAATAAAAGATGAATAATAACATTGTTGTTTTTTTAAGCCTGTGTGTTTTATTATAGTGTTGTTGTTGTTGTTGTTGTTGTTGTTGTATTAATGTCGTCACACCTCCTGAAACACGCACACAGAAGTTTGGGAGCTCGCCCTGTTGCTTTAGTTAAAGCCCCGCGGTGCCGCTGATGGCTCGCGCTCCTCCTCCAAAAAGCCCCGCGGGGGCACGTGATGCTTCAATCAGATTATTCCACTGGATGGGAGTGTGTGGAGGTGGGGGGCTTTAGAGGGGCTTCGGGGTGGGAAAGGGGTGAGGGGTGAGGGGAGAGGGGGGTAGGTAAGAGTCTCAGTGATGCTACTCTCTTCATTCACTCCCCTCGCGCGGAGAAACTCAGCAGCACGAGACGCGGAGCTCATGCGCGCGGTTTGATCACAGTTTGGAGTTGGACCTGTTGCTGACCTGTTGCAGGATTTTTTTTTTTTTTTTTGCATGCATGCAAGCTGAGTACAGGGACGGGGCTGTTTAGATGTTCGTCCAGCTCGAGTGTCATGTAGCTGAGATAAAGTTTTTTCTTTTTTCGAAGTCGTTGTTAAGGTATAGAAATATAAACAAGGCACGTGCATGTAAACTGTGATAGTTTGACAGACAGCATGGCGGACACGCACCGCACCGTTCACCGGATTCCCGTCATCCCGGAGCCCTGAGAGCGGACAGGAGCGGGATAAGAGTCCGGGGGAATCTCTGCCGGGAAGCGGGAAGCGCGGAGCCGCGATGGTGCTCACGCGGTGCGCGTTCATGCGCGCGTGCCTCGCGCTACTCCTGCAGGCCAGCCAGTGGAGCGCGAGGGAGAGCTCGAGCTGCGACCTCAACAGGAAGGTAAGCACAAGTTGTTTTTTGTTTTTCTAAAAAAACAAAAAACAAAAAATAAACATCAACAACACTGAATGCAATTAACGCGGTTTAGACTTGTTCTCTGATTTACTCAAAATCTGTCAATAAAACTAATAAAAGTATTTAAAAAGTTTGTTTGTGTCATTTTAAAGCACTGGATTGACACATTGGTGTAGCTTTTAAAAAGTCCATCAGCCTGTTGCTTTCAGATATTCTGCTCATAAATAGTATTAAATCATTTAAACCGGAATAAATGCACTGGAATTAAAATAAAAGAAGAAGAAGAAAAATTATTATTTTTAGATATTGTTATAGTAAATATGCCATGATGTAGCCTGCTTATTTTCTCTTATTTTATGCAGTGTCAACTTTACAAAACAAGCCATTTAATCACTTTACCCGAAAAATGATCAGATAAAATCCTCATATATTAAAATATCCCTTTTTTATAGCAAATATCGCGTCATGTATCCTACTTTTCTCACTATCCTACTTTGTAACACAGACATTACAAAAGCAAAAAAACAAAAAAAAATCTTTTTAAACAGATTAAGCGTAAAAATTAAAATGCGGGTTTTTCCCCCACGTTATTTATTTATTTTTTTAAATTAAGTTAAAATCATCCCACGTGATCGCATTATTCCTGCTGAATGGAATGTGTAAAGATGTCCAGCAGAGTTCATTAATCTTTCCTGTCCTGCGACGTGTATTGTATGAAATGACATATTAACAGCCCATTACGGCAATTAGCGGCTTTCCAATATACATTTGGGAAAAGTGTTATTTCCTATATTTGGGAACATTTCCTATATTGTGCAGTCGCGCGCATTTACACTTAGACCGAAAACGCGTAATGCCTGGGTTGTAGAATAACGCAGTTATTCTTATATTATTGTATGATAATGTCTGACGTATTTAAAATAAACAGATAGTAAAGTCACATTAGTGTTAATGTATCTGAAATTCAGCATGATTTCCAATTTATAACACCTTTATAACAACACACGTTTCTGCTCAGTTAGATCTGTGAGCTGTCCGAGTCACAGTGATCACTGACCACTGCTTACACTCTTTCTTTCACAGCAAAGTGAGCTCAATTCCTTCCTCTGGACGATTAAGCGTGACCCACCGTCGTATTTCTACGGCACCATTCACGTGCCCTACACACGGGTTTGGGACTATATCCCTGAGAACTCGAAAAAAGCATTCCAGGAGAGCAATATTGTGTACTTTGAACTGGACCTCACTGACCCGTACACTATTTCAGCACTGACTCGGTGCCAGCTGCTACCGCAGGGTGAGAACCTGCAGGACGTTCTGCCGAGAGACATCTACCGCCGCTTGAAGAGGCACCTGGAGTACGTCAAGCTCATGATGCCATCGTGGATGACTCCGGATCAGAGAGGAAAGGGTCTGTATGCCGATTACCTGTTTAATGCCATTGCAGGTAACTGGGAGCGCAAACGGCCTGTGTGGGTCATGCTCATGGTGAACTCGCTGACCGAGGCGGACATTAAGACCCGTGGCGTTCCCGTGCTTGACCTCTACCTGGCTCAGGAGGCAGAGAGGATGAAGAAGAAGACGGGAGCGGTGGAGAAGGTTGAGGAGCAGTGTCATCCTCTCAACGGGTTGAACTTCTCCCAGGTGAGTGATGCTCAAATGTATAACTCTGACAAAAAACTCCAACCGCTCCAGTGAAAAACCTTCTGTTTCTAAAAGTAATGCAGCATGAAAACACATGATTGAGTCAGATCTGCTGCTAACTGCAGTGTCAAAGCTCTGCAGCATCAGCGCTGAAATATTACCACAAGCCCTTGGTGCAGTGTTGCGTTTAAAGCTTCACGGGGCAGATGAGTGGCTGTGACTGGTGGAGGGACAGGGGGCCACAGCAGGTGTGGGGTTTCTATCAGCTGAACAAATAGTCTGCTCCTGGCATGTCTTCCGTTATTAAGATAAATTTGAGAGTAATGGTTTTCGTCTGAACCCGACTCAAAACGCCCTTGTTGCAGGAGTCGGCTTATTAGGCGGCCGCAATTACGAGCGTCCTTCAAAGCACACAGAGCTGCTCAGAAATCGTGTAGCGGCTTCTGGAATTTGGGGCTAATACGGGGACGGAACTAAGGGGATTACTCATGGCAATTTTAAGCTAACACTCAGACGGCTAAACACAGAGCTGGTGCTCATAGACTTCAGGTCCGTGCTGTGTAGTCGGCTCTGTCCTGGCGGTGTAATCGCTCTTATTACGATAGGACAGGAGGAAGATTGTCTGAAACTCTTTCTCCTGCCTCGTGAAGGTTAGATGAAGATGAAGCTCTGATTCCGCCGACGTCTCTCTCTAACTGTAATTTTCCTTGTCGCAACGAATCACTTGTAGTTTGGTTGATGCTAATGTTGTAGCTTGTGGACGTGGTCCTGTCCAGCAGTTTCTCGCTGATCAGTGTTTGATTTTTCGCTACATGGCATACTAGGTTTGTTAACAGATTAGCTAACTAGGTAAAGCTAGCTAACAAGAGGCATGACTGTTTTCTTCCATTTTTGTGTGACAAACATTAAAAAGGAGCCAGAGTTGCTGGTTGGAACTCAACTTGTGATTGGGGAGCTAAAGAAAAGTCGGACCTCGCGCGTGATTGCGATTGGTCTGAGGAATCGTGGGAGCCTTATCTCATTTGCATAAAAATCGATCTTCTTAGGATTGGTTGCATTTTAGCGTGAATGTAGTTTCGAGCTTTTTGTAACTTTTACTGTATTTTACTGTGAGTGTTGATGGAGCTTCTAAGAAAGGTCATGTCTCGGTAACTGTGTATGTTTGTGGAAAAGCAGCCATAATATATTTCTAACAAGTTAATGATACAGTAAAGACAGGAAAATATCAGTTTAAGTAGCTTTCCATTATAATTATAGCTTGGGGTGAAAAGATATACTTCCTGAAATGAAGCCTTTTCTGCAGGGTGAACCATCCCAAACATGAAAATTATGAACAAAACTCGCATCCATCACCTAACCTCTCATCCTTCAGAGTTAATTATCTTTCTTTCAAAGCAGCAAATCTTTATAAGACACTCGAAAAGTCCACACTCGTCTCCTTCCGGAAATGTACCAGTTCCCAGACCTTGTGGTGTGCAAGGTCTCCATGTCTATTAAGGAGAATGATTAGGTTGTCAAAGAAAACCCCCAACCGATCCCATCCAAAACATCACTGCACTTTCTCTGCTGATCTTGGATTAAGGGTTCTGCTAGACAACATTCATTAGGAGAAATGCACCAGGAGCCTAAGAGCTGGAGCAGCCCTCATCAAGGTGCTGTAGGTGGCACAGGGTTGGAGACTGTAAAGGGAAGTTCTGGGGTCTGGCTGCTGTCACGGACGGTAATGAGGCGTAGAGTGATGATGAATGATGACGCGCTTAGTTTCCATCCATCTCCAAGAGGAACACGGAGGAATGTACGGTAACCTCGTCCTCCTCCGGGTTCAACAGCTTCAAGGAAAACTTGTGAGAAATCCAAAAGTAGTTGGCAGAAAAGTTGGAAGGGAGAAAAGTCGGAATAGTATAGCCGACACCTGAGGTGGGCTGTGACATCGTGAATCAGATTCCACTTATAAAACGTACAAGATTATGGATGCCACTAGCTGGGCTTGAGTTACTGTACTGTTTCCTTTTGGTTCTCCACTTCCTCCCACCTTCTTTATAGGTGGAACGGCTAGCAAATTGTCACTAGGTGTGAATGAATGTTTGCATATCGTCCAGCAGTAGATTGGTGTCCAATCCAGACCAGTATTCCCAGAGTGGTACAAGCCCAGCGTTTCCGGGTTTGGCTCTGGATTCACCGTGACCCCGACCATGGTTACTGAGGATGTCCTTCTCATCATCTTGACCAATCCAGAAAATCCAGTCGTTCTTTGACAATACTGTAAATACGTCATGCTGCTAAAATGTAAAATTTTTGGCACCCTTGAGTAGGAGTAGGTCCAATATGGGTTTTTTTTTTTCCAGCTAACAACACAATGGTGGTGATGGTTCAAGGAACCTGCCGGGGTTTTTTTTCCCAAGAAACATTTCAAGTGTAAAATTTGAAATATTGTATGGAATAATAACTGTTGAATTTTACAAGTAATAAGCCACGTCTGAGTTTAAGGAAATAGTTTATCGCTCAGAATCGAATCAGCATCTACACACAGCACAAAGACGTCGACGTAAACGAGGTTATACGCAGGAACGGTAAGGCATGTTGGAGATATCGCAAGCACCTGAAAGGATGTTGTTCATTTTTATTAATAACTTCTCCACACAATTATTTAACTTTTATGGAGACAAACAACATTGTCTTTCAAATCTACTAAATCAAAAAGAATATTAAAATAATAGAAATTTTCTACACTGATACTTATTTTTGTAGTCTCCCAAGAATGAATAAAGAATCCATAATTCATTAGATTGCCTCAGTAAAATCATTTTGTTTTTAGCACAGGTGGTAGTTTTTACGATAGGATTTATTCGGTTGAATTGAACTTGAATCCATTTAATCTTGCTGTCAGTCATCGCGTCTCTCTGGCATATCCCCATTAGGCATTAGATCTTTTGATGATGTGTTGAGAGAAATGCCTGAAAGTCACTGGAGCTTAGATTCTCCCAAACAGCAGTGGTCTTCTTTGTATCGGCAGCATTTAGGCATTGAGCCACGTGCTCTGGGGAATTTGGCCGGAGCAGGAATAAATGTCCAAAGCGCTTACTAATCAGATTAAATCCAAATGACCAATATTTCCATCAAGAGCGGAAACAAACACACACTTTTTTTTTTTGTTGTCTGTGGTGAACTGAATTCTGGGTAGTGATAATAATTCGTCCATGTGCTTAGTACCCAGATTGAGACGGATTGTAAAATGCTGTTCTTCCCCCGAGGGGGTTGATGATTACAAAGGAAACAAAAATAGCAGCAGTAAACCATATCCATACCGAAATCATAATTCACATCGGCCAGATTTGCACGCTGTTTAAACAGGCCTTGCATGATCAAGACGTAGAACAACAGGTGGTTTCAATTCAGCTCGTCTATGGCAAAGAGAGTAGAGAGGAACGTTGGCGGGTTTATAGGGAGGTTTGACTAAGACTGCAAGACGCAGACGGTTGTTTTGACGCTGCAGCGAGTCAAGACCGCTGAACTTGAGCTGTCTGGATTTATTACTTTAGACAAAATGTGGATTAACGGCATGATGTCCTGTCTCAGCGTATTTCTCATTCATGCTCTTCCAAGACTTCCAGACAGACGGTGATACGTTTTAATCCTTCTGGAGTGATCGAGGCTTCTGCACTTCATACTGGGATCCTGCAGCCAACATCACTTATTAGAGTGTATAATAAAGACCTGAATCGAGACGGATTCACATCCAGCACGACTGATTAAAACCAGGCAAGCTGACTAAGTGAACCCCAGGGGTGCCAATATTTTTGTCTACAAAATGTCAGGTATAAATTTGGTCAGTCGATGTTACAATACAACAAAAATCCAGTATGTTGTTTTCTCTGGTTGAATATTAAATGGTGAACTTTCGAGTCACACCATGCACTCGGTTATTTCTTTGTGATAGAAGTATTGGCACCCAATAACCGGTTTAATTTGAGGATGGATTAGATATGCATCTTGTGTAGTTTAACAAATATGAAAATGAGGTACATATTTGAACCAAGAAGTTTTTTGTTTTTTTTTAAATCTATGAAAATACAGTATTTCCATTTTATGCGGAAAATAGAAGTGATCTTGCCTTCACAGAGCAGCCAGAAAACGTTTTTGTAATAAAAGCTGCAGACTTTTAGTACATTAATTTAGGAAACTGCTGTAACCTGCTGTCTGGTAGGAAACCCATCCTAACTCAGGCGACTCAAATGAACCTAAGGGTGCCAATACTTTTGTCACAGTGAAAATAGATGAAATGGTGAGAGCAGATTTTTTTTCAACTTGGGAGGTGGATTTTACTTAAAATGAAAAAAAAAACTTCACTCAGAAAAGAACAGAAAGAAGAAATAAATAGAAACATTACATTTTGTGATGAAATTGCCAGAAAATAATTTTTGGCAGACTTTCGCTACATGACTTTACTAGCTTGCTAGCCAGAGATATTTTGGGACAATTTAGTGGTGATTGGCACGGAGTCTAGCTCCACCCATCTGTCATACTTTGATGCTAATGATACCTGGGCAGAAAAAGGAAGCAAATTCAGCTGTTGCTGTATCGGTAGCACCGGTCAAACTTCGTATGATTTTCCATCCTGTGCCCTGTATATATTCATGCCCTGACTTCCACCAGGACCTCGCGTACACGCTGGTGTCCAGCGACCGCACTCACGGTATCGGATAGCTGGGATGTGCCGTCTGTCCCTATCAGCATCAATGGCGCTATTGAAATAAACCCAGTAAGGATCAGTGAAGAGTCTTGGGAGATTTCAGGGCACTAATGCAGGCTGGGGGAACTTGAGGGGGTGGGGGTGGGGGGCGGGGGGGCGTAGGAGATGTGAGTGTCACGTTGCAGCCGCCCTCGAGCACTTCAGAGGTTAAGCACCTTGCTGAAGGACAGAGCTTAGAGAAAGGGGCAGGTAATTGAGATAGCCCTCGTGCCATATCTGAGATTTCAACCAGTGACCCTGTGTGCCAAGCTGCACAGTCGCCGGCACACGTCTCCGCTCCCAGGCTCATGTTGCGTTTTCGTCAACGGCTCCAGATGAGGTTATGAAACGAGACGTCTGTCTCTATTTACAGATGTCTGAGTCAGATTAAAGGAAGTCTGCTATGCGAGATCTTTTCGGGCTCTCTGCAGCCGAGCCTGCGTTCGTGGCGTCGAAGGAGACGTCTCTCACAGCAGGTTATCAGAGCCAGGAGCGTCTACGTGCATCCTCTGTCGGCCGTCCTCTAGTGACCATCCTTAGTCCTTAATCTGACCAGAATCCAAACTCGGAAAGAAAGAGAAAGGAAGCAATAATCCTCTGCTTTATGGATGTCAGGTCGCAGGCGCCGAGTAAAAACAGCGTATATTTTTAAGACGTAATGTTCTCTGAGTAAATTTCACGCTTACTCGAGGACTAAATATAGTCCTCAAATTCTATTTTCCATTTCGGTTCCATACATAAACACAATTAATCAAGGAGGTGCAGAATTAAACATTCAACAACTACCCAGAGACTCGTATCAAGGCCTCGGTCTTGCTGATACCTAACCCAGATCAAGGCTTTGATAAAAACCTAGATTAAAGTCGACGCGATCAAATGGAGCAGGACTAAACGACATCGTCCAGGCCAGACGCAGATGTCATTAAAGATATTACGAGCTTGTAGCCTTTTTTTTCTTCTTCAAATGCCTAATATGCCTTAGACAAATAACTTGCTGTGTTATTTACGCTAGCGCGGAGTTGTGACCTTTTCTTGTCCGTGCGTTAAATGGAACGTTTCCATTAAAGCAGACTCGCTCATTTTTACACTTTATTTCTGAATTGCTGGCACCGCCGACGTTTTCCATGAGTGTTTGCAAGTCGAACAAAACACTTTGTGTGTGTGAAAGTGGCTGGGCGTCGGCGAGGCTGCCTTTTTGTCGCGTCTTTTTTCCACCGCAACACCTGCGTGAGAGTGTTTAGCTGTAAACGTGTATTGTTTTTAATAGAGGTTTAGGTAATGCAGCGGTAGCCTTCTGGAGCTGCTGCCATCGTTGACTTTTATTTCAGAATGGAGGGGGAAAAAAATAATACTCAAACGAGATGTTAGAGTTTTTGGCTTTGTATTACAAACAAACTCTAATAGTTCATAGTTTAGTTTAGAGCTAAAATTAACAAACGACCCAGATGTGTATCAGCCATTACTGTGTAGCTAGTGGCAAGAAAACAGATTCAAGATTAGTGTTAGTACCTGATGTACTGCTTATATGGGTCACTATGTGCTTTAAAAAATAAAAAAATAAAATAAAAAAAATTGCAAGAGCGTGACGGTGAAAAAAAATGATCGCTGAAAAAACCAGAGCCAAATTTTCCACTTTATTTTAATGCACTCAATACATATTTATTTATTTATTTATTTATTTTACAGCCCATTTAAGTGAAAAAAAAGACATGTTGAAAATCTTTTTTATTTTTTTATTCTATTTTGTTTTTTAGGTCATTTTCTTTCAATTTGGAGTTCATGAATGTTTGATTTCGGGGGGGGGATTAGTTCCTAATTATAAATAAATAAATAAATAAATAAATAAATAAATAAATAAATAAATAAAATAAAATAAAATAAATAAAAATAAAAATAATTTTTCTTATTTTTTATTTTCCATAAATTGGACCGAATCTTGCCAATCCAGAGGTTTGGACATGTCAGTAATCAAACGTACAGATTTAATAAAACACAGTGTGACTCTGTATTAGCTGACTGTATGAAATCCTCGTGCCATGCTGTATATACTCTACTGTATGGATCTATAGTGCTGCTCCAGGAGCAGTGTGAGCTTTATAAACCCCGTCATCATCCTGCCCCATTGTTCTTCTCCTGCAGTGAAACAACTGCTGAGAGACTCATTTGTGTCAAGCCATAATGACTCTGCCCAATTACCAAGTGTGTGAGCTGCTCAGCACCAATTATAACCCCTATTGTCCTCTCCTGGGCAGACACACAGCGGTCTTTAACGTGCTAATGCATTAGTGCCCTGCGAATGTTAACCACACAGTCTGCTGGGATTTCAACCTGTTGCCCTTGGCTTTTTACTTTACTCAGAAGTTTTCTGGAATACAAGAGAAGGGTTGTGCAGAAAAACTCTGGGGCTGAATTTGAACTTAAAATTTTATGCTAACTTCTGAATAATTGGGTTTGAATAAATCTGACAGGAAGTTTCCACAAAAAGATGTTGAATAGAAATGGATTTGGCGCCCGAATTGACTGGTTTTGGACATTAACTAACAGAAGAAGCTAAGCAAGGATGCTAAAGAGCGCTTTAATTATCACATGCTTACCTGAGATACAATTTCTTTTCAAAATATTTCACAAATTAATAGAATCAGAGGTTTTTTTTTTCTCTATTGAAATCGCACCAGGTCTAACAATGACTGTTATGTGTTGTTGTTTATGCTAATTGTTCTAGCACTCAGTTAACGTGATGCTAATTAGTGCTAACTCACTTCTTTACTCAGCTATACGAGCCTCGTAGCTCTCCAGCTGTGTGTGATGTTTCTGAGGTGATTTGGGATTCAAAATGGCCGCCACTACAGTAGATCTAAACACATGCTAAATAGCACTAACCTACATTAGCTACACTAGCCTCGTAGCTTTGATACAATCTTGCACAACAAACATGCAAGATCAAGTGAGTTCAGATTCAAAATGGCTGCCTGTTAACCTGTTTATAATGGTGTAGTTTTTTTTAAAAAAGAATTTTATTCCACATAAAGCGTCACAAACCACACTGACAGGTTACTTATTAGCATTTGAGATTATGACAAAATGCTAATTAATGCTAAAGCACGTAAGCATATATGAAATGATCTATCATCTAGAGAAGACTTGAGCTAGCTGTATGATCAGTTTAGCTCGCGGTCAACATGAAAGCATGCTAATAACTTCCTGCGCGAGGCTTGTAGCTCTGATGCAATCTTTCTACGTCCAAACTTCCAAATGATTTCAGTTTCAAAATGGCCGCCGCTACAGTCTTCAGCTTAGCCAGACTACAGCGGTGACATTATTCTTAATAGAAACGTACAAAAGTGGAACGGACGGGAAGATGGAAATTCTTCAGATGTCACCTTTATGCTGCTTGAGCCTTTTGCGTAATCATTTTATTGAGCAAAATAATACGATAAGATGCTAATCAGTGCTCATAAACATCGTCTACTGGCTACACCGGTGTGCAACTCGGGCAACGTTCCAAAAAAGTCCATCTTTCTTGAAATGAAGCACAAACTAGCCAGTTGACCTCGTGTTGTATTTGCTGTAGATGATCTTTCTTTAGCTACAGGTGTCAACAAACATTTGTTAAAGTTAAGATGTGATTAAAAAAAAATAAAATAGCGTGATCCTGCTAGTTAAAAAACGTTATCTGGATTATTCCAATCCATCTCGGTATGTGTCTGGTAAGTGCACTTGTTTAGATTATAGGGAGCTTCCTAGGAGGTTGGTGTATGCTAGCATGCCTTCAGCAGCTTCTAATAGAGAGAGAGAGAGAGAGAGAGAGAGAGAGAGAGAGAGAGAGAGAGTGCTAGCTTGACTCCTGGCATGCGACTTGAGTGTAAACAGCCGACTCACTCGATGTGATTAATAGGACGAGGAGAGAAATACTCAGTGGAAACAGACAGTACTGACGACAGGGAAATAGAGGAATGGAGAGAGAGAGAGAGAGAGAGAGAGTTTCATGGCTAACGTGTAGCAAAAGACAGATGGTTAATTCACACCTCTAGCTGTTGAACCACTCATTGCTGCCCTGACAGACTTCCTGGAAGACACTAACACAACACACACACACACACACACACAGTCTTACAAACACACTCACTCACACAGACACACAGTCTTACACACACAGACTCAGATACACACACACAGACTTAAACACATTCACACACACAATCTTACACACACACATATACAGACTCTAATACACACACTCACTCAAACTCTCACACACACACACACACACACACACACAGTCTTAGACACACACATACTCACTCACACACTCTCACTCACAGACACACTCACTCACCCACTCACAAACACAGTCTTACACACTCACTCAAACACACACACACACACACAGTCTTACACACTCACTCAAACACACACACACACAGTCTTACACACTCACTCAAACACACACACACACACACACACAGTCTTACACACTCACTCAAACACACACACACACAGTCTTACACACTCACTCAAACACACACACACACACACACACACACACAGTCTTACACACTCACTCAAACACACACACACACACACACACACACACAGTCTTACACACACACTCACTCACACAGACTTACCCACTCATGGGCACTCACTCACACACAATCTTACACACACATACATACACCCTCCTACACACACACTTAGTCACACACACACTCGCTCACTCACACACGCACAGTCTTACAAACACACTCTTACACATAGTCTTACACACAAATACATACACACTCTTACACACACACACACTATTAAACACACACACATTAACATCATTCTGGTGTCTCAGAGAGCTACAGATTTTCAGCACAGTCAGATATTCAAGATTTTAAAGACAACCCAAGAATATAATCACATCAAAAACAACTATTTCTTATTGTTCAACTTTTCCATGTGTGTTTAATCAGTACGAATAAAACAAATCATCATTAAACCCTTGTGGCTTGGGGTCAGAGCGCAGGGTCAGCCATGATGCCGTGCCCCTGGAGCAGGTGGGGTTAAGGGCCTTGCTCAAGGGCCCAACGTTGATACCTTGGTAGCTTAGAGGCTTGAACCCTGACCTTCTGATCAGTGACCCAGCACCATGACTGCTGAGCCACCACGTCAGCCATCACAAGTGGTTTCACAAGTGTATATATACACTATATTGCCAAAAGTATTCGCTCACCTGCCTTGACTCGCATATGAACTTAAGTGACATCCCATTCCTAATCCATAGGGTGCAATATGACGTCGGTCCACCCTTTGCAGCTATAACAGCTTCAACTCTTCTGGGAAGGCTGTCCACAAGGTTTAGGAGTGTGTTTATGGGAATTTTTGACCATTCTTCCAGAAGCGCATTTGTGAGGTCACACACTGATGTTGGACGAGAAGGCCTGGCTCTCAGTCTCCGCTCTAATTCATCCCAAAGGTGTTCTATCGGGTTGAGGTCAGGACTCTGTGCAGGCCAGTCAAGTTCCTCCACACCAGACTCTGTCATCCATGTCTTTATGGACCTTGCTTTGTGCACTGGTGCACAGTCATGTTGGAAGAGGAAGGGGCCAGCTCCAAACTGTTCCCACAAAGTTGGGAGCATGGAATTGTCCAAAATGTCTTGGTATGCTGAAGCATTCAGAGTTCCTTTCACTGGAACTAAGGGGCCAAGCCCAGCTCCTGAAAAACAACCCCACACCATAATCCCCCCTCCACCAAACTTTACACTTGGCACAATGCAGTCAGACAAGTACCGTTCTCCTGGCAACCGCCAAACCCAGACTCGTCCATCAGATTGCCAGATGGAGAAGCGCGATTCGTCACTCCAGAGAATGCGTCTCCACTGCTCTAGAGTCCAGTGGCGGCGTGCTTTACACCACTGCATCCGACGCTTTGCATTGCACTTGGTGATGTATGGCTTGGATGCAGCTGCTCGGCCATGGAAACCCATTCCATGAAGCTCTCTGCGCACTGTTCTTGAGCTAATCTGAAGGCCACATGAAGTTTGGAGGTCTGTAGTGACTGACTGCAGAAAGTTGGCGACCTCTTCGCACTATGTGCCTCAGCATCCGCTGACCCCGCTCCGTCAGTTTACGTGGCCTACCACTTCGTGGCTGAGTTGCTGTCGTTCCCAAACACTTCCACTTTCTTATAATACAGCTGACAGTTGACTGTGGAATATTTAGGAGCGAGGAAATTTCACGACTGGATTTGTTGCACAGGTGGCATCCTATCACAGTTCCACGCTGGAATTCACTGAGCTCCTGAGAGCGACCCATTCTTTCACAAATGTTTGTAAAAACAGTCTGCATGCCTAGGTGCTTGATTTTATACACCTGTGGCCATGGAAGTGATTGGAACACCTGATTCTGATTATTTGGATGGGTGAGCGAATACTTTTGGCAATATAGTGTATTTTTTAATTCATTTGAATTCATTTTTCACACCATTAAAAATGTAAGTCAAATCTGAAAAATATATATATATATATTTTCAATCCTGCTATAAAATAAATCATTAAATATAAAAATGGAATGAAAGATAAAAATGTTCTGGCACAAAAATTTCTAGTTTCCTTTTGTTGCAATTCCTATTAATATTTCTTATGAAATTAAATGAATTTTAGCTACAATATGAGGCATTTAGGTCTTTCTTTCTTTCTTTCTTTCTTTCCTTTGCTATTTTTTTGTCATTTGTCCTTTCTTTCTTTCTTTCTTTCGCCATATATTTTTTCTTTCTTTTTTCCTTCCTTCCTTCCTTCCTTCCTTCCCTCCCTCCCTCATAAGTGTCCATTATGTCGATACACATTTCTGAAAGTCAAAGTTTTTACTCGTGGCTTTGAGTTTCTCCTGATTGTGATAATGGTCTTGTTTCATTATTATTATTATTATTATTATTATTATTATTATTATTATTATTATTATTATTATTATTATTATTATGAAAAAAACTTTTTTTTATCCTTTTTTCTACATTAAAACATGTTTTTTTATTTTTTGTTTTTCTCGCTCTTTATTACAACATTATAGACTCCTCACGTGAATTCTCCATATTTAATGATGGTAAAACATCCAGCCTGTTTACATGAATAAAAATGCTGGATGTTTATTGATTAATTTCTCACTGGATTTTGTTTCATTACGTACGAACTGAATGATACGGGGAAAAAAAAGGATCTTTAACTCTATCCTCAGCCTTGGAGACCTGTGAGTGGACCTGTGAGTGGACCTGTGAGTGGACACTTGTAGCTGTAGACCTGTTTACTACGACTCTGTAGAAATGACTGAGATTTTTTTTGGTGGGTAAAGTTTTTTACGCCAATCTCACTGACGTGTCTACGGATCAGCGGAGTTTGTGCATTATTCCCGCTCGGGTCCCGTTCCACAAAGGGCCGGTCTTCGGGGCCGAAAGCTCATGCATGCGTGTTGGGGTGGGTTCTAAAGGCAGCAGTCGGAGCTGGTTTCACGCTGCCACTCAGTGCTGTTTGAAGTCTCGCTGCTTCGCTCTCTCTCCACTCAAACACATGTAAAGTGAATCAGACCAGAGGCTGTGGGTTTCCACCAGCGCTGCCTGTCTGGCCTGGGTTCTAACTCACTGTGTGTGTGTGTGTGTGAGGAGAGAGTTCCCCCACCCCCTTCAACCCTGTATTGTTTACTTTTTGTCCTGGCTCAGAGAGAATTCCACACGCCCAGATGAAATGGCGGGTGTTTTTCGGGGTCATTTACACCCGGAGTGTGTTTGTCTTTGGGGATGGGGGGATTTTTTTTTTTGTCTGCCTCCATGTGCCGACCTCATAAAAAAAGCTGAGCGACAAGAAGCCCTCTGTTTTCTCTCTTCTCTCTCTCTCTCTCTCTCTCTCTCTCTCCCTCTCGTTCCTCAGTGAAGCTGCTGCTACCTTTAGCACATCTGTCTTTTTCTGATTGGTGCCACAGGTGTTCAGGACTCTTGCAGTGTGTTTGATTTAAGCGCTCAAGAGCTGCTTTTAAATAGATTTCCACTGAGCGCCAGCACCTTGCCAGGCTCCCTCAGTTCCTGTGGATTTATTCTGCAACTGTTTCAAGTGTGTTTCAAAGGATGACCAGAATCCAGGGGCTAGCTAAGCTCTGGTTCTAATATCTGTCTCTCTCTCTCTCTCTCTCTCTCTCTCTCTCTCTCTCACTCTGTCTGTCTCTCTCTGTCTCTCCCACTCACTGTCTCTCTCTCTCTCTCTCGCTGTCTCTCTCTCTCTCTCAATCTCTCTCTCTCTCTCTCTCTCCCTGTCTCTCTCTTGCTCTATTTGTCTCTCTTTCTCTCTCTCTCTCTCTCTCTCTCTCTCTCCCTCACTGTCTCTTTCTATCTGTCTGTCTGTCTGTCTCTCTCTCTCTCTCTCTGTGTGTGAGCCATGTATTTATGCGCTGTTGACTGGCGTTAGTGGTTTACTAGGCAGGCAGCTCGGCGATGTCTACATTAGTTTTGCAGTTGGTTGAGAAACCGCTGAGGGCTGATCGTTTTACACCACATGCGCTTCTGCATCCGAGAGGATAGTGTGTGTGTGTTTGAGAATAGTGTGTGTGTGGGGGGGGGTTGTTGGTTGTTGTAGCTTTTTTGGGAAGGGGTTTGAAGAGGTTCTCCACAAACTCTTTCCACTACACATGCAGCGATTTCTCCTCCAAGCTTCTCCATACACGCTTTATTATCATCACAGGAACACACTACAAACACGACAGCCACCGTAGCTCGGGCCAAAAGGTTGACGATCGTGTTGTACGTCGTCGGAGGATACGATTGTTTACTGCTAGTCTTGTTTGCATGACCCTTGTGTTTACTGAGCAAACAAAAGATAAACACAACAACATTAAGGCAGAACCTGACAGAACGAAGGCGGGACTCGGACACGTTAAGCAGAAACAGAACACAATGAGTTGGCTAGATGAATCACTGGCTAGCAAACTGACATTTAGTGATATTAACAGCATATTAGCTAGGCAGGATTAGTCACAAGCTAGCTGTGGACACAGTATATTTGGTTTGTGAGAATTGTTGACAAATCTTGGAAGATCTGCACATGATCTGTGAAATTGTTAACAAAGCCTTTTCCAATAAATTGTTTAGAACTTGAGCTAGCTAGCTCATTTGCTTCATGGGAATCGTAGTTAGCGTAAGGTTTAGGGTGTGTAGTGGCATTTTGGCTAGCAAACAATCCTCAGTGCTAACTTCAGTGTTATATTAATTTAGCTAGCTAAGATTAAACACAGAGCTCACTGGTAGTGTACTTTCTTATTTTACAAAAGCAAAAATCCTCATATACTTTCAAAATTCAGACGCTAGCTAGGATTAGCCACGTTTAGCTAGCAAAAACTCCTGAAAAACTCCCTTCGACTATTGTTGTGGAAATGTTCATAAACCGTTTCGAGTAAACACACAGATATGTTTAGCAAACTAGCCAGAAAACCACATTACAAATATAACAACAGGTT
The DNA here is from genome assembly GCF_019097595.1 of Hemibagrus wyckioides. Lineage (NCBI taxonomy): Eukaryota > Metazoa > Chordata > Actinopteri > Siluriformes > Bagridae > Hemibagrus > Hemibagrus wyckioides. Next base: position 17,032,030 of record NC_080737.1, on the reverse strand, counting down.
AGCCACTTTAAGTTGATTTAGTTAGCTGGGTAATGCTAATGTTGTCGTTTCACCCTTCGTCTTGTGTTCGGTTTGTTTTGTCAATGCTGCTCTATCGTGATTTTGTAGACTAGCCCAGGTTTGAGTACTTTATTCTTTTTTCTGCTGTGCATAGCCGGTTTCTGTGTTCAGTCAGGACAAACTTCAGGTTGAGGAAATAAAACACTAGAGGTTTTGTCAGTGACCAACACTTTACACTGCTTTCCCACAATCCTGTGGGTCTGGCACACTGCAGCATGATTGAGCGATGTGGGCTGGGTGAGGCTGCCATGCTTTTGTGTTTGATACTGATTTCCCCTGACAGGCTAAATATTTGTCTGCGGCCGAGCACGAAGGTAAGCGAGGCCCTTTAAACTATGAGTGAGATGTAACAGAAAGGTGGTTTTGTGTGTACGAGTGTGTGTGTGTGTGTATGGATGCAGTGAGTGGGAGCTTGCTGAGGTTCAGGTGGATAAGTGGCGATGGCAGACTGAAAGCTGCAGTTTGTACTCACTTAACATAATACGACACTCCTGAATGAGCCGTTAGCTCACATCGTCTCTACTGCACTGAAGAGCAGGACAAACAACGCTGTGGTTTCTGTGCAGCTCTTCTGATGGACACTGAGGTCAAACAATACCAGCTAACGAGGTCAGATCACAGACAGTCAACTTCTGTTGAGATAAATAATACTTCCTGTAATGATCTCACATCCAGACTGCTGATTCTGTCTCTTTACTATAGTCTGATCCAAGGACACACCCACTTTTATCTCTCTGTTGATAAGCTTCAGATGCACAACCACATTGATTGCTAGAGGTTCAAGGGGCGTGTCTTTCCCCTACAAGATGATTTGTTGTGACTGTTGGTATGTGACAGATCATCTGATTCATTGCGTTCAGTGTGATCTAATTCACTGTTTTGATTTTAAATGCAAACATACAATGCAAGTGTAGAGAAGTGATGCTTCTTTCACTGAAACTGACAGGAATCAAGGCCACACCTTCTGTTAGGACCAGCAGGCATCAAGGCCATGCCTCCTTTAAGGACTGACAGGCATTAAGGCCACACCTCCTATTAGAATTGACAGGCCTCAAGGCCACACCTCCTATTAGGCTCAACAGGCACCAAGGCCACACCTTTTACTAGGACCAGCCAACAATTAGGTCAGACTCATAGGAATGACACGCACAAAAGCCTCACCTCTGACTAGAACAGACAGGCATCAAGGCCACACCTCCTGTTAGGAGTGACAGGCATCAAGGCCACACCTCCTGTTAGGATTGACAGGCCTCAAGGCTACCCCTCCTATTAGGACTGACAGGCATTAGGGCCACACCTCTTTTATGGACTGACATCAGGGCATCAGGGCCACACCTCTTACTAGGACCAACCAACAATAAGGCCATACCTCCTTTTAGGGTTGACTGGCACAAAGACTACACCTCTTACTAGGACTGACAGGCATCAAGGCCACACCTCCCATTAAAACTGACAGGCATCAAAGCCACACCTCCTGTTAGGACTGACACACATCAAGACAGGCAAAAAGCCCAGGCCTTCTACAATGATTGATAAACACAAAGGCCACGCCTCCTTCAGTGCTCTGACAAGCTCAAAGACAATGTTTTCTGTGACTGACAGGCACCAAGGCCACGCCTTCTTCTGGGATTGCCTGGCATAAAGAAGTAAGGAAGTCTGTTGTGCTCGTTCTCTTGTGCCTAGTACAGATGTTGTGTTGGTTGCCATAGAAACAGACAAGCCACTGAGACATCAGTAAGATTGAATCTGGAAAACTTATGTAGTTGAAATGTTTATTTATCTGTGTGTGTGTGTGTGTGCGTGTGTGTTTTAATAATGATAAAGCTTGTGAGAGAGAATGTGCTGTACTGCTACCCAGCCAGTCCTTCATTCCTGCTTTAAACAAACTCTACACAAAGAATTTTTTCTATCTCATTTACAGATAATTCTATTAAATTGTGCTGCACAATTTCTGCCATTGTGCCTTGATTTCTAAGAAAAAGGTTGCTGGAGCATAATGACTGGTGAGTGAGTATGTGTGTGTGTGTGTACACTAGTTTAGTAATCCAGGCAGCCTGGTGCCATCAGTGTTTTCCAGTGGAATGCACGGGTCAGCTCACGGAGGCAGGACCTGCAGAGTGTCTGGAGGATCAAAGCACACACTCCACTAAGATAGCAAACTCACACACCCCGTCTGACCTACACTAGTGTGTGTGTGTGTGTGTGTGTGTGTGTCTATAAGCCAGGCTCCCCCAGACACACAGCGATGACAGGTCTGTCTTTTCAGGCCCAGAAGAGAAACTGCTGTTGAAAGACTGAGTGCTGTGTGCACTTTATGAAACGATCGGATGCTTTCACTGCTCGCTCGATCTGCAGCTCTTTTAACGTGTAATAACAGATATAAATCAAAAGCCTTCTTTCAAGCTAGTATTTCAGCAGTTCACCCTACTAGATCGGACAAAATTCCGCATTTGGCTTTAGTCAATCAGGGTTCTGGGCCCGGTCCCTGTGAAGGTGTTTCCTCCAGTCATCTAACTGACAAGTACATTTGTAGAAAAGAAAAGTACCTGATGCTTCATCCAGCAGCTTCCTGATGAATTGTCCACTTTAGACTTTTCTATATAGTTGACTCTTCTGCTTAGAGCTGCCAATGCTTCCACGTGGGTACCCTAAAGACCCATCCCAAAGTGCTCAAGTCTCAGCCCTTCTTCTGTGGAGCATCTGGATGTACCTAAGAGCTGCTGCTGTACTAATAAAGACCCTGCTGTTCATACTGAACATCATCCAAACACACTTAGTACTGTTTGACTTTATATTATACAGGTATATAAGAGTAATGATTTATAATCGTACTATCCTCTATCACCCAGAAGAGGATTAGTTCCCCCTTGGAGTCTGGTTCCTCTCAAGGTTTCTACCTCATGTCATCTCAGGGAGTTTTTCTTCACCGTTGTGATGTCTGGATAGATAAAACTGATTTGATTTGAATATATGGCTCAGTTTTCCTCTAGCATCATTATTGTTGGTGTATTCAGACATTTATGACTCTTTTGGCCAACTGGACCGTCTTGTTGATCTTCCGACTGGCAAGTAGAACTTAGTCTGGTTTTCTGCTGATCTGTGTTTTCTGAGAGTTTAGCTGTCTGGAAAGTACTCTAGTCTGCCAAAAGAACCACGATTGGGCTCTTGAGCAAGACCTAAAACCTTCAACTGCTAATCCAAGCTCTACACTTGGATTAGATTCGAACTTGCTTTGAGTAAAAACGTCTGCCAAAGGAATAAATGGAGATGTATCTGAGAACTTCCCTTAACACCGAAGATCACTTCCAGGACTACTGGCATGGCCGTCCGTCTGTTTAAATCTTCCCCCTTTGGACAGGAGGATGGTTAACATGTTGGTTTCTCAGCTTTCTTTCTGCTGCTTGGGTGGGATTGTGGATTTTGGCTTCTAGGCTGACCTTGGATGAGCATGAGTGCTGGTTGTCAAGCAACATTCTGGGCAAATAACCTTGTTTTCTTTTTTTTTTTTACAGAAAAAGAAAACAGCAGTAAAGTTCTTATAAAAAAAAGATGACCATCTGCAGATTGTTGTTCATCAAAGCTAATATGTAACGTGTAACTAGCGTACCACGAGTCATGAGAGTCATGTTATGAGAAATCCCTTTGAGTAAGTTGGGCAAAATCATTAGCAAGGCAGTGTGAAGATGTCCATCAAGCGGACAGACACACAGCCGTCAGACATCTGATGCTAGTCCAGGAAAGAATGACGACCAGCTCCAGATTTCTCACTTACGCTCATAACTATGTCAATGCTAATTTGTGAAACTAGCAGCTGTGCCAAGATGTTGCGAAAGGTCACTACTGTAAAAAGCGGTTCCGCTTGAGGAATTTTAGAATTACCTTCTACTCAATAGCGCTCCAACAAACTCCCAGCCTATAAAACACTTCTTTCCCCCTCAAGTTAATCTTTAACCTGTACTATCACATAATATGTCTAATAAATAACCAAAGCCATTAACAGCAGACTGGTTCTTTCTCTTTTTTCTCTCTGTCTCACTTATTTGTTCCCAAGTTTTTTTTCTTTTATCCTCCCTTCCTATCCTCACGGGTCTGGTTTAAATTAGTCTTCTTCCATACTTTCCCATTATTCTCCGGAGCAAACAGGCTGCAAATCCCGAGCACCGCATGTCCGCTTAAAACCTTACCCCAATGCTGACTCTGTGTTTATTGTGAACAAGAAATGTTCGTGACATTATATTCCACCATCCTTTCCATGATCTTGAGGTGACCACAAAAATCCAGTGGTGGGCACTGGGGGAAATCCTTACATGGATGATGTCACTGGCATTGCGTGCATGAGCCTTTTCCTTGCTTGTTTGCATTCCTGACTGGTGGAACGGTTGATGTGATGAGAGAGAGAGAGAGGTTAAACCCATTTAGGTAAGTAAACCAAGTCCATTAGCACAGAAGTGTGACGCTGTCCATCAGCGGAGACGTCGCCGTATGAGGAGGCAAGCAATCAGTCATCAGCATGCCAATGCTAGTGCAGGGGATATGGATATGGTTTCTCCATAACAATGATCTGATCTAAGATCTGATGCCAGAGCGCAGCTTGTCTTGTCAGGAACGAAAAGGGTTCGACTGAGCATGAGCAAAAAAAAAAAACGTAAAAAGAAAGTGTGACCCTGAGCAAACAGCACACCGTGAACCTCTTCCATTAAGGCGACTTGCACTCGAGCCATCCCAGTGTATGTGAAAAGGATTGCGTGTCCCTTAAAGTGGCCTTGTATTCGCTCAAAGCATGAAGTCTTGAGTTTCTAGGATAACATCTATACCTTTTCGTCCGTGCCTTCACTTAACCGAGATAGAGCGATGGAACCCTTCATTCGGTCTTGGTGTTCAGCCAAGTACGTTGAATTGCCTGCCACTGGGAGTCACTATGTGCTGCATGTCAACCTGGAGATAAATAAGCATAAAAAAGACGAATTAGACAGCCTGACGTACTGCCACGCTGGAAACTTAACACATTGACGGGTCGACCTGCTCCGCTAACTCTCCCTCGGTAAGTAACTCTAGAGCATGTGCACTGACTCCCTCATATTCCACCAGACTGAACAGATGAAAGCGACCCTCACTCCATCCTGCATCAAGAACACTCGTCACTTACCAATCACTCACTCCATCGACTCCTACTCCTGTTATTTGTCAATGCTCAAGCTGATTTGTACTTCTTGTATATCGCTATCACTTCTGTCGCTCTACAGTCAAGATCCAGAGTGACCATGGCTTTGCAAGAGCTGTAGCTTTTTCCACAGGAAACTTTAACGGCAGTCTATCAGGATGTGTGTGAAAGCATGACAGAACCGAAATCCCAGGAAAACTGGGGTACGATTCAAGGATTTGCAACCAAGGCTCATTTTTCCCATAATACTGCATTGTTTTTTCTTTTAAAATCACAAATATACACTACTGCCCCCTCCTGGCATGGAGTAATTACTTTTTAAGCACACAGTTAGCAGAAGTGAGTTAGGTGTTGATGATTTTTCGACACATTTAAGTGCAACATTTCACAATTCTGTATCCAGATCTTCGACCCTGGCTCGGTGTGCCTCGGCCCTGAGATCTTCTAAGTTAAGCCTTGATATAAAATCTATATATAAAAATGTATCAATTTTGCCTGGAGATGTTTTCTTACTGTGTGAAATGTTTGCAGATTTTGTTCTTATTCTTTTTCGTCTTTGGGGTGCTTGGGGGAATGTAAGTTGAAGTTATATTTGCTTACTTGCTTACTCTCTTGTTTGCTTTCTCCTGCCCTGGAGAAGTAGTGATTTCCATTACAAAGAATTATTGACTTTCATAGAGCCACCATTCTTTGATATTAGGTGCCACGGGTGTTTATACATGCGCGCGTGTGTGTGTGTGTGTGTGTGTGTGCGTATAAATGAACCCATCGAGGCAGATCACAGGAAGAAATGTAATTCACTCCGTTCAAACCCTCTTCTTCTTCTCCTTCTCACTCTCTCTCTCCCACTCCCACTCTCCCCCACACACTCGTCCTTTCTTTCACTCCTTCATTCTCTAAGAGAGCACCCCCACCGCACCCCTCCTCTTCCCCACCCGTGATTTAAGATGCTGAAAGGGGCTCGGCCCCGGAGCAGATGGGAAAAGTTTTTTTTGTGGCCGGCGGGGTGGCGATAGGCTAATTTGAGTGGCATAAAGCCGGCCCTCTTTCAAATGCAGAGCAGGACGCTTTGATGAGCGAAGGATGAAAGTGACGAGAGAGGAGAGGACGACTGGAGGGGGAGAGCTGGCTCTTTGTCCCGGATGAGAAGGCATCTGCCGCCCTCTGGCCTGGACGAGACCCTGAAACAATGGCTGCCAGGGTTAGAGAGTGTCATCACACAACATGAAAAGAGTCCTTCCGCACCAGAGTGTGTGTGAGAGAAGCAACGAGTGTGTGTGTGAGAGAGAGAAAGAGTGACGAGAACTCTCTTAAATTCATGCTAAAGCCGAAAGCTCCACAGTGCGGCGTTGTTCACGGGGGCAGCCGGCGGCATGATTGATTTTTCCCCGTTGAGAAACAAATAAACTTGTTATTTGGTTGAAGGGAGGGCTATTGAGAACGATCTAAAGAGAGTGGTTTGTGTGTGTGTGTGTGTGTGTGTATGTGTGTGTGTGTGTGTGTGTGTGTGTGTGTAATCAGAGGCTGTGGGCACATTGCTGGGCCAGTGGGTAAACACAGGAGAATTTCATGGTGAGACAAGAGCGAGCTCCTGAAACAGGACCAACAAAAAGAAGAGAAGTAGAACTAATTGAAAGAAAAGCAGCACGCTGCCTTTGATCTCGGAGAAGACTCCCTGATGTTAGCACTTTGTTTTTTGGAAACAGAAAGAGAGAGAGAGAGAGGGAAGGAGAGAGAGGAAAGAGAGAGAGCGGGGGGGGGTGCTTTTGTTTCTCGGCTAAGCTTGGATCGAGAAAAGAAGTGCGAGAAATGAATACTGTTTAAATCTTAGGTCATTTCTTTAGAATAAACACGAATGGCGCTGAAGGAGCTAGCGAATACTGGTTGTTGCTGAGCGTGATTTAAGATGAATCGCATCTTTCTGCAGTGGATATGACACAACAATCTGCAAATGTTTGAGCGTTACATAATCTGATGTGGGGATTAACTAATGAACAGCGTTAAAAATAACAAGGATTTTACAAGTTGTGCTTCTAGAATTGAAAACACATTGTATCATCACGTCATACGCAGCACATGGACGCCATATTAGGTTACAATGTTAAATACATTGTTTATATTCGTTTGGTCAGTTTCAGTGACCGCTTCAAGGTTATGGTGACCACAATTTGGGATTATTTCTCTGAATACGACTATCATTTATCATTTTTCAACAAACATTTTTAAAATTTCTTTGCTGTTCATGTCTCGTAATGACGTCCATCATGGAAATAACTTGTAGTTAACTTGAGGATGCCTCCAAGCTCATGACGTTTCCGAGCTCCTGATGTATCTGGGTTCTACGGTTCCAGACCCGCAGCCTTCTGGCACCAGAACCAAACCAATTTTCCTGAACCAGATGCTTGTGCTTGGAAAGTAGACACACATTTTACAATGAAATCTCCTTTACTGGTCTCCAGTGCTTGATTGCTTAAGCAGCTGTGGCTATAGAAACAGCTGATAATCTATATAATACTTTATGATTTATCGCTAGGAAACGACGTCAAGGTCAAACGTCGAGCTGCAGTGCTAAGTCGTGATGCTATTATGGTCTATTAAAAATTAATGCTTTGTTTTTATCACAGCTCAACAGAACTAAGGATATATTTCTTTTGATTTTTTTTTTAGCATAGAATTAAAAATAGGCAATTGGTGGTTAACTTGCATTCAGGCTGATTGAGAGTTACTTAAAATGAACTTATTCGTTTACTTTCAGTCGCTTAAAGATGACCTTTGAACTTTCTAAGTGACCTCATCAGTCATCAGTCAACATCACAATGTCACTGAAAATAAAGAAGAAAAAAAGGACAGACCGAATGGAAATTTCTTCCTATAATCTTGAAGAAATTTAGATGATACAAATTTCCTGTTGACTTTTTTGGAATATTCCTAAAATTTATTCCAATGTAACGGACGGCTCATGGAAACTTTTGCTTTGAGCGTGAAGTGCTGCAGATTTGATTCATATCTGTACGTAGTAGAAATAGATCATTCTCTCTGATTAATTAAATGATTTACTTTTCCGTTGCAGGTGATCTTTGCCCTGAATCAGACGCTGCTTCAGCAGGAAAGTCTCCGGGCCGGAAGTCTGCAGGTCCCCTATACCACCGAGGATCTCATTAAGCACTACAACTGCGGCGATCTTAACTCCATCATATTCAACCATGACACTTCACAGGTACACACACCTAGCATCCACTACAAACCATCAGCACATAAACAGCAGAAGGTGAAACCACAGTCCAAAATTTTTCTGGATATTTTTTTTTGCCACTTCAGGTGCCCAACTTCAACAACGTCACACTTCCTCCTAGTGAGCAGATCACGGCTCAGGAGATCGACAGCTACTTCCGTCAGGAGCTCATCTACAAGCGCAATGAGAGGATGGGGAAGAGGGTCAAAGCCCTGCTTGAGGAGCATCCTGATAAGAGCTTTTTCTTCGCCTTCGGAGCAGGTCTGTACACTGATTTAGCAATTCTGCCATCCCAAAAAAAAAGAGAGAGTTCTTCTCCGCTTTCACTGGGAACTCTGATTGGTTGCTATTGCATGTGCTTTATTTTAGGGTGTAGTATATACAAAGGAAGATCCACTCACCTAAACCTTTTGTGTCTTTGGGGAAAGTTATCAAACTGTAGTTTGGAAATAGTACTTAGGATTAAGCCTACTGTATATGGATCCTGGGTTTGTTCTGTAGCAGCAGGAACAGCATGATCCATTCACCACCACCATATATTTCCCAACTCTCATCGCCAGTTCAGTGTGAGGTCGCCTGTAGATCATCGGCAGACCCAGAGCAAGCATTACATGAAACGAACCCCAAATCTGATTATGGCTACTTAGAGCAAATGACTCAAATTCTTTTCATTGTAAGTGTTGCACTCGTGCAGGGAGGAGAGGGCCTAGGGTACTGCCGTTTAAGTCAAAACGACTCTGATCTCTTATTGAACCACTACAGACAGCTAGTGAGGGACTAATAAACGGAAAAGTCGTTCTCTATGACCAGGTCCTGAGGGCTGAGTTTAACACAGCCAACTTATAGACTCCAGCAATCTGTTTATTGCCATATCATTGGCTTCATTTAACACCAAACTGGAAGCAGGGGAGTTTATAAAAGCCAGGAAGTGTGTGAACTTTGGAGAGTTCATGAGGGCAGAAGGCGGCCTGAAGTGGAGTTGCAGGAGATTCCACTCCTGAGGAAACCAATGCTTTTCCTTCCAATACTCTTGGAAGGGTTAAATTAAGAACCCAGAAGGGTTTCTTTCGGTTGTTACACTGGGGAACACAGAATCATCTAGCGTTTTTTCTAACAAGTAGAGCCCCTATAGGAAGGTATGAACCCGTAAGTGTTTAAAGAACCTTTGAGAAACCCTATGCTTCATTGCAACGTTGCCAAGCGTAAAAAGGCCACAGTGCTTTTAAAGTTCATCAGTGTATTTCCCGTAGGTGTTAAACTCCAGCTCTCCCAAAGTATGACTTCACTTTTACTGCTAATGATAGTGTGTGAGTGCTATAAAGCGCAGGTTCAACAGACTGAGATCTTCATACTCCCTGGGAGAAAGGTGAAGTCACTGGAGTATGTTTCGTGTACTATATTGGCTGAAGTTATTAGAACAGCTTGGACAGCCACTTTCTACAAAAAGATCCTACTTCCCTCTCCTTACGTCTTGAACAATGGCGTTGTGCCACCCAAACACTAACCTTTCAGTGAGAAGGCATAATGCCTCTAATCAGCAGTAAATGGCACCAATAAAGCAGTTCCTCCTTCATCTTCCCAGAGATGGCTTTGGAATTTTAAGCACAATTTGAAGCTTCAGTTAGGATTAACAGCTTGTTCTTCCAAACAAGCAGCTTGGGCTGTCCTTAGTACATTTGCCTTTTAGTGAGACAGCAAAACAAACCTCTAATCAAGGGTAAAGCAGTTGCTTCCAAGGATTGGACAGGTGTTGTAGCATGGAGACTTGCTTTAATTTTGACTGACCAGCACAACTTAAAATGCTCACTGAGATCCTAGGATTTGAACTCATAACCTACTGAATGGAAGGTTGTGAGTTCACATCCCAGGATCACCAAGCTGCTACTGCTGGGTTCCTGAGCAAGGCCTTTAACCTTCAACTGCTCATTTGTGCAAAATAAAGGAGATAAATGTAAGCCACTTTGGATAAGGGAGTCTGCTTAAATGCCATAAATGGTCATGTAAATGCTTACAGTTTCCAAAAAACTAGGGTTGTGAGCTAGATTGTGCCTGAAATCAGTGGTATATATTGGCCTTTATCAGTAAAACAGTTGATGATGGGAATGTAAACCAGGTATTGGAATATGAGAGAAAATATTGCTTCAGTTTTGCTTCTGATTTTGTGCTTCAATTGGTTTGATCTATATGAAATAACTAGTATAGCTTTAAATAGTCACAATATTAAAAAAACCCTTTGGTTGGATTTGGGTGGATATCTGGCACCGAAATGCTAGACAAACATGGCTCAAATTTTGAAGACATTGCTTCCAAGGATGGTAGTTCACTGGCCAAGTATTGGATCATGGGGCAATGATCCTGACATTGGATCCTGTTGTACTGCAAAGGAAAATAAAAACAAAGCAAAAATCTGTTGTTTTTTTTCCCATGGACTTTCCCTCTTTTAAAATTCAGCCACCCATCCAGCTTAGGCTTCTGCTCATGAAGCATCTGTTTACCTCTGCAGAAAAATGTGATAAGATAAGGAGTAAAAAAAACCCACAAGCTGGGGCCGTGTTTACATGTGCCAGGTGTAAGACAATGTGGAACGCATGGCTGACGATGTTAGCGGTTCGAATTCCATCATAACGAAGCACCCATCAGTGGGTTAGACTGCTGATTAGAAAGACCTGGAAGGAATCTGTCCGTGGAGGCTAGAATATCAGCCTCTAATGCTGTGTACATAAGCAACGGCTAACAAACACTGGGCTCGTCCGAATGAATCTTGTCAGGCGGAGCGTACTGTTAGCACCTCTTTACTGAAACAATTAGAGCTCTTTGTTGTATTACTTGGGCTGTTGACACCTGAGGGGGGACTTGATAAGGAGACTGTCATGTCCAAACATGATTGGATTTTTATCTGGAGATCTGCGATGTGTTTCAATTCGGTGTACGTTGATTCCGTATTGCTTTTAAACTTTAATTAATTCCACTTTATTTTAATGAATAATCATTGGGGTTTATTATGAAACTCTGGACTGTCACTTTGGGAAGCCTTGTTTTTTTGGTGTAACAACCAAATTTGGAGCCGTCGAGATCACACGAGATGTAGGATGAATTGTAATGAAAACATCCCAAAAAAGTTTGGTGGTGTTTAAAGAAAGGATTATCTGACCTGTAGATGACTTCTCAAGCAATCAGACTGGCCCTTTCAGTCAGATATGCTCTGATGACTGAGATAATGTGATTAGTAACAGGAAGATAAGCAAACACATTGCTAGTTAATAGCCAATGAGTGACTAATTCAGTCCAGTCTCTCCAGTTTAGCTGTAGCAACAAAAAGTAGAACGAATGGAACAAAAAGAGAGTAGCTGAATGATAGGAAGAAATGTGAGGTGAAGACAGGAGGAGATAAAATTGATTTACTTTTTGTATATTTAAATTCACTTATTTTCACTGGTGATGATTAACAGCTTTAAAAAGGGGGCAAGATGGGGTCAAACAACGCGGGTACCGTTATTAAACACCCAAAAATCTAGCTAGCCCTAGAATTAGCAAAATAAGAGAATAAGTGCTTCACATTAATATTAAACTGAAAGCAATTTTGTAATCTGATTAACTCAAATTTACTGCCTGAGTAAACACATCTTTCAATGGCTCAGAGTGGACAGATTTCCAAAAATTAATTCTATGCTGTTTTTATAGTGTTTTTATAGAGTGGTTATAAGCAGCTCACTGGTACAAGTGCCCATTTTGTGTGTGTGTGTGTGTATATGTGTGTGTGTGTGTGTGTGAACAGTCTGCTGAGCTACAGGAAGTGTGTGAGTGAAAGCAGAGACAAGGCTAATAGGGCAGTCCCTAACAAGGACTCTGTTTCATGGCCCGGTCCTGTGGGGATTGCTTTACAAGGTTCTGAGTGCAGAGAGGTGAGGGAAAGTGATCTCAACCCCAATCACCCGAAGCCCCGCAACCTGACCCCGTCTTTATTGGGTCTGATGTTAATGTTGAATGGTCTCGTATGATGAGTGAGAAGTCAAACCGACCGGACATGTAAGCAGTCGGAATTTTGTGACTCGTCCGACAAACTTAGGACTCAGTGATTAATCAAATATAACACATCAACACAACAGTGTCAGGACTCGTCAAACGAACAATCCGTCCAGTTAATACAGAATTTCACAAATAAACAGATGAACTCAGAACTCTGCAACTCATCAAATGAACTCACAAAACACCCAAAGAACTCTGTAATTCATCCACTGAAGTCCGAACATCATGATTCATCCAATCCACTCAGAACTTATCCAAAGATTAAAAAAATTTATATGCTCATTTAAACATTCAGAACTTTCCAGATTATCCACTGCTAAACTAACAATATGTCCAGCTGGCTTGACCTTTTTCCTAACCACGAATAACAGTAAGTCTTTTTTTTTATTCGAAACCTTCTACGCATTGTCACGTTCCGACAAGCAAACTGTATTTTAACAGTAAGCTAATCTTGTTTGCGCCAAACGAATGTTTACGGTGCTATAAATATTCTGAATTGTGGCTCCGTGAAAAATGGTGTATGTTCGCTTACTCAGAGCTATTTGCCCACTGAGGAATTTCTCTCACGATTCTTTCTGAAGATAGTCAACGGAAAGCCAGAAACCAGCGTGGTCATTTTCTCTTCAGTCACTTTTTCCTTTGTGTTCCTGTCTCACCATCCTGTAGTTGAGGAATCTGTGGAATGTCAATGGAAATTAGTATAGAGTGATGTCGTAGTTGCAATGCATGTGTCCTAAAGCGGGTTGAGGTACAGGTTACAGGTCATGACCCTGATTTATTGAGAGATAGAAGGTGTTGTGAATTTACCGAAGCAGACCAGGGGACTCGGAAGTAGCGTTCAGCAGGAATCTTTCACAACATCACAACAGATGGTGCCGTGACCCGGATAGGGCTGCTCGTTTGAAACCAATCCAGACTGAACTTCTTCAGCTCAGCTACGATTTGGTGAGTGTCACTCTATCAAAGAACCATTACAGACCAGCATTTTATCCTCTGCTTACCCAGGGAAGTATTAAACTCAGCTGTAAGGTGTCCCCTGGTCTGCTTCAGTGAATTCACAACAAAGGTAATGGTGTAGAAGGACCTAGATTGTGACCAGTAGCTAGGGCTACTCTGTATGTAACATTAACTATAAACCTCGAGAAGAAAGAAAAGAGGATGATGTTTGCAACAGTTAGTCAAATCTAGTTAGAAAATGTTCTCCTTTTTGAAACGAATCAATGAATCAACAAAAGAATCTGGATTTTATTTCTTTTTTGATATACAGATTGTTTAACTAAAATAAACGTTTGCTGGAATGGTTTTGTTCCTACAAATAATGACAGCAAGGAAAAAAACAACAACCAGAGAACGTAGTTTTACTTGTTATTTTTATTCTTCTGGGAATTCAGATGTTTTAAATCGAATGACTGAAACATTTCGGAATTTTTCCGTAATTTATTAGGGATGACTTGAGGAATAAACAGGAAGCGTTAAATGGATCCATCCAAGTATTTTAATGATTGTATTTCAATTTAAATTGTGGTTCTAGAGAGCTTGGTAAAGTTAAAAATGCCTTTTAACTTTATTTGTAAATGTAATCTGAGAGTGTAGTTAATAGCACCACAGTCATAGCACCCGCCATAAATCATAAATCGCATAAATAATTCTGGTATATTCTGTGCTGTTACAACACCAGGTCCAGGTTTTTCTTAAAGTCTTGGATGCGTCTATGAATTTAAAAATGGAGTCGAGAGATTGTGCAGCGGGTTTAAACAAATTCAAGCCCATCAAGGCTTTCGTTCATAAATCGGATCATGAATCCGAACGTACATGCGCTTTGACGGGTAAGAAACACTAAGCTGTGAGAGACATATGGAAATGTTTAAAGCAGTGCAGCAGTTCGGAGTAACTCGATACAGGTACCTGTAGACGCAGACGCTCTTTCGAGTCACACGGTGCCTTTTTGTCATTGATTTATTTTGATTTTTTTCCTTACAATAGCGAGATCTGTTTAGCGAATCCCGGCATAGGGAACTATTCTGGGCAAGAGAATAGCAGAGCAGCTGTTCGACCCATCGCAAACTCCTTAGTAGAAAAACCACAAATTCAAATATTTGTGGGCATGTAATTGTGACCGCGGCTGTAAGCTTCAGTGTTTACGTTCGGATCTTGTATTCTTTTCACACACAATTAAATTCCCTTTTGAATCCCTCCTCGGAAGACGTGCTAGACGAGAGCCTGGGTTCGATCTGCCGGGCTGAAATGTGTTGTGTAGCATAAAGAGAGTTTGACGTTTACAGCGCTGAACCGAGGCCTTGTTGATTTCTCTCAGGATCTGACAACTTTTAACACACGCCCGAGCACCTCCGCGGCTCGGTGATTAGAAACACGCCTGTCGATTATCGGCTAGCGATTTAGAAAGAGAAATTTATTGTTTATAACAAGCCTGTCACATAAATCTGGAACACATGTCAAAACAACTTTCATATCCACTATGCAAAATGGCTTCCCCCTTAGTGGAGCACTAAAAATGCAGCAGGCTCTCCCCATCACCCAAAATGGCCATTAATGTGAAGGGGACCGGAGCAGCGCTAAACTGGCGTTCCAGACTTACCGCTCTTTACGAGGGTTGGTGTTTTGCAGTGGGGTGATTTATCACCGTGCGAATGACTGTGAAACCGTTTACGAGCGACGCGTACGAAGAGCTGTAGCCTGGAAACACTTCCACCGCCGACGGCACCGAGGTGGCAACATGGCGCCGACGGGGTGCCAAGCAGGTGCCAACAAGATCACCGAGTTTTACTGGTCCCGAATCAGTTACACTGGCTGGTAGCTACGTACAGATTCATTTCCTGCCATTTTACAGGTTTCATGATAGCGGTATGGGATAATCCTACTTGCAGACTTGGCACCCTGGCTGTTCTAGTAATTCTGGAAGAATTTGGGGTTACAAAGAAATATGCACACCTGTAGAATGCACTAGCCATTATCTCACAGACCGAGCTGTGTATAATGTATCACATGTATTACACCACGTCTCTACACCATGCGTGCGTGCTAACAGAGAAACTATGCGGCGCTAGCAAGCCTCAACATCCCCCTTTGATAAAAAGGCCTGCTCTGAATCCAGGTCACCTCCACACTTTGACCTCTGTGGCACCCAGAGCTGTGGCTACATGCACCTGGAATGAGATTTTAGTTTCTTTGCCCTGAGCCAACTTCCAAACAGTCGCTCCCAGATAGTCGGTGCTTTATGATAGAGAGGGAAGAACTGCATATCTGGTTATTAGTGGCTCACGGAAAGCAGAAAGATTGCGCAGGCCCTTTTAAGTCTCGGGTCTGGAAGCGGGATGGCTACGAGGTAAAGACGGTGCGATAACGCCGCTCCCCAAGCCGTTTATGGCCTGTTTTTAGGGGCTTGAAGGCACTTTTACCCCCTCTCTCCCCTCTTTGTTTTGGAGAGCCTTTAAGACTGTAGGATTATGCTGGCCTTATTGGATTCTCTTAATAAAGTGCAGGAGCAGTGGGGTTAAAGTTCAGAGGTGCCTCAAAGTCTTTGTGAGGATCACAGCATGTTGCATTTACAAACTTCTGGAGATCGCTGAAGGGAAAAAAGAACCATGGAATAACATGGATGTATATGTAAACACAAAGGCATGTTGCGTTTACACACATTGTAGACAGCAACATGTAAACTGTACATTTTACATCCAACCTGAATCAAACATATACTCCCACGTGTATCTGCCGTCATCGTTGCCATAACAACGAGCCGACCGAGAGCCATGTCAGTCTTGAATGCAACAAGCCAATTGTTTATTCGCACTGTGGTGGTTTTAGCAAAACATTCCCTAAATGTCCCACAGTGGTCTCAGGTTACTGTTACAACATGTTTGTAACATTTCACATGACTAAACCTAAACCAAGGAGCGTTCAACCAAACGAAATCCAAACGCATAATGTTTGTTTAATTAAATCTGTACGAATTTCTCACGAGCATGGTTCGAATGTCCGGAAAACATCAGAACATTCTGCTCTCGCTGGATTTCCCTTGTGTGTCTAACAAAAGCTTTATTTCCTTACAGCAACAGTATTATTCCTTTGATCAGTCAGATACACTGTACACAAAGTTTTGGGACACTCCTCCAAATCATTGAATTCAGGTGCTGTTTTTCAGGGGTTCGGCTCGGCCCCTTAGTGAAAGGAACCCTTAATGCTTCAGCTTCATACCAAGACATTTTGGACAATTTCATGCTCCCAACTTTGTGGGAACAGTTTGGGGATGACCACTTCCTGTTCCAACATGACTGCACACCAGTGCACAAAGCAAGGTCCATAAAGACATGGATGAGTGACTTTGGTGTGGAGGAACTTGACTGGCCTGCACAGAGTCCTGACCACAACCTGATAGAACACTTTTGGGATGAATTAGAGTGGAGACTATGAGGCAGACCTTCTCGTCCAACATCAGTGCCTAACCACACAAATGCATTGCTAAAGGAATGGTCAAAAATTCCCATAAACACACTCCTAAACCTTGTGGAAAGCCTTCCCAGAAGAGTTGAAGCTGTTGTAGCTGCAAAGGACATGCCAACTCCATGCATGGAAAGGCAGACATCCCAAAAGTTTTGGCAATATAGTGTATGAACAGGTTGTAATGCTGCATCATAAGACCATATAGTTACATGAAACGTGTTGAACGTAGACGAATAAACGTGTTTTGTGAAAGCCGAAAGAGAGGAAATGATTCTGTAAAGTGCACAGAAGAGAAACCTGGACCGACTACAGTACGCTTCCTAATGAGTAAAACATGCTCTGGCAAACGCTGCAGCAGATTATTGCTTTCTGGCGCTATTAGAATCTCTGCTATCATTTTGTTGTTTATTGGATGCCTCACATGCACGGTTGTTTTTTTATCAGCTGGGATGAAAAAGTCAACAGGTCAGATAGAAATAAATAATAAACTGCTTTATATGTTTGTATACAGAGCTTTTAATATATATCCCATAATGCACTGCAATGCAAAGCTGAAGCATAAACACTGTGCACTTAGTTAAGCTATCACACACACACTCTGAGAATCCAAAGGCAGCTTCCTGAGTGTGTATGGAATTTCTGTCCATCAGCATTAGTGTTCTTACCGCCACTGCCACCATCACGCTGACTGGACAGATCTGACACGGAGATTAAAGCCGGTTAAAAAGGCGCCCTGGCTCGTGAACAGACACGTGAGATGACACGCTCACATAGATCGATCGGCTCCTGTTTATTTTTGCTGGAGCCTTTACATTCAGCTTGTTCCTGTTCTCATCTCTCTTTTTTTCTCTCTCTTTCTGTAACTTTCAGGCCATTCCATTATGCTTGGGTTGGCAGGGAGAGATGGTGTGTGTGTGTATGTGTGTGTGTGTGTGTGCTGCAGATGTGTACCACCCCGCAAATTCAAAGGCCAGCGTATGCCACCACAAACTTACAGGCCATATTTAGGCAAGTTTTCACAAACTGGTGGTGTCGGCATCTCACACGCACACACACACACACACACACACGCACACACACACACACACACACACACACACACACACACACACAAGAAAAATGAGAGACAGTCTATAACTATGATTACTTTGATCTCTAGTATAATTTAGACATAGATAGATAGATAGATAGATAGATAGATAGATAGATAGATAGATAGATAGATAGATAGATAGACAGACAGAGAAAAGGATAGATAGATAGATAGATAGATAGATAGATAGATAGATAGATAGATAGATAGATAGATAGATAGACAAAAGGATAGATAGATAGATAGATAGATAGATAGATAGATAGATAGATAGATAGACAGACAGACAGACAAAAGGATAGATAGATAGATAGATAGATAGATAGATAGATAGATAGATAGATAGATAGATAGATAGATAGATAGATAGATAGATAGATAGACAAAAGGATAGATAGATAGATAGATAGATAGATAGATAGATAGATAGATAGATAGATAGATAGATAGACAGACAGACAGACAGACAGACAAAAGGATAGATAGATAGATAGATAGATAGATAGATAGATAGATAGATAGATAGATAGATAGACAGACAGAGAAAAGGATAGATAGATAGATAGATAGATAGATAGATAGATAGATAGATAGATAGATAGATAGATAGATAGATAGACAAAAGGATAGATAGATAGATAGATAGATAGATAGATAGATAGATAGATAGATAGATAGATAGACAGACAGACAGACAAAAGGATAGATAGATAGATAGATAGATAGATAGATAGATAGATAGATAGATAGATAGATAGATAGATAGACAAAAGGATAGATAGATAGATAGATAGATAGATAGATAGATAGATAGATAGATAGATAGATAGACAGACAGACAGACAGACAGACAAAAGGATAGATAGATAGATAGATAGATAGATAGATAGATAGATAGATAGATAGATAGACAGACAGACAGACAGACAGACAGACAAAAGGATAGATAGATAGATAGATAGATAGATAGATAGATAGATAGATAGATAGATAGATAGATAGACAGACAAAAGGATAGATAGATAGATAGATAGATAGATAGATAGATAGATAGATAGATAGATAGATAGATAGAGATTACAGTACAGTGTAATTCAGAGTACCGTGTTTTATCTCTACACTTTTACAATCATGTATTTCTGCTATCCCAAACATTGAGCTAGCTGGCTACTAGATAACTGCCTCTAAGCTAGCCTGCATTTGTCAACCATTAACTAGCTAGAAGGTTAGCTAGACTAAGTGGTTTAGCATGCACACTTTCTCATGCTTAGCATGCTGTGGGAATCCTCTAATCATTTAGACATGATCAGTTCGAACCTGGAGCTTATTTAGTGACATACCCAGCTCATAAATAATGTTAACCCCCTTCAGTACCTTACAAAAATATAAGAGATGCAGTTTTAAATAAAAATGTGACACAGCTTGTAATGAAAAGTGTAAATCTCCCTCACTGTAACATCAGCGTTTAGGTCAGGAGTAATTTAAGTGAAGTAAGATGCAGTTCTGTGGAGAATGACAACTCGGATGATTGAAATTATTGTTTTCCGTTATCCTTTTCCTTATTGCTGTATGAAAAGGAGCCTGAGAAGGAAATTACATTACCACTACCTTAACCGAACCTAACGCAAGCTGGCCAAGCTGGCACGCAGGTTTAACGGCGGTCTGCACCGGAGCAAAGCGCACTGTGTGTTCTGTCTGGTGAAGGAAATAACATATACGATATTCGATATTGGAACAGTGCTACTCTAATTAATCTCTGACTCTGCTACTGGCTGCTGTTTGAAAGCTGTACTTAAAGCAGACGGAGTGCTGTAGGTGGAATCTCGTTTGAACTCATGCCCATGTAAAGTCTGCGTCGTTCTCGCCGAGTGCTTGGTGGGCTCTTTCTCTTTCTCTCCTCCTCGTATCACGTTCGGAATCGCAGGAATGGCCTGAGCTAGCCTTTTTTTTTTTTTTTTTGCTCGGCTCTGGGCTCTCAGAAAAGACGTGTCTTTAACAGGATGCATGGAAAGCGTCGAATGATGATCAAAACTGGCTGAAGAGGTGAGGAAGAGGTTGTTTTCACCAAATTCCATTCAAGTTTCAGGCATGTGGGTTGTGCTGTTAGAAGAAATTAACAACAGGGTGGACTGATGAAGCAAACTTTCCCTTAGCACCTCAGAGTTAAGCATTTTCCAATAGCATCACCTCAGGAACTGATTTATTCCTTTTTATACCACAGCACTCTTTATCCATTTATAGTTACATTCAGTTTTGTAGAACTCTTTCGATCCGGTTTAAAATAATACCCAGAATGCTTCATGTTCAAGCCTGATGTGTGCTTTTGTTTTTTTTCTCACGTATTTTCACGCCTACCCTTTTGCACAAGTCAAAAGCCTGGGGTATCTTTTCCATCTCCATTCCGGTGCAGTGTAAACTGGACTGATGATCAGACTTAAAAGGCGCCCGGTTATTGACCTGTCTAGATATCTGATAAACATTTGAGTCACTCGGTCAAGCTTGCTGTGATGGATTCTCCACATCTATACCTCTAAACGTTGTTGTTAGGTGTTTTTTTGCGCTTGAATCAGTGCTTTTCTGTAGCAGTTTGCTTTGGGATTCCTGAAGGCTTTCATTGGGACTCGAGCATGGCGCAGGTTCTTGTGGAGCTCGGAGAGGAATGTCTTCCCGGTTAAAGCTGGCGTTGGGTGGAGATGCTATCTCGCAGCCTCCTTTGCGTGCGTTCCTTAATAAAAACAGATATAACAGATATGACGTGTGTTGAAGCAAGAACAATGACGAATAGCCTCCTGAATAACCTCCAACATAAAAACAACCAAAAAAAAAAACCCTTTTGAGAGAAGTTCATACCCTGGATGGGGTTTTTTTCCTTCCATATTTTAATTGGAATGATCTTAATCGTTTAAGATTTTCTTTCTTCTGTCTTTCTCCATGAATATGAGTGGAAATTGTAACCAAGCCGTTTTGTACCAAAGCCTCGGACCTGTCAGGAGATTGCTAGCCCTAGCAACAGAACTCCATTTTTCAAGCTAACCACCATCCGGTTAGCGCAGATGGATTTTTCTCGTCCATAAAAAGCGCTCAGATTCGGTCAAAAGATTCAAACTCTGTTTTCTGAGAAAAGGAGAAAAGCCCAACAGAAACATCAGCAGGTTTGTTCCTCGTGGTATGTTTAGCTTGTCTGCTACTTATTGATGCTGCTCTTTCTGAAGTAAGCCTTATTAGTAATAAGATTTCGAATGCTTGAAGAAATTTCCTGTTAGCGATGGAATCATGAGTTAACATTTGGAAACGGATACAAAGGGCATTAATGAGCACATAGTAGAACACTAAAATAACATTCAGGAGATTTTATTTGGCCCGTTCGCTGGCTTCAGGTCTTTACTGGGCTTTGTACAGCACTTACCTCTACAATCTCAATAAGCCAAGACAGAAAAAAGCGTACTTATGTCAAGCCCAAAGGCTCCAATAACAACAAGCTATTTGAAGCCATTAAAAGCACCGCAAAAGACCTCAGGCGTGGAGGAAGCCCCATGTATCTTAGAAATTCCCTAGTAATATCAAATTAATCCAGTTTTTGGCACACTTCGGGAACCACGTTCAGTGGACAGGCTTCTTCTGTAATATATAATTAATTCCATTCCCTCTTTTAATGCTTTAAAACTAGCTCAGTTCATAAGACGCTATTCTAGCATAATCATGCAGTTCCAGAAAACCGACTGCGCTAAATATTTCGTCTAGCCGTACGTCTATCAGACCTCAACGCTGCTGAAAATATCTTAGTGGTATTCTCAGGTTTCATTCCTGTTTTCAAGCTCTCCAGAGTTCCTGCGCTAGCCTGGTCAGCTAGCACCAAAGTGCTGTCATTTTCTTGGGCAGCGATACTTATGAAACCCACTTAGCTTAGACAGCTATAAATTCGGTTCCAACGTTATACGGCTATAAATTTCACCCGAGCGGACCGGCTT
Organism: Hemibagrus wyckioides; assembly: GCF_019097595.1. Lineage (NCBI taxonomy): Eukaryota > Metazoa > Chordata > Actinopteri > Siluriformes > Bagridae > Hemibagrus > Hemibagrus wyckioides. The sequence continues at coordinate 17,010,032 of NC_080737.1, read as the reverse complement.
GTCCGAGGACCAACAATTACCGTCTATCTTTCAGACGCTACGGCTGTTATTTTGACCTATTGGCTGGTTACCTCTGGCTGCGGTATCCCATTAGCCTAGCATTGACGAGGGGGAGGGCTTCAACCTGTCGTTACCCTGATCGGGGTCAGTTAAGGGTTAGACTAGGAGCCAGCCAGTCCGAGCTGTTAAATATCAAAGGCTGACCTCTTAGACAGGGCAAAGGTAGCGAGCATTACACACTTTCAGGGCAACTTCAAAAATCTGTTTATTTACTCTAGCGTAAATATCTTACCCTTAGCTCAGTGTGCTAGCATTTACTCCAAATCACAGAGGTAGATAATTCTTGTCGAGTTACTGTGATTATCCTGAAGTAACAACACCTCCTGAAATGTTTTAGTGCGTCAATTTTGCTATGGTTACAGTTGCTTATATCATTAAAGCTCAACACATGATATTTTGTATTCATTAATAGTTACATTTATTGATGTGGGACAATATTGAAGTTAATAAGACAAAAATAATGGAGCTTGAAGTGTTACTGTAAAAACAGAGAATGCTTTGTCCCGAACACTTTCCTGTAACAGGAAATGTAAAGTTTAAAGACAAGGCACTGACACCATAGACTACATATTTTGATTGTTAGAGACGAAACAAATGCATGTTTTCTTTAACACATTAGATCAGGCTTAGATTATGTTATGTGTCCATAACACATCACACACATCAATTGCCTCTGAATGCAGTGTTGCTATAGAAACGGTACCGCAATCAAAAGAGATCAATCTTGCATCTCTGCTCCGAATAAATCAGATTTAAGAATACTGCAGAACCTTGGCATAGGAATTCGTTCTGGAGGTGAGTTCTTAAGGTGAAAATTTGTATTGCGTAATGAATTTTCCCATAAGAAATAATGTAAATGCAGATAATCCGTTCCAGCCGCTCAAAAATATGACCAATGAAGTGTATGTAAACTGTATGGCTGCTTACAAAGAACTGACCCAAGCATTCCATGTCAAGGCTCCTCACAGGAAGTCATGCCACCAAGCTTGGGCTAAAAATAGATCGTATGCTGAAAATGCTTCGTATGCCAATGCAAACATCTTGCAAAATTTTAATTCTTAAGCCGAAAAATTCATAAGGGAGGGCATTCGTATGCCGAGGTTTGTCTAATCTAAGTTACATTTCCTCATTTTTCTGTTCTCTCTCTGACGTTTCATGTCAGGGGTTCAAACTGGAAAAAATAACTAATAAAAAATCCTCGCAGTCCATCCAGGAAACAAAAATAACGACTGTGGTTTAGCGAGTCCGTAATCTGCCCATAAGCACAAGGCTGAATATGGGATGTCATGGTATGTGCATTAGCATCAAAGCTCTTGCTCTCTCTGAGTATCCCAGCAGTCCTTGTGGGTGGTGCAGCGATGAATAAAACAGGCTTTGCTGCTGCTTGTCTGCCAAGCACTAAAATACCTATTACAAGTGGCATCTGCTTAAGAGTAGTGAAACACATACCGCCTCGTGCTGTTAGCGTGCGCAGGGCACGCGGCGTGATTTTTCAATTATTTTGCCCTTTCTTTTCCGCTCCCTCACTTTCCGGGTCTGTTATTAGCTCCTGACTGACACGTCGAGGAACCTAGCGATCATGCTGTCCGCTCGAATTGTATGCGGTTAACATCTAGCAAGGCGTCAAACCAAATGATATCTGTTTCACCCGTAATATATGGGTGTAACAGAGAGACTCTTCTGATGCATCAGTTTGGGTGTTGATGATATAATTGAATACGAATACATTATTCTGAATATACAGATTTTTTCTAAGCAATACGAAAGTACTAAACTTTTTATATAACTTTTATGAAGCTCACAGTAATGAACATTTCACCGGTTGAGACTTTGACGAATGCTATGGGATTGGGATCCTTCAGGATGCGACAAAAAAAAAAAATAAAAAATAAAAAAAATAAATAAATAAATAAATAAATAAATAAAGCAGCCAGTGACTGGGCAGCCAGATACGAAGCTCACAGGAATTTGCCTGATTTCAATTTGATTTAAATCTGTTTCTATTTTGGAAAATGGAACTGAATTTGTTAGAAAATATTGTGGGTAGTTAAAAGTAAAAACTGCATGAACTGGATTTAAAAAAGAAGAAAAGAAAAATGCATGTATAACTTCCGGTTTAGGCCACGCCTACTTTGGTTTTAAATCCAAATACAGATACAGTAGAACCTCGGCATACGAATGCCCTCTCTTAAGAATTTTCACATTGAGAATTGTAATCTTGCAAGAAATTTGCTTCAGCCTACGAAGCATTTTCGGTATACAAACGAAGCGAACCAAACCGAACGCCGGCTAAGTTGCACGTAAGTCCAGGAGCTGTTCAAAACTTGTTTGTGTCAGTGGAGTCCCTTGAGGACTGAGAGGGTTTTCTGGTCTGTCAGATATTTCCACCAACACCAGCAGAAAGTGCTGCTGCTACACTGATGATAGATGTGATGGATGTATCGCTGACCTTTGACCGCATAGACCAGTCAGCACTGTCCCTATCTAAATAACACACAGATACTCTTACCGAGCCGGAGTGACCGCTGTTCAGTGTTTACACAGTTCTCCTGATTGCACACGGGATTCCAAACGTTGACCTTTCGATCATCAGATCATCAGCTATGCTGCTCCTCCAGAGTCTTTGTAAAAATTTGAGAAACAGGTTTTTATCCAGATTGTGATTATAGGTATAAAAAATAAACATGCAGATTCCTACTGTTGAGTTCTCGATTCTGATTGGTCAGAAAATCACTTTCGTCCTGATATTTCCGCGGCAAAACGGTAAACATTTCTGTGAGGGAAGGAGTCTCCAGTGTTAGCGCTTCACAGTTTCAGCAGTGTAAGTTTATAAAGTTTTAGATCATTTCCATAACCCTAATATTTAAAAAGCAACATCATGATTAGAAGCTTGGTGCAATGAGATTTAAAACCGGATTGATGAATCAAGATTCATGATTCGTGAGTCAAAATATATATGATTCAGATTCAAGACTCAAAATACTTGACTCAAGCTTTTTGCTCACCAGATCAGTAATAATAATAACAATTCTATTATTATTACTCGATTATTAATACACTTTATACGTATTAGCCATCTAGAAACATTGAGACACATCTGCTGTCTCCTCTCATCCATCCCTCCTCATATCACATTCTCACCTTTGACCCCTGCTGATCTCTCAATATCTCCTTTATTTTGATTTCCCTCTCAGTCTGCGTGTTCCTGCCTGGTCAAAAAGTCTTGTCAGAATTCCAGGTCTATGCAGGAGCTACATACACAAACAGCCTTCACTAGCCCTCACGCCCAAAAACGCTGGCGCTGACCATTTATTTATTTAGCACGGGCCCCGGTTCACAAGTCCTAATATAAATATTACACGACATGGAAAAGAGACTCAATTTAAGACGTGCCACTCACGCTAATAATTGGAGCGAGGCTTTGGAGGACACTGGCTGCTTTCTGAGACTCCACGTGTGTGTGTGTGTGTGTGTGTGTGTGTGAGAGAGAAAGCTTGGACGTGCTGAATAGCACTCAGTAATCGACCGTCCAGCATCGCCTTAAGAAAACAGCTCCGTCCACGTGCGGCTAAAGTGCTAAGCAAAGGGAAGTGTTGAATAAAAGCTTTTAGGTCCGTATCTTTAGCATCTTGCCTGCTAGTAAGAACATGAATCAAAAAAAGAAAGCTAGGAATGTGACATGGGTGTAGATTCGCATTGCTTTTAAATCAGTCACTCCTGTCTAGTTTTAGTTTTGCTAATCAAAGCCATGATTAGCCTCGATTAGCCACAAAATGCAGATATGCATATAGAAAGTGAGATCGCCGAGGATTTTCTTCTATTCAGGTGACAAAGTGTGTCACTGTGGTCAGTCTTTGAGGTTAAAAGGTTGTCTGTGACAGAAAAAGTAGCTTTTATTGTAACTCGATGGATCAGTAGTAAAGTTAGCTCGCTAATTTCTCTAGCTAATTGGAATTCTGTGCATGTTACATGTCCTCCTAGTGGCCAGTGGCAGTGGAAAGAGTAAAGTAAAGACGTTCTATCCCTAACGGTGATATAATAGACATGACAGCTCTCACTGTGTGGCCTCAGGAACACGTGCAATGATTTATGAACTTGTGGCACACACACAGTCTCGCACATCATTAGCTGTGTGAATATTATAACCTCCTCCGGGGCTACAAATACACACACACACACACACACACACACACACACACGGATCTGGCGGTAACGAGCAGTTCGAGAGCACTGCCCCAGGCTGGAGTCACCTTTGTTTCAGACGGCCAGGTCACTCTGCGGCTCCAGGCAGCCGAGACGTCTGAACTCCACTGAGCCTCTGCTAACACTGGAGATTAGCTACAGCCCTATCACTACAAATGCGAGTCAGAGTGACCCAAGAACTCACACACACACACACACTCTTAGCTCTGGGTTACGTTGAAATTCTAACACTCAAGAAACTGATACAAAGATGTTTAAGACTGCAGTATTTTATTTTATTTTTTTTTGCTAATTTCTAAAGAAGCAGAAAAAAAATGGACACCTTAAAAAACTTTCATTTGCTAATTCTACCATTATAAATGATACATTATGCTTTCAGTAATTTTGCGCAGCTTGTGTAATATGACGTGTTTTAATTTTTCAGCTTGTTTTTATACGGTGGCTCCGTTTTCACAAGCTCGTATGTGACCGTTAGCGAATCGGCTCGCCTTCGCTATTAAAAAAAACAAAACAGAGAACCCTCAGGAGTTATTTGGCAATGACGTCGGGTTTCGCTGTCAGGAAACGTTCCAATTAAAATCCATTAACAAGCAAACTTATCCAAAGAACTTTTAAAAAATCCATTTTCACTTTAGTTCCTGCTCTACAGTAAAAGTAAAGGACTCAGCAAAGTTCCTGCAGCCGCACAGGAGAATTTTTTCAGGTGCTAGATGGAAAACAGAGGGTTCGAATGAAACCTGGTGCTGCTGTCGCAGGTGGAAAGCTTCCTGTAGTTCCTTAAAAAAATCCCTTTGTATACAAACATGTGCTTTGAGACGTTTTGTGAGATCTGAGTGTCTGAGACGTTTAGACACGTTTATGAACCTTTATATTGGTCTGAATTTTTACCTGTTGCCCCGAGAGACAAGACTAAAGATCCTTTTAGGCTGCAAGATGAAAGTATTTTCTCTGAATCTACAACCAATGAACTAAACTTGACCCTGATTTCAGGAATATTCCAGAAAAGAAAAAACCCTCATATGAGTTTGAACCTTTATATAGGCATCAACCTCCAGGTACACAAATTAACGGAGAAAATAAACTATAATCAGATCAAATAAACATTAAACAGACAAAATAAACAGATAACAGATAAAACAATCAATAAGCAGATAAAACAAAATAAACCAATAAAACAAACAATTAACAGGTAAAATAATCCATTAAAAAATTAAATAAATACTAAACATGCAAAATGAACAATTAACACATAAAACAAACATTAAATAGACAAAATAAATCATAACCAGACAAAATATAATAATAAACAGACGAAATAAAAAAATGAACAGGTAAAATAATCCATTAAAAAATCAAATAAAGAATAAACATGCAAAATAAACAATTAACAGACAAAATAAACCAATAAAACAAACAATTAACAGGTAAAATAGTCCATTAAAAATTTCAATAAATAATAAACATGCAAAATAAACAATTAACAAATAAAACAAATATTAAATAGAGAAAATAAATCATAACCAGACCAAAAATAATAATAAACAGTCAAAGTGAACAATTAACAGGTAAAATAATCTGTTAAAAAATAAAATAAACAATAGTAAAATAAGATCAAATATAAAACAGAGAAACACATAAAACAGGTTGTCAAAGAAAAATGAAAACACTAAATAAATAAATAAATAAATAAATAGATGGATAGGAATTAAATAATAAACAAATAATGCCCAAAGGCAAATGAAAATAAAATAATTTTTAAACATTGTATGTATAAAATGAATTATATAAATTATTTCCCTGTCTTTATCTCAGACATCTGGAAGTGAGACAGAATCAAAGTTCCTGGAAATGTTCCTTTGGGCACAAACACATCCATCAGGAAGCTTTATCAGTTCTCCAGGAGACGTGTTTACAGCCACCTTCACTTTCTACCAGACATTTTAAAAGATCTGAGTCTCTGAAAAGCTTCAGAGACATTGTTTCGCTTTTGCTCTTTTCCCCCTCAGCTACTTCTAACCTCAGCGCAGCAGCCGGTCCTGTCTGTTTTTACGGATGATTATTGCCTCGCATTTGCTTTAAAGGCAGAAAACCGGGTTATCATACGGCTGACTGGTTCCTCAACACATTCCAGAAACGAGGAGATTATGCCGCGCTTTCTTTTTCTAAACGTTTTCCCGATTGCTTTTGGTAATAAACCTAAAGACCAGACCATGGAAAGAAAAAAAAAATGTAAATCTCCCACACATTCCTCAGATGGATGAACATATTTCTCGAGTGTGTGGCAGTGTTGGTTTTGGAGATTGCTTCTGCGCAGAAATGGTGCTGTGTTTACTGACAGCCGAGTGTCTGACCCCGAGCTGGGGGAGATGTTGCCCTGCTCTGCTCTGCTCCGCACTTTTGTGCCCCTCAAACACGTTCGAGTCCAGGAGGGCCGATTTCTGTCTCGCTGCAAACGCCTCCTGGAGATCGACCACCGTGAATAATTTACTTCCAGCTTAGGTCTATCATGCTTGCCTTCTCAAGCGTCTGAATATTAGAGCCAGGTGTGTTAGACTGGAGGTGGAACAGTTTTAATCGGGGCAGCGGGTCCGAAATAAAATGAGACTCACTGTTAGAGGGTTTTCACGTGCTTCAAGCAACACTGATAAGCTGGTTAAACAAACCGAAAGAAAAAGGGAGTAGGATCTTCATAAAAGTCTTTCAGAAAACTTATAGAGAATATAATGTTTAAGGTTTCTCTTTTTGTTGATTGGTCCAAATATCCAGAACATGTCAATGCAAATGGATCAAATATCCAGGAATATTTCTACCGCTCTGTCCTTTGGGTTAATTTAGCAGAAATACAGTAAGGAATGAAAGGTGTGTGTTAAGGGTGTGCTGTAATCAACAACACGGTCATGTGATGACACTGACACTGGAGACTCCTTCTCTAAAGAAGATCTCGATGACACTTATTTAGCCGAACGTCCTTGAGTAAGTGTAACGTATTAGAACGAGTGTCGGAGCTTCTGCTTAACCTTCTGACCAATCAGAACGGAGAACCAGAGAGCCCGGTCGGAGTAAGAGACTGCAGAGAGGCTGTATGTTTATAATAGCCGCTAATGGACTAGCTGTGTAAGAACCCGTGCTGCGTTCCACACCACTCTGCGGTTACGCTCCGAATGTGCTTACTCATTTAAGAGCCTGTCATTTCTCAGTGACTACTTGCCCACCACAGGTTTTGACAGATTGAGAAAATATCTCTGGTGTCAGGTTTTGATAGTACAGGCAGCGTTTTGATTGGCGCGTGTTCACCCCGTGTTCACTCCGGCGCTGTGGCCTCGCTTCAGATTAATAGTGGAAAAGCGAACGTTTGATTTCATGACCTCACGTCGTCCGCTAATGGAAGATCGGTTTACTTTGCGACGTTTGAGTGCTGTCGGGTGCCAGATACCTGTCACCAAGACTTTCTTCCAATCCGAATGGCAAAAAGCGTGACGATTATTATTAACCTCATATCCATCGTGCCTCTCCGGGGTTTCTTTGAGTTTGAAAAGTTGCCCTTTTATAGCGATGTGGAGCGAGTTGAGTTCGCAGCTGAAGCCCAAATCCAAATGTTAACTGCTATAAAAGTCTGGGCCAAACTGTTGCTTTTATAAAAGCAGCTTTCACTAACAACTTTCATCTCTGAATGCTGTTGTTTTTCCTCTGATCTGTCATTGGCAAGCTGCGGGAGTGTAGCTGGGAGGTCCAGCAGTCAGTGATCACTAACAGAGAGCGGCTTAAAGGATAAGTCTCAGAGCACAAAGCTAGGAGATTCCCGCTTAAAACCATGCATTAATCCCCATCAGCTGGGTTCTGCCTCTGTGTGTGTGTGTGTGTTGTGTGTTGTGTAGTTTAAATACTTTCTCATCATTACAGCAGGGAAAGTGTAGGTCAAACTGTTAGCACATGGTCAAAAGGTGTTGATTATTTTTCAACATTAGATTTCTTATTACCATATGCACATCTATTGTGTGTGTGTGTGAGAGTGAAAGAGAGTAAGAGATACGTCGGCCGGCCCTATGACCTGCATCCCCCCGGCTGCCCCAAGGTAAAGCAAAGCATTGTGGGTTCAGGTTCTCCGCTCCCTCCCTCTCTCACACAAAGGAAACGGGGCCACATTGTCCGGAGCAGCTCAGCCATACAGCAGAAACAAAAGGCCGGTCTTTCATCAGGCCGTGACGCCTGACCCACGGCGCTCCGCTCCTCTCCTCTCGCCGAGGAGAAACTCAGCGCTGATTCCATGCTTTAAAAAAGATTTACTTCTGGCCGGCTTTAAATCTCTAGAAGGACGTGCTTGTGCCAGATGATGTGTTGTTTGTGCAAACACATAAAATTTTGGATGAAGCCTCGCCTGAAACTGAGTTCAAAGTGGTAAAGTGTTCCTTGGCTGCACATTTTGTAATAAAACACATCAGGGTGTGCTCTTACAGGAAAATAATCAGTGCCAGTGTGCTGTGATGGTGCTCCAATCACACAGAATCATTATTTTCCAATAAACTCTAACACCACGGCAATTTCTCTGCAATTACACTTTTTTGTTTATTAATAATCGACATAAGATTTTTTGAATCGGTTTAGCTGTTTACATTAGTTTAGATTTGTGGAATGTCTCAGAAACAAATTAGTTCCTGTTATCACTTACGTTACAGATGCTGTAAATGTTGTTCCTTCACCAACCTTACCTCCTTTTTTTTCTTTTAGTAATACTTTTCATGGGGAAAATTAGAAAGTACTGACCCTGGAGACTCCTTCCAAACTGTTGAGCTGCTTGTTATTGAAAATCAATCAGAATCTGACCAATCAGAATCAAGCATTTGGTGGCATTGGGTTATAATACTGATTGGCCTATCAATATGTCAGTCACTGTTCAGTCTCAAAAGTACCGATTTTTCCCAGAATGCACTGCAGCAGAGGAGCGGTTTATCATTAAAACTCATTCTTTCTCCGTAGCCAAACATAGACAAGGCCCACTAGATCCTATTGTTGTAGGGAATCTCCCAACTGCAGAGAGGCTGAAAGGCTTGAGGGATTACTTACGCTACGCCATTGTTGCCTGTAAAACCGGCACATTTTTCGACCTTTGACAGGGGTGCTCGTGTCAAACACTCACTTCCTGTAAACTGACAAGCACCAGTGTGTGTTTATTCAGGTCAGCTCTTTAGGCCAGATTGTGAAATATTGCTCCATTGTGTGTCGCCGCTCCCGCACTGTATCCAGTTACGCATGGGGGAATTATCAGTTTGCCAGGCGAGCCTTCGGGCTGTGTGTTGGACGAGCTGACTGCCTGCTGACTGAGCCAGTGTTTATATTGCAGGTCACTTCCTGGGCAACAACACAGTGATCGATGTTCTGAGAAGCCAAGGCTACGAGGTGGAGCACACGCCAGCTGGCCAGCCCATTAACAGGTAACACACACTGAAACACACACATATGCAGTTTGCCCTGAGAAAACTTTAACACCACTGTAACCGAACCACCGTGACCACGACGGATTCTATAGATATCACTACTTCTGAGAAAACCACAAAGGGACCTCGGAAAAGTATATTTAATATGACAATTTTGCGCAATTCCTTGTTTTAAGCTTTTGTTCCGAGTCCACATCCTTGATCCGGCTCTGCAGTGGGAATATAGGGTTTCTTAAACACTCTCAGACCCATGAGCATGCTAATCTGTGCTCTTATATTTCCTAACAGCGTCAACACAAGCTATTAGCTCACGAGCTATTGCGGTTTTTAATTTGGTTCTTTGGCTGGAATCCTTTCTCTCAGAGCCCTGGGAGAACCAAAAACGGAGTAGAGGAAGAGAAGGAAGCGGACATGCTCGGGACAAATTTGCCATCACCATGACCTTCTCATAAAGCCTTGTGAATGGTTGAAAGCCCGTTCAGCCATATTTTATCAGTTACAGCGATGTAACATTACACGTGCCACTGCCTCGCTTGCGAGCTAGCTCTGCCCTAAAGGCTTTGCTCTTGTTTATTTATTTCAAGGCCCATTTTCGTGGACTGGAAATCCAGTGGAAATTGTTTTGCGAGCGCTTCGCTTGATGCTTAATGCGATTCCACCGAAACAGATGTTCGACTCAGTTCGGCCTTGTCTGTGAATAATTGGAAAATTTCTCCGGTAATAAGCCTCCCTTTTGTTTTTTCTGTGTCCATCCATGTCTCTGTCCGTTATCAAAGACGAGTTCAAGGCTGCTTCATTGGTCGCTTCCTTCCAGAACCACCCTGAGCCAAAGAACCAGGGAGCAAGCCAGGCAGCCAGTGTTTAATGGCGGCAGCTGACTGTAATCCGCTAATCACCTAATTGAGCCATTTGGAGCTGCGATGGTGGCGATTTGGCTGCAAAAATAAACCGTGTGTCAGAAGGGCAGTATTTATAGAGTAAGATCAGAGTCAGGGCTGTGGCTCTTTGGCCTCAATCAGAGATCTCTCTGATCATTATTGTGTTGAAGTAAAATGTGCTCTTATAGCCCTAACTGTGTAACCAATCCTGGTGGGCTTTATGGTGGAAACGTCTAGACTAGATTCAAGAAACATCTACAAACTATATACGTGTATATATATATATATATATATATATATATATATATATATATATATATATATATATATATATGGTATTTAAAATACACAGAAGTACATTTTATTGGATTGGACAAGAAAAAAAATAATAAATAAGTCTTAGATTTAAAACAAGTATTTGGAATAAATGTTTCCTTCTTTAGGAGATGTAAGAAACAGCAAAAACAGCAATAATTGCTTCTTTAAAGTACAAGGAAACTAAATAGTACAATGTAATAGAATAATATTGACTTATAAAAAATAAAGAATATTATAAAGAATAATATTGACTTATAAAAAAAGCTTACACGAAGGTGAAAAGTTTCAGTGAAAGTGTTGATTTTGACCTGAACAGAGTGCAGATCCAACAGAGCGCGATCCCACGCTGCTTGAATGAATCGGTCCATATAATCAACTGCAGAGGTTCTGCCTCTTCTCCAGCTGTGGGCCAGAATGGAGGCTTTGTGTGAAACGGCTCACAACTCTGACGCTAATGCTAACTTTTGCCACAACGTTGACAGAACCTGATACGTGGTGTTCAATATGTGATTTTAGAGCAGGGAAATAAAAGGCAGCGTGAGAAGCTGAGTGTAAATCTGGTAATAATATACCGGCTATTCGAAATTACTGCTATTTTCAGAAATGTGCTATAGAGTAACGAAAAGCCATCCAAGCTAGGAGCTGGATCGAACCTGCTGAAGTCAATTAGAAGAATGTAAAGAAAGAGCGAGGATTGATCGTGTTCCAGTCAGGAAACGTGATGTGGCGTAATCAAATGAGTAACAAGATGTGACACGCTCTGAAATCGGACCCAAGGCAGAGCTGATTAATATCAGTTTTAGGTTCTTTTTTAAGGCAAAAAGTGTATCGGCCCTACACGGTCATGCTAACATCAAGAGTCAGGTTCAGTGCTGTAGCAAGGAATGAATATCAGGGGAGAAGAAGTAAATTAGGCTATATTAAATTTGGGTGAATGGTGAGTAGTAGACGTGATGGCATTTGGAATTTGTTGTCATATAACAGATGTAGGAAATAAAATACCTTCACTGAAGATTAAAGATTAAAACAAGACGCTAGTAATAAGGGGAAATGTTTATCTTTTTCTTGGGTTATCGCCTCGATATCTCTGTGCTAGCTGGCAGATTATTAGCTTTCATACGATGATGGGGAAAAAAACGAACACACCGCATTGGACAATTATGTTTCTCAGTATAGTATCTGCTAGCTAATACAATGGAATAAAAATGAATAAATACAAAAAACTGAACATTTGGAGCAGTTAAATATGGAGCAGTCATAATGATGGCTTCTGTAACCTTTTTTCCTATTTGTTACAGAGCAAACTGCCCTGAAACATTATTTGATGTACAGTATAATTTTCCAGGGGAATTCAAACCGACGAGTTTAGCATGCCTGTGATCATGCTACTGCTTCCTAAAGTCTGTGTGTCCTTGCCCTAACCTGCACTACAAAGCCACTATTATATGCTGCATATATAGTTTACAACAAGGAACAAATAAATTTTAATGTGAAGTTCTTACAGACTATAAAACCTTGTGGAAGCAGAAGGGAGCTGGGCTTAAATGTCACGGTCTAATTTAAAGTCGATCCCTCTTTTTTTCACATCTTTTTACATCTATAAGGTTATAAACATGTGGAATTTATGCGTTCACAGAGAATTTGAATACGTCAGCTCTTTCTCTCTCCTCTCTGGGTGGCTATCTGTGACTCCGGATCAGATAACTCGATCGCTCCGTTCATCTCTCTGTTCTGCTTTCTCCTCTAAATGTCTTACTCCTCTCTCACGCTCTGTAAAACACACACACACACATACACATACACAGAGTGCACCCGGTGATTGGACACCCAAGAAAAACATCTCATCCCTTTATCAAGTCATCATCTGAAATATGCAGGGAGTAGACAGAATGGTGTTCCACCTCGTCTCTTTCTCTTTCTTCTGCTTCCCGTCTTACATAAGCAGACGCACAATCACATGCCAAGCGCACACAGAGGCATTTATAAAATCGATGGGTTGCCAGATTGGAGGAGACACTGGAAGCCTGCGGTCCAGTGTGTTCCGAGGTAAAGATTCAGAGAAAGTTTGGCGTCCCGACTTCTTTGCACCATTGCCGCTATAATAGATGCCTGTAATGTTTCAGACACCATTAGAAGCCACATGTATTTGCATTTCTTGGAGCCAGATTGCACTCCGATTAGAAGCAGATGCTCTCTTTTTTATCTCCAGAAAGCCAGGATCCTGCTTCATCAATCCCATCTTCACTTCCCACCCCAAAAATGTACAAACCTCAGAGAATTAGGGCCTTCCTATAGTCCCAAATGGAGAAAATAACATCTAAATAGAAGGTTCTGGCTGACTATTGATGTGATGCATGTTTCAGATGCTTCCTCTTGAATTATGAATATGTCTGGTTGGGAAAAAAAAAGTAAAATTCCAAACGCTTTCAAAGTGGCCATGATAGAACTGTCTTGATCGTTTGTTCAACAAAGTGTCCAAATAAGCTCTTCTTTCACAGAATCCAATTTCCATAAACCAATTCTCTTTCAACCAACTCCAGCCCAAGTGGAACAACTTGTGGTGGCTTTCCATACAGCGATTATGCATAGTTTTCGACTAGAAAGGATTTCCAGTGGGGAAAACGCCCACTAACCGCACTGCGATCCAGGACTAGGCCTAATCTATGTCTGTAAAATCAGACTGTTTCTTTTAACTCCTCTTCATTTCTTTACAGTGGCAAGAGATCCAGCCATCCTTCAGATGGAGAGGATGACAACGCATCAGATGTGGAGTCACCGGTTGAAGCCTTCTTTCATGAAGACCGACTTTGGCGCCCCATGGAGGAAGAGGAGGATCCCCCACCCCATTTGCTACTCCCAGACAGCTTGGAGCTTCTTGAGAAGGTAGAGCGCAAGCTGAAGAAGAAACGGCGCAACAGGCTAAAGAAGCAACGCCACCGGCAGTTCAATGACCTCTGGGTCCGCATGGAGGAAAGGTGGGTTGAGCAGAACAATCAAATCATTGATACCATTAAGACTAAGTCTTGGGCTTAATAGGAAATTCCAAGACCTAGTATCATGGTTTGTTTGGTATTTTCTACTGTAGCATGTACGCTACCTAAAAGGGTTTCTTCAAGGGTTCATTAGATTTCACTTTCTACTTAGCACCTTTTCTGACAGGGAAACCGTTTGGGCTAAGTAAAGAAATGTTAAAGGTGATAGATAGAGCCCTTCTAGATAGACAGGGAAATGGTTAAGGTATTGGTGCTACTGGTGGGCCCTTGAGCAAGGCCCTTGGTCCTCAACTGCTCAGCTGTATCCTCTATTTCAGATTGTAGTTAAATGGGGGTAGTTCAGTGATAAAGGACCTACACCTATGTCCAGAAGATTCAATTCTCAGAAGGTTGACCTGTGTTAAATTACTAATACAAAGAGGAACCAGGGTCTTTGTTCCCTACTAGCACACTTAATCAAAAAGATTAACTTGTAACTGTTTTGAGAAGCCCCCAAGGGGCCACCGTAGTATTTGCCTTCCTTTTGTGTGTGAGAATATTGCAGAGAGAAAAATTCCCATGTAACCCAAAGAAAGGTTCTAACAGCAGTTTCAAGTTTAGCGAGGGTTGAAGGTTATTTCCAGTTACAAGGGGAACAGATTTCTGTACCTAGCTTTCCAGGTGAAATTTAAGAGTTCCTCTTGCGATCCTCACTTCATTTCACAAGCAACACAGTTATAGGACAATATCCATTTCAATCTAGCAAGGAGAATCCGGATGTTTCCTCATATTCCTTGTGAAGTGAGAGCTCCAGGCAGCTGGTAAAGCCGTACTCAGCCTATAGTGCATACAGTGCTGGTTAGGGGTGTTTAGCTTGAGGCAACGGCAAGAGAAAACAGGGTCTGGCAGGAAGGAGTTGGTCTCTGATACGCAGGTGTTACGTTCATTTGAGAGTCCTGGAGGCTCCTCCGCTATCACCTCTCACACTTCATACACACACACACATGAGACTGCAATCCCATCATCCCCCTGCAGCACTGCCTCTGCCTGAACTGGCCTCTCAATCTGCGACGGAGAAGGATCCTTTACCATGTGAACGCCCATGGACCAACAGTTGAAACCTGAGGACTTCCTCAGAGAAAATGAACGACAAGGCATCCATCATTCAGGGTTTTTCTTAGGATTGAAGTGGTAAATCTGTCCATTTTGAAAAGTGATTTTAAATCGTTAATAATACACCACATTAATTGGATAAACTATTGTAAGGAGTTTAGGGACTTCATCAGAAGCAGTTAACCTTTTTATGGATTTCTACCAAACATACACTAACTCTAAAACAAATATCCCTGGTACCATGTTTGTAAAAGCTCCATCTGATGGTTCGTGTATATTTTGCAGTCACCTAGGCTAGTGCAAAAATATTCCTTTAACAGATTCATTATTAAAATATACTCTGGTGCTCCGCAACAGGTGAAACCCAGACTGTAAAAGCAAACAATGTTTTCGGGATATATACTGGATTTATTTTTACCTGCAGCAGAGAAACTCAGCTGGGACCCAAACATTTGGCCGGCAAGTTGTTGTCCAGGGGCCTTATTATAGAGAACCTAGTGTCTCTCTCACTTTCTCTCCTACACAAGCACATATGTCCGTCATCAGCCCAGGGCTCTGGAGAACCTGTCGAATTAATTTGTCTACCATTTTAAGCTAACGTGTACAAGCTGTCGTGTTTTAGCCAGCTGGACTCATAAAGACAAGCGGAAAAACTTGCTGGACCTCGGAGTACCATCAGTCTGCAGAAACTGTTGACAGAGACTGCGAAAGTGGATGTGATTTCACTTTCGGAAAAAAAAGGGGGGGGACTAAAACAATTTATTCGTCTTTTTCTCCTTTTTCACGAAGCGCAAAGCAGGCTAACCCTGACTCACGCCAGACTTCTACCCCGAATCAACAGCTTTCATTTTCTTCTCCCTCCGTTTGAATGGAAAATAGCCGTATTTATTGTGACTGCTCGTTTCATAACCTTGCACAACAAGCCTGACAGTGCCATGATAGATTATTTCAAACATTCAAACTGGAAATTGTCGCTGTTGAATGTGTGCATTTTCGATCATCGTTTTCAAAAATCCAAGCTCATTTGTATCTTTTCAAACCTACAGACCCCTTTTCTGACCCCGGGTGGATGAATAGCAGCTTTTTTGCTATTGCGTTGAGGCATAGCCTAATGCTCACTGTCAAAAAGTATTAGGAGACTCAAATCAAGCTTAAGTAAACCTTCATTCAGAGTACGGATTTCAAGTGGGAAAAAAACCCCAGAAAGAAACATTGAAAAGCTAGGGCAAAGTGAAAGAAATGTGATGACGATCAAGCACTCGCGTTGCAGCTAAAGCCAACCAAAGTAAATATTATTAACTACAAACATATGACTTGGTTGAAAATGAACATACATGGTGTTTCCTGAATATCGAAGTGTGCTTCACATGCTTTTCTCCCCCCTGCCATACCAATTTATAGTGCCTAGGAATGGCTACCACCTTCTCACTTGACAAAAGGATCTAAATATATAAGGATCTCCTTTAAGGTTGTAATAACTACTAAACAGAAAAATAACGCAGGTCTTGAATTGATATGTTGTTAATAGCGGCAGGAAATCTATATCGTAACCGGTGCTTGTTTGGAAGTAAATAAGATCCAGAAACAATCCTGGCTGGGATTGAAAGAGAAAAGAAAGTTAGGAATCTGCATGACACAAATTTGCAGGGCAGATGTGGCCCAGTGGCTGGAAAGGTCGATAGTTCAAATCCAAGGATCTGCCGCTGTAAGGCTGCTGGGATCTGTCGCAAATATCAGTACAAATTGAATGATTCAGCTGAACCTATTCCAGAGCAATGTATTTGGAGAAGACAAGCTGTGTGTAACTTGCCATATAACCACCCATTCATAACAAAGCACACGGTCCAAAATCCGAACAAGGTTTCATCGATCTACAGAGATATAATTCAGCAAAGTTTTGGATTCCGCTGGAATCATGCGGAGTGTTTAAAGCAGAGTGGAGTGTACTAATTCAGTAAAGAAAATCAGGTGTTAGTCATTAACCAACCACAACCATTAACACTCCGTTACTTTGAGGAAGAACGCAGTGTAAACAGGACATCATTTATTGTTTTGTTGTTTTTGTTTTAGACTCATGTATATCCATTTTTAAAAATAACAGATGTTTGACTCAAACAAAACCAAAAAAAAAATCACCACTAAATTGACCACCAAATACCTTGTGGGTTTAGCGAGGTTCGTTATTTATATTTATATGTAACCCACATCCATATCCCATTTGAAAAAACAGGAGCTTAAACATTTCTAGAGACAAAACAATGTGATAATCTGATTTCTCCTCTATTCACAGCACGACGTTGGAACCGCCTCAAGCGGTCGTCCGCATCATAAACGGCTACATCACGGTCCAGGCCGACTCACAAGCTCATGGGAGGTCCAATCACGACAGGACGTTCTCAGGCTCCGCCCACACAACGGGAGGGGCTTCCTTCACCATGCTGATATTGTGCCTTCAGGTGCTGGTGATTCTTGGCTTAAGCCTTTAAAGCGTCGGTGTGTGACCTCGAGCTTGACCTCGTGACGTCCAGCGGCGCTTCAGAAAGACTTCATGGGGAGAGACCGACAAGAAAGACTGCTGTAGATTCTCCTTTAAATTGTTCTTCATTTTCTGAAGGATGACTGATTCACCTGCAATCGAGTGCAGACTCTGTAAATACCAAATGTATCATAGATGTAATTTAGAGACATGAATAAAAATGGATGCTTTTTTTTTTTGTTCATTTTTATATATAAAGAAGATTCACTATATTTTTGTGACTAAATGAGATACTAACAAACTTATTATTATTTTTTAAATCTCAGATATCCCTTATTCGGGGAAAGCGATGCTTCACTATTATTTACATCTTCTAATGTGTTTGCTTTGTTTTTTTTATTACAATGAGTTTATTTGTTTAATTTATTAAATATATAGCTTTAGTTAAATCTTATTATTATTATTATTATTATTATTATTATGTCTTCTGACAGCTCTTTTCGGTTCAGACTGGCTCTTTTTTTTCCCCCCGTGATTTTCCATATCACTGTCACACACTAGTACACATTCCAGTAACATACAGTACGTGGCACCGAGTTATGATTTATGCGATTGAAATGCAATAAACTATTTATCTAGTTGAAGTCTCATGTGTGAAAAGAAAAAGAAAAGTAAAAGAAAAAGAAAAAATCAGGAATGCTTGATTTTATTGAGTGTGTCAAATGGCTTGGTGCCTGTTCAGAAGAGAGCTGAGCTCCAGGGGAATTTTATTACACGATCGTCAACTTCCTTAAAGGTTGCCACAGAATGGCGTTCGCCTATGAGACATTACCCATTTCTTCCAGTTGGGAGAAAATGATTAGGCGTTTCAGGGCACATCTGGAGCGTTGCTGCTCAGGGTCAAATCAACAGCATCTACAGCGAAGCTTTTCACAGCTTTCTCCAGATTCTCTCCGAATGCTGAATGAAAAGGCTCTGATTTTTCGACACGTTTAATGGATCGATGGTGGGCACCAGATGGCTCGCATTTTATTCCACCCACAAGAACCCGAGTCGTTCTGCATGGTTCGCTTGTGGAACATGAAGACCCAGATGTTTGAAAGGAAAAAAGAAAAATCATAACCCAGTATCTGGCGACCATGCTCCATATTGTTTTATGGGTACGTGTTAAAAATCCACTGTTTCTGGCCAAAAAGGAAGAAATCCATCTTGATCTGGGTGGAGAAACCCAGCTCAGGATGTATTTTGTCTCCATTGATTTAGCCATCACTGCCTGGCGTCTGAGGCGTGTTGGGGGAAAAATGATTCAATTTAGCCCTTTTGGCGTATGTTTTATTAGCTATGACTTTGAGTGGACATTACGCCATGTGCGCTGTGTGGGCCGTGTTCACAGCGAGCTCGAGGGGTTTGAAATGTAATGTGCGAACACTTCACTGCCCTTGTAAATGTGGCTTTGGGTTTTATTCACATGTAATGGACTTCACTGGGTTGAGGTTGCTTGGAATATTCGGAAACTTCGAGCAGATCTGGTTCGAGGCAGCTATAAAGCTTTCCTTCACTAGGCTCCCTTCTTTATCTTTCAATCATTTTTAATAAGATAAACTTGAGCACAAAATCTCCAAAGCACTGGAGAGTCCTTCCATAAATATTAAACATAGCAAGATAACACACACCAAATATTGGCTTATGTTCAGCATACCTGTGTAAGCCGTTACTATCATTTGTCTTGTAGCTTGGAAGTGCTGTAACCTAAAATCTGACCAATCAGGAGAGAGAATTCAACAGCAATGTGGCGTAATAACCCATTCTTATAAACTTTATAATTACACAAAATTAAGATTAAGCTTTGATGCTAGACCAGACCTCGATTCCAGCCAAGTGTTTGTTCTTCCGAATAAAAGATGATTTATTGTGTGTTTATTACCAGCTATAACATACACGATTAGCTAGACACAATTAGCTGGTGTTGCTACATTTATTACATGTTGTTTTTTCCCCCTTTCCTGGATGCAAAACATATCAGATGTGAGTTCGTTTTGCTGTTGTTTATTTGAATGGCTCAGATTGCTTAAAAAGCCTTTGGTGTACCGGCTGAAGCGTTCACATATCAGCCGTCAGCCACTGCAGCGACGCACATACGTCTCTGTTGCACACACAATACCTTCATCTCAATACCAAATGTCAAACACACAGAGACCACGCAGGAACGGCATTCATGCAGCACTGATATACAGCCAGCCCTGTCCACTTTATGAACATTCACATATTTAAGGTTTCTAAGGGACGACATGGGGCAAATGGAGGTGCCAGATGACTGATGAATTACGCGAGCGGGAATGGGGGGAAAAAATGAAAAGCTTTCAATCTGGGGTTTTTTTCTTTTCCCCAGACTTGCCGGGAAGGACAACGCACAGATGGACATTTTGGAGCGAGGACGGTGAATCACTGAGTTCAAAAGCAATACGACTTCCTCTTAAATCTTAAAAAAAGGTTTGTTGTGTCAATCAATGGTCCTTTTTTTGAGGATGAAATGCTTAGTCACTGCATTACAGTTGGCTGAGGTTACTTCGAGTCTTGAGAAAATAAAATGTGGAGATTTACCATCAAAATTTTACACAGCCTGTGGGGGGGGAAAATTCCCAAATGTAATTTTGAAGCATAGCAACTAGTGAAAGTACTAGTGAGAAAAGAAAAAGACAAAATGTTAGCAGTTAACATGCAGGTATACATGATATTAGAGAACGCATCTCCTTCACATTTTCGCACTGTTCCAGTTCATACCAAAGGTGTTCAGTGGGGTTGAGTCAGAGTCAATGGTCAGTGCAGGACAATTGCGTTCGTTCGCTCAGAACGTCACACAGCATGGAGCTCGCTTTGTGCTCGGGGGCAGTGTCATGCTGGAACAAGTTTAAGACCAGTGAAGGAAAATTTTGTAATGCTACGGCAAACTTCATTGTGGAAGAACCACACATAGGGGTGCGCAAACGTTTGGCCACATAGTGTATCAGATGACAGAAAAATCAAATAAATAAAATAACTATGTTCTGTTACTTCCTACCTCTGCACACCAGTAAAAAGAGGTCTCAATAATGCTGCAATTCATGGCCGAGCTCCCCCCCCCCCAGTCGGAAAAGAATAAGCAAACTATTATGAAAGCCTCATTAATCACCGGTGCACAGAAATGTCACTGAATTCAAATATTGAGTGGTGTGTTTAGGCTAAGCGTTTAAGATTCATTGGCATGCCGAGCTCCAGCCGCGGCGGCGTAATTGAAAGCGAGTGCCTCTGCGTTGAGCATAATGGCGCTGGAAGTCTCCTTCCTACTTCTGGAAAGCTTCGGAGTTCAGGTTCTACGCTTCACCAACGCACAGCTAAACAACAGCACCCCCACCCCCCACCCCCTCCAAAACGTAAATATGTCATAATTTAATAAAGTGGCTATAAAATTACCAGCTCTGGATTTTTTTTTCCTCATTGAGTTTAATCCCAATGTTGGCATCGTCATCAATCAAAACCACGTGCAGCGACGTTAAAAGCCATTTTTCGTTGGAGGGAGTAGAATTTGGCGCTGCTGCCGTTCTGCATGGGTTTGAGCTACGCTCCTTCAGGCATCGCGGCACACGCCTGGCCTAGAGTTTATTTTCATAGCCTATGGAAAAAAATACAAAGATTAATACACATGTAGGTGGGCATTCCCACACAGGCCCCGGGACCTGAGGCCTTGACAGCAGATGCGTAATCAGGAGCAGGACAAATGACCGTGCTGAACAGCGCTCATGTTAAACGTCTGCTTGAGAAAAAAAAAAGAAAAAACCCACATGCTCTTTCATGGGTTTCTGTTTCCGTTTAAAGCAGGGATCCCATCTGGAGCTTCGTAATTAGCCGCTTATGGACGTGCATGCCTTACAGCTACGTTAAGTAAAATTTGTTGGTCTCATGTTATTGACTCAGTACTAAGTGAAGCACAACACGTGTCACTGTACAGCGTCACAATTCAAGCTCTACTCTATTTACAACATTAAGAGTAGATCTACTACATGGTTACGTTTTTTTTTTGCATGAGGTCACGTGTACGCTTTATTACACTTTAACAACAGCAGAATTACAGCAGAGCAGCAGAATTACAGCACGATCGTCTTCCTGCTCTGACGCAAGCAGGCAAAAAATATTAATGACTAAATAAAGCTGTGTGCCGATTAAATACAAAAAAATACGAAATGCATTGAAAAATCTTTTATCGTTAAATTCATTTGTTTTATATGTTTTTTTAGATTGCTAAAAAAAGTTATTTGAATAATTACCATCGATTATAATAACTATTATTATTTTTATAATTTGTATATTTTTAAATTGCTATAATAGAGTTTGAACTAAAATAAATTATGTTCATAATTACAAACCATAAAACAGTGGCATATAAAAATATATAATTTTATTTATATAATGCTCTATTAATAATTGAATTTTCTTACTATAATTCAAATTCCTTATTTTATATATATATATATATATATATATATATTTTTTTTAATTATAAAAATGATAGTTCACACACATTTGCTCATATTAACCTTGCGTTTATATTAATTATTTAAATCATTATAGGTTTTTTTCTATAATCTTTATATTTTCTATAATCCTTATTCAATCCAATGTTACACTGATATAAAATAATATTTTTCATTCATACATGCTTAATTGTTATTTATAACTTGTTCAATTAAGCAAAAGCTTTTTTTTTTTTTCTTACGTAATTCTATTTAACTTAAAACGATTGTTTAATTAATTAATTAAACAATTTGGAGTAGTCATTACCAATTACCTTGAAATTGAAATGATTTTATAGTTAAGCATTACATTTTATAGATATTAACCAATCACAACCACAAAATATTAAGACATACAGTACAGCCAAGAATAAAGGTTGATGTCTTTAAATGAAGGTCTAAGCTGCTTTAAATATTAAACTTTAGAACAGAATAAATGTCTTCTGAAATAGAATGCTGTCTGTAACATCACAGAGGAAAGAAGAAGCACAGATCTCCAGACGTGATCTGAAGTAGTCAGTGTGGGACATCTGGCAGAGTTCAGTGCTCTGGGTTACTGATCAAAAGGTCAGGGGTTTGAGCCCCAGCACTACTAAGCTGCCTTTGCTGGGCCCTTGAGCAAGGCCCTTAACCTTCCTCTGCTCCAGCGGTGCTGTATCATGGCTGACCCTATGCTCTGACCCCAACGAGCTGGGATACAGGAAGAAAACAATTTCACTGTGCTGTAATATGTATATGTATAGGCTCTCAATCTACAAGAACACCGTACAATGAGGTTAAAGATTATTCTCATTGAAAGAATCCAAAATCAGCAAATGACTCTGATTGGTCAGAAGATGACTACTCACATGATCATGTGATTTCTTTTAAACCTGAGTGAAGGTTTATTATGGGATGTGGACGCGCACGACCGATTCCCCGAGACTGTTCCGCTGTATAAGCGTAAATGAATCATCAGCATGGCTTTGAAGATGACAGCGTGGGCGGGGCTTCATGGCTGTTGTCCAGGTCCGACTGTGGACGGCTGTTCTTCACCTGTAGCTACAGCTGCTGCAGGCTGAACTGCACTTCAAAGGACAGACAATCAGAGAGACAGAAAGAGAGAGAAAGAGAAAAAGAAAGAGAGAGAGAGTGTGTGTGTGTCTATGAAGAGAGTGAGTGCAAACACCTGCACACGCCCCCCTTCTCCTCCTTTAATCTCAAAAATGTCCACAGATGTTGATGTTGATTTGTGAAGAGCGTGACCTAATTTCTTCTCGGTTATTTGTGATTCATTTCCCTTTTTCGCAAGATAACTGACTGAGGAAAAGACACACACACACACACACACACACACACACACACACTTGTGGTTCAGGTTTATGGACTTGCTGTGTTTTTCTCGAAGAATCTTTGAGAAGTCTACTTGCTGTAATTCAACTTTAACATAACTGAGTAAACTAATAAGTATATTTTTCCCATTGTTAAGAAATAACTTTTATTTTCCTCTTGGCACAAAGGCTATTTTTATATAATTTACATTTATATGATAAGGCCCTGATATGTCCTGAAAATCACATCACCAGACATGACAATAATGCGTGAGAAAATTATGCGGAAAATCACAACATGAGAATCATTTTAATATAAAATAAAATTTCCAAAATAACATGACAAATGAAGCATGTGATGGGGGAAAAAAATCACATGTAAAGGATCATACACAAACAAAATAAACTATATACTATATAATTAAAATGCAAAAAAAAGGATTTTGAATTTTGGGGAAAAAAAAACAAGCAATACATCTAAAAATGAAATAAAATGAAAGGGGGGAAATCATATATGAAAAACAGACAAAATGAATTATCATGTGGAAATAAATTAGTCATATGTAAAAGAATAATAAATAAATAAATAAATAAGTGCATCAAAATCCTCAAAAGTTTCATGTGGAAATAAATTAGTCATATGTAAAAGAAAAATAAATAAATGAATAAATAAATAAGTAAATAAATAAATAAATAAATAAATAAATAAATAAGTGCATCAAAATCCTCAAAAGTTTCATGTGGAAATAAATTAGTCATATGTAAAAGAAAAATAAATAAATAAATAAATAAATAAATAAATAAATAAATAAATAAATAAACAAACAAACAAACAAACAAATAAATAAATAAATATTTGCAACAAAAACCTCAAAGAAGTATCATGTATGTAAAAGAATAATAAATAAATAAATAAATAAATAAATAAATAAATAAATAAATAAATAAATAAATAAATAATATCTGCAATAAAACTCAACAAATGAAACAAATGAATATTGTTGTAAAATCCACTGTTTAATACATGAAGAAATGTGTAATAAAAAACGAATAAAATAAACAAAAGTGCAATACTAAAAGAATGACAAAAAATGTATGAAACTTTTCAGATAAAGCGTCTTAAAAACAACGTGTATTAAATGCACGTGTGAATGACGTGATTATTCGTGTGTGACTTTTCTGTAAGGATAATTATGCAGGACTTTTTCCCTTCGTCAGCATTAAATCCATTTCAGAGCCAATTTTATGGCTAGCTTCACATACATCCAAAATCTCCACTGCTCCTTTGAGGTTGCGGAGGCCGGCCTGTGGCTTTGATAAATTATTCATCACACTTTTAATTCATATGTTGATCACATCTGCTCTCTATATTAAAACGCAAGCTCATAAAAAATGATAGCTCTGACCACTGAACACTTCAGCACCGAGCCAGGTGGACACAAATGAGCTTTCCAAATCGACACACAAACATGATTTAAACCTCCAAGTCCATTTATTTTGGTTCTTTTGAAAGGAGACAGGACGCTTTGCTGCCAAAGATCTGAGAGCATTTTTATCAAAGCGAGTCTTCGGGCCAATCTGTCAGGATTTATTCCAAACTAAACAGGTAAGACATATGCTCACTTGTTCGGTGATCTAGAAGGACCATCATTTGGCTCTGGTGTCAGCGTTCGGTGCCAGTTTCCCAGACGCATGTAGCCAAGTCCTGGACTTCATTAAAGCATTCAAAATCCTTAGCATCACACTACACCTAATCTGGGGCTAGAACGCTATTCTATACTGTTAACCCCAAATGAAACATTTATTAAAAACTGTAATCTTTCCTATCTGTGGTCAGAATGCTAGCTGAAGCAAAAAGGAAAAATAAAAAAGGGAGAAAAGACAAGAGAGGAAAGGAAAGGAAAGGAAAGGAAAGGAAAGGAAAGGAAAGGAAAGAAAAGAAAAGAAAAGAAAAGAAAAGAAAAGAAAAGAAAAGAAAAGAAAAGAAAAGAAAAGAAAAGAAAAGAAAAGAAGTAAAAAACTTTTTAAAGGAAATGAATATAAACTAAAGGACCATAATGGAAAAAGAGAGATTGCAAAAGAGTGAAAGAAAGTAGAAGAAGAGAAAAAAGAGAAAGGTCAGAACTAAGATGGGAAAAGATGTGAACCACTCTGTTATTCTCATTCTCCTGTATCAGAGTTCCACAGATATGAGTTACAGAGTTTCCTCAGATATGCTGATGCACAAATCACAACAGCGCATGAAAACTGTTTTCACTTAATTCTCTAACACAGAGTTCCCACTGTATCACGCTCATTCGGTTTATATAAAATCCCAGGCCATATCAGCACTCCCATTCACAGACGTTTCCACCCAAATCTACCACAGTCCCTCAGAGGGAAAAGTCAGCATCTTTGCAGATCAGGGAGTGGATCATGGAGCCTTTTCTGCTGTGCTGAACACACCTACTTAACCTCCTGCTCCGAGAGGTCCGCTTGAAGTGGAGGCCAAAGACCGCAGGAGTCCCGGGGAGCGTCAGCAGACCTTAGGCACGCTAATGGGGGCTGAGGTGTATAGGTTTTCTCTTCAAAGACGGAGAGGCGAAGAGTGCCGCAGCATGGGGGTGAAAGAAGAAGGCGGTGGCCCCGCTTACAGCCGTATTTCATTACCATTAATATTAATACGATAAAGCAAAACCAGAACGGTTGGATGCGGACGGCCGTGTGAAAATGAACGAGGCTAAAATGTCTTTTAGTTCCCTTAGCCAAGTGCACACGGCTTGACAGCGCTGGATCTGTCGTGAATGCGAATGTGGTTGAGCTTGAGGCCTGACTGAGAAAACCGCTCAGAGACAACTGTTCGATCAATGTTGGCAGTTTGTGCTTGTAAAAACTCAGAAGGGCATTTTTGAAACATTACTCATTCACACAAATTAGACTGTTTTGCTGAAAAGCCTTGCGTGAGGAAGTTTTCAATAGAACAACAGTCTAAGGACGGTCATACCTCTGCAGTGGACCACGCAACCACATGAAACAGGTTTTCCAGTAAAGAGCGTGAATCAGAAGGTCCAGATGGGCAGTGAACTGGAGTACGAGTCAGTCAAGCTTGGCAGCGAGGCCTGATCGTATCACTGGACTTGGCAATGAGTGGCAGTGTCCAGCCAGGAACAATTATGGGATTTGGTTTGGGAGGGGTCAGGGCAGCAACCTCTTTTACGTGAAGTTGGAGTCTCTAAGTCAGTCAGTCAGTCTTGGCACTGAGACTTGCCAGTGATTGGTGGTGGTGTTCTGCCAGAAGGAATTTTCTTTTTTTCCTTGAGAAGACAATATACTCTATGACCAAAAGTTTGTGGACACCTCACCATCACACTCATAAGCACATTTGGAATATCCAGTTTCCAGATTTACTCCACTATTGCTGTTATAATAACCTCCACTCTTCTGGGAAGGATTTCCACTTGATTTTGGGTGCATGGCTGTGGAGATTTGTGTTCATTCAGCCACAACAGCATTACTGAGGTCAGGCACTGAAGCTGAGTGAGACGGTCTGGAAGTGTTCAGTGGGGTTGAGGTCAGGGTTTTGTGCAGGACACTGGAGTTCTTCCACTACAAATGGAAAATAATCATGGAGCTCGCTTTGTGCAAAGGGGCACTGTCATACTAGAACAAGGTTTGTTGTACTCTTCTTTCCATCTACCAGCTACAGGATGGACTGTTTATATATTTTTCAGCAGAACTCACCATGGATAGTGGTTCTTATCTTTGTTGTATAATTTAGTTAAGTCTATATCATAGTAGAGTAGGTTGGCACCCTGGTCTGATCCTGAGCTCGGGTTACTGAATTTCACATATTCTCTCTGTGTCTTCGTGGGTTTCCTCCACATTCACCTCTCTACACATATAACAATAAATTCCCCTTAGATTGTGAAGGCATGCTCATGGTGCCCTGTGATAGCTGACATTCTGTACAGGGTCTATTCACACCTTGCACCCAGTGTTCCTAGGATAGACTCCCTGATTCATTTAGATTCATTTAGTTGTTAAAAAAAAATCCACAGATTTAAGCCGGAGCTGTTCATCTCCTTGTCTTTGAATTGTCTTTTCTTTCAATATGCACCAAACTGTACAATGTCGTTCAAATAAAAAAGCTAATCCATATTCTACTATTAATTATCCAGTTAATCCTAGAAGATGACAGGGAATGTTTATTAGACAATTATAATCCTGCTCATTGTGGAAGTCATTTTTTTCAAGCGTTCAAATTGGAGCTTTTTGAAAAATCAAGAGCGTACCCAAATGCTAATTGCAAAGTTAAAAAACAAAAGACACCGAACATTTCTAAAGGCTTTTTTTTTTGTACTACAACTCATTCAGAAGCTTGTAATTACCCTAATCGATTCATGACGTGAACACTGTATTAGCGGAGCACGTATTCATAATGTGGGTCATCCCATAGAAATTTCAAATGAATGAACGTTGAATGAGGATAAATTATAATAACGTTTTCTTTCAGGAGAACTCTCTGAACTGTGGAACAGACAGCATTGGCTGGAAGCCTGATGTGTGTAATTACTGACAGAGTAATTAGAGCTGAGATTCAGCTTTTTGGCTGAGTCGTGCTACAGAAGGGCAGACGAGCATGAGGGACCGATATTTCAGAGAGAGAATGTAACGGAGTTGGATATGGCTTGGATGTAGAGATCAGCTCAGTGCAAGAAAATGAACTATCGCTCACATTGGCTTTATCCTCCCTCTCCTGTCCTCCCTATAGGGACTCTCCAACACCTTTGCGGTTATACATTTAACCTGATCTATAGTGGTCTTATTTTTACACATTTATTTCCAAATTCCCAAAGACACAATGACTCACAGTATAAGCGAGACAGAATTGGGACGCGCCGTTCATTATTTTTCCGGTTAATCCACAGTTCATCATGACTGGAGGTCCTCATACGTTCACATCTATCTGTATGAGGAGTCATGTAGCGTAGAGCCAAGTCTATTGCTCCATCGACACTTATTCTGAATGGATGGCCACTGGAAATGAACTCGATGTAAAGGACAGAAGGCATATAAGGACATATGGGAGGAAGATGTGAACAACCTCAAAATTCCCATTTCTACTTTCCATTACAGCGCTGATAGAAGATCCTGGACTTCCTGCACCGGATTTCTGCTTGAAATCAAATTAATTAAAGGAAGTTTTACAACCATGTGGTGGAAAAGCACAACCTCAACCTCATGGACAATTGACTCCCATCCAGAAAGAAGCAGTACTTTGATTAGTAGCAGTTCTATGACCGATCGATCGGGTCGGCCAATTAATTAACCTAAACATTATATCAAGCATTTTATCGTAATCAAGCATGGGCAATTAATAAAAGTGGTTTGTAGGATGTGGGATATAAAAACTGCTAGGTATTTTCATAGCTAATCTAGAAGTGAAATTACTGGATTCAGTCTGTGTATTGAACTGGTTTTGCATGAACTCGGCATGCTCTCTGAATGGTCAAGGATAATTGTACAATTCATTCATTAGGGAAAAAAACTGCACCATATCGGTCATCACCATCATATCATGACCCACTAAAAAAAACCTATGTTGGTCAACCAGTACTTTTTAGATTATTACTAGTCACAGTGTATGACATGATCCGCATAGATTCTTGGCTAAATTCTACAACAAATTGTGCCATAATGTGTGTTGTCCATGATCTTGGACTATACAAGATTCTGCGTCTGCTAAACATGTTTATGCATGTAAACAAGCATGTTTTTGTATGCTTAGCATAGGTGGCTTAGTGGTTAGCGCTGTTACCTCACAGCAAGAAGGTGCTGGGGTCGAATCCTGGGTTCGAACAGGCAGGGGCCTTTCTGTGTGGAGTTTGCATGTTCTCCCTGTGCCTGTGTGGGTTTACTCCAGGTACTCTGGTTTCCTCCCACAGTCCAAAAACATGCACATTAGGTTGCTTGGTAATTCTAAATTGTCCATAGGAGTGAGTGTGGTTGTCTGTCTATATGTGTGGCCCTGTGATGGACTGGTGACCTGTCCAGGGTGTACCCCTGCCTTTCGACCTATGTGTGCTGGGATAGGCTCCAGCAGATCCCTGTGATCACTAATTAGGAATAAATCGGGTATAGAAAATGGATGGAGCTACTCTAAACTGGTTTTGCATGAACTCTGCATGCTCTCTGAAAGCTTTATTAGCAAATATTGGGATAGTGGCATGTTTCGTCATCGCCGCTAACATATTTGTAGATGTTCTGTGAGTTTAAGATGAACTTTATAGCATCGTTCAAAATTACACAGACTACAGAAGAACTTTGCCTGTCTTTTTGCAATTGTACTAAATCAGACACCGGTGAGCATGTCACATTATGCTTTCTAAGACCTCCCATCTCCTATCATTAGATTTTTGGAGGTCCACGAGGACGTGAATTACAAAGTTAATGGAGCTCGTGGATAAGTTTAAGACATCCAACAAAAATCAAATAAAGTCCAAACCATTTTAGCTTCTAGCAAAGCTTGCCAGGACAAGCTCAGAAACAGTGAACATGCACGCTTTACTCGTTAGCAGTGCTTATTCAAAGCTTCTGCAAAAATTAGCCTGGACTTGATTACTGGCTGGATTTTGAACTGGAACGCCATCCGGCATCATCGTCCACACGATCGCACATAAATCAATTCCTCTAAAATGTGAAGGATGACTCCTGCCACATGTTGTGTCACCTCATTTGTGTTTTTAATTAAGGCTTGGCCAAAAAGCACAGGCACCGAGCAATGGCGGTTAACATAACAAAACAGCGATCCAAAAATATTAGTGTTTGAAACCGACGCATTCATCAAGCAAGAGATGAAAAAGCTCTTGAGTACGACACGTAGATGCACTCCAGAGACGCGGTTCTGATCGGAAAACTGAGGTCACCGTTTTAACTTATCATCGACAGTTCAAAGGTCACGACTTTCTCTAAAGTTGAATGAAGTTCTAAGTGATTCGGAAAAGTAGTGCATTCTGTAGGCTCAATTTCATACAACCCCCCCCCACCACCACCAACCCCCCGGCCCCCCCCAAACCAGCAATCCCATGTGAGCTCGCTCTCCAAAGAGCGCTTTGTCCTGTCATTGCTACACCCCATTTGAAATTCAAACTGAAGACTTTCATTAATGAGAACGTTGTGTGGCCAGAATTTCCCCAGGGGTTAACAGATTGGCACCAGAATATAAGTATTAGGCTATCACTTTGAGTGACAGGGCTAATTTATTTGTTTTCCAAATGACATCAGTAAGTGAACGCAGCCTAATGTTACACATCAGATTTGGCAGGCGGCCTTGATCACACAGTCAGTCGGCCAACCGTAATCATTTTTTTTCAAGGCTTTGCACAGATTTACCGACTCTTTGAATGGTTGTACAGCACCAGCTATAACAAGCAGCCATGGCTTCATGTTTCGTTAGTCCTCTTTAGGTGGAATTGTTGCCTCATTAAATCTATCATTAAATTATTTGGTATTGATAGAACTTCACTGCCAAACAGACTCAGTAACCTGAAAGTGATCTTTTGAACTAAATCAAACCCTGGTGTCGATCCATGATAGGCAAGGCAGACAGTGGGCTCTCACTCCTGTGTTTCTGGAACTTTCACTACCACCACAATGGCAGTGTTCCACAGTCATCATCTGCAAGAGATCGCCAAAATTCAGGTATCAGGTATCTTCTATCAAGCTGGAAAAAGGCTACTCATCAACTGATCACTAACCATCACAGGTCTTGTTGACCAACATTTCTCCTTGGCTGATTACTAATCACCACTGTCCTTGTTGACTGTTTATTTACCGCCTCTGTTCTCATCAGACACTCACTAACCACGACTGTCCTCGTCCACTAATCACTAACCACCACTATCCATGTCAACTGAACACTAACTAATCACCACTGTTCTTCCTAAATGATCACTAATCACTGCTGTCCTTGTCGGCTGTTTATTTACTGCCACTGTCCTCGCCGACCGGTCACTAACCACGATTGTCCTCATCCATGTCAGCTGATCACTAACTAATCACCACTGTTCTCCTTGAATGATCACTAATCACCACTGTTCTCCTTGAATGATCACTAATCACCACTGTTCAAGTTGCCTTGATCACTAACCATTACACTTCTCTTCGACTGCATGCTTGAGCTCATAAATGGCCACAAGAGGCCAGTTTTGCTGTGACTGACAGTGGACAGAGGGAGTAACTCAACCCTCCCACCCAGAGAGCACGGGCAACTTGTAAACTCAAACTCAGACGTTATTCCACTCTAATAAACCATTCAGCTGTCTTCCTTTTACATGTAACCTCATTTGCACTTGATATGCAAATTATGATAATTACTCAATAAAAATGCTAATTAGTTATCTCCTCTAAAAACATTTGGCAGAGTTTCTATGGAAAGGGATTTACAGTGAGGTGTAGCGGAGGAGGGACTTTTACTCAAAGTAACCTTGTTCACTGGACACTGGGAGCACAGAGGACTTGTGTTTAAATAAAAAAATAAGCATATTGGATGGCACAGTTAAGGATCCTAAATAGAAATACTCCAAATTACAATATTTATGCCATAGTCTGCGGTGTGTGCTCATAATCTAAACAGCCCGTGGGTGATATTTCAGTCTGTATCCTACTACAGCAGTGCACTTTGGCGTCGGCTAATGGAAACTTCGTGAAACGTTTTAACTCGACTGAAATCACTGTAACACGTGATACGCTTAAAAAAAAAAAGAAGAAGAAGAAAAATGTGTCTCCTTTTTCCAATGTCTGAACTTTTTGGGCTGGTCTTAGGACTGTTTGACAAGTTTTGCTGACACCTGGCAACCCTACCCACACAACACACAGCGCTATACACAGACTGTTAACAGACATCAATGTGGCCCATTGGTGAAGTTGGTGAATATAAATAAAGTCCCTGAAATAAACAACGAAGGTAGCTGCTTACCTTTTACACGTCATCATCGCAGTAATGTCGTCCAGTTCGGTGAAATAAACCTTTGACCATTATAAAAATACTGGGCTGGATTTATTAACAAAAAAACAAGAAACATTAGAATAATTTGATTGAAGCCTATTTCTGTTTCTGACTCAATGAACTTGTAGTTTTTTAAGTAATGTCTATGGTGGCTGAGAAGTGCAAAGCAAAATAACAAATCAGAAAACACAACAATTCTGACAAACCTTAAAAGATTGGTATACTTTGTGAATGGAATTCTTACCTCTGATTGGACGAGACATCTGTCAGTCAAGATATACAGTAAGTCCAGCAGGCTGCTGCAGTAGAAAGTTGATTTGCGTGTATATGAACGCAGCTCTGCTCTTATAGCACTCCTTACATCCTTTAATCTGGAATAGTTTGGTCTTCCTGCGTTCTTCAGGTGTGTTTTTAGACTTTGCAAACTAATCTTTACGCCATGATACGCTATCAGTATATCCAGAATCATGGCATATGACCGTCCTTCCTCAGAGTAGCGCCGAATGATTTCCATTTTCTCATAAAGATAAATATACACACCGATCAGGTGTAACATTATGACCACTGAGAGATGAAGTGAATAACACTCATGATCTCCTCATCATGGCACCTGTTAGTGGGTGGGATATATTAGGCAGCAAGTCAACATTTTGTCTTCAAAGTTGATGTTAGAAGCAGGAAAAATGGACAAGTGTAAGGATTTGAGCTTTGAGTTTGACGAAGGGCCAAATTGTGATGGCTAGACCACTGGATCAGAGCATCTCCAATACTGCAGCTCTTGTGGGGTGTTCCCGGTCTGCAGTGGTCAGTATCTATCAAAAATGGTACAAGGAAGGAACAGTGGTGAACTGGCGACAGGATCATAGGTGGTCGAGGCCCATTGATACATGTGGGGAGAGAAGGCTGGCCCGTGTGATCCGATCCAACAGACGAGCTACTGTTGCTCAAATTGCTGAAGAAGTTAAAGATGGTTCTGATAGAAAGGGGTCAGAATACAGAGTGCAGGACGGGTCAGGGCTGTTTGTGCAGCAAAAAAGGGGACCAACACAATATTAGGCAGGAGGTCATAAAGTTATGCCTGATCGGTGTACATTGTCTGGACTAACAGGTCAAAGCGAAACAAATACATTGAACAAAATATAATCTTCATATTATCTCAGAAAATAATCAGACATGTACCTTTACATTATTTTCATGCAGCAAAGTCAGTCAGCAAATCCCACAGACTGGATGACCCTGCCAAAGGTTTTTGGAAAATAAATTAATTACAATTACCATTATGAGACCATAAGGTTATGATTAATAGCTTCAGATAAAAGGGCTACACTTAATCTTACACTGATTAAAGAGTGCACTGAGCATGTAATTAATCTAAATTACTGCAAACAGCAGCAACCAAAAAGCTCAAAGACATGAAATATGATAAACAAATGCATATTATTTAATAGTATTTTAGTAGTAAGAATGCTTTACCATTATCCCTACTTGCGGGAGCTAGTGAGCTGATTTGGGACGGACCCACTGACCCACTGACCCACTGACCAGCCGTCTCTAGCTAATCTAATTTACTTACTATATCTTTTCTAATTTAGTTTCTATGTGAGACTATGTAACTAATATAATAAAACATGGCATATTAAGTGACATTTAAAGCATTTTAACGACATAACAAAGTTGATTCTGTCCATTCAGAACCATTAGATTCTCCGTGTCCAACATCAGTGCCTGACCTCACAAATGTGCTTCTAGAGGAACGGTCAGAAATTCCCATAAACACACTCCTAAACCTTGTGGAAAGTCTTCCCAGAAGAGTTGAAAGCTGTTATAGCTGTAAAGGGAGGGACAACTCCATATTACATTCGTGTGCATGTAAAAACAGATGTCCCAGTTTTGCCCTGGCTCTCAGTCTCCACTCTAATTCATCCCAAAAGTGTTCTATCGGGTTGAGGTCAGGACTCTGTGCAGGCCAGTCAAGTTCCTCCACACCAAACTCACTCATCCATGTCTTTCTGGACCTTGCTTTGTGCACTGGTGTACAGTCATGTTGGAACAGGAGGGGGTCATCCCAAAACTGTTCCCACAAAGCTGGGAGCATGAAACTTTGTCCAAAATGTGAAGCATTACTGGAACTAAGTGGCCAAGTCCAAGCTCCTGAAAAACATCCCCTGAATTCAATGATTTGAAGGGCTGTCCCAAGACTTTAGTGTATTAAAACAAGAGCATTTATTTAAACCTGTGATTTATACCACAACCAGAACTCTCCGGAACAGAGATCTCCCGAAGTGAGAATTAAACAGGTCTATGGAATAAATCTGTACATTAAAGCATGAATGAGGTGTTTGAATTGTCTAAGATCCTCATGAACATGTTGTTTTCTTCTCGTTTCCTCATGTTATCTTTGGCTCCTGACTATCATTCCTGTGTGCGTTTATGAAGCATCCATGTGCGAATGCTTTTGCCATGAATTCGGTTCTCCCCCTCTCCTCCACCTGCACTGCATCAGTGCGAGACGGCTGCTCTGTACTTCACCACATTATGAAACGCAGCACACCGGGTGATTCATTACAGCATGCCGTCTCTGAGTGTACTTTCTCCAGCAGGAAGTTCTGCGCCGGGTTCTGAGTTTAATGCTTATTCTGATGTATGTGAATGGAACCCGGCGCAGTAATGCTGAAATATACAAAAGTACATGATGGGGAAAAAAAGCACCAGACTAACGGTAAATAAAGTCTTACCTAAAAACCGTGCATCCATTCATCTTCGGTAGTGATAATTCTATACAGGGTCATGGGGAGGCAGCCGTCTATCCTAGGGGACTTGGGGCACATGGTGGGGGAAACACACCACTGGGGTGAAGTAGAGTTACTTTTATTACCCCAACACTGGATATGTTCCTATGTTTTGGAGTGTTTTATTCCTCTGATATCACAACAACTGTTCATTAACAGTGTAAATGTGTGTGTAAACACGCAGTTTTTGCACATTACCTTATCTCTAATACCTTAAAATTTCTAGTATTTTTTCTTATATTTTATTAAAAATAATTTAAAAAATTTAAAAAAATATTTTAGAATATTTAATTTGTTTTTGTTTTTTTTGTTATATTTTGTACTCTTAAATTCTAGTAATTGGTTTTATTTATTTAATTTCTTACCTTATTACCTATGCTTGTGGATACTGCTGGAAGTTGTAAATTTCCCATTGGGATGAATAAAGTATCTATCTATCTATCTATCTATCTATCTATCTATCTATCTATCTATCTATCTATCTATCTATCTATCTATCTATCTATCTATCTATCTATCTATCTATATTACTTAAAGAACAACACGTACATTAACATTAAATGTCTTCATTTCAAGTTAATTCTTGGTATCACTTACGTTATAGCCGCTATAAATGCCAGTTCTCTCACCAACCTTGCTTTTAGTTCTCTATTAAAGTTAATACAATAAATAACACAAGCTTGTCATATTACAAAGAAACAGGGCGTTCAAACTCCTAAAGACTTTCCCTTGGTGGAAAACCTAATGAGTGCTACAAAGCACTGACACTGGAGACTCCTTCCATAAATATTACATAAACTAAGAGAAAACTTCCCCTTACCAAGAATAGCTGTTTCTCTTTCTTTTACTTTTTTTTCATCCATTTATTATTACTCGTCAAGTACAAATGAATGGGTTATTACTTTAGAAACGATGACGATTATATAATCCTGTGCATGTTCTAGAAAAAAACTCCCTCGCCAACTATTTCGACCAATCAGAATTGAGAATTCGTAAGCACTAATGTTCAGTTGCATTATGTTCATTTCCAATTTCTTAAACAGCGACTTATAAGGCGCTTTATTTCTGTTAAACAGCATTATGGGTATTCTACCCCAGGCAGACCTCTTGGATAGATCATAAATCCGGTATAGACAACGATTTCCTGATTGCGCTGGATTTTCTCCACTAAGCTTTTGGACATGGTTACAAATTAGATCCCCCTCCCCAAAAAAAGTAATCTTGATGAGTGAAATTAATCACCTCATCGATTTCTGGGATCTGATTGGTCAGGTGTAGGGACTCGACTTGCCAGACGGAGAAACATTACGCTGTCAGACGTTAAGCTCCTCTGATAATGAGGGAAGAATATTCTGAGAAGTGGGGATCAGAGTTCAAACTCATATGTCATTGTATTTAATGAGCTCCAGCTCTTCTTCACCTACAGAGACACGAAGAAGCCGGGAATCCCGGAACCGTCCCTGCTCCCCACTCCCTACAGTACATCCATTCCACACACATGATAGTAATCAGAGTCGGAGCGTGTCCTGTTCCTCGCCTCATCTCCGGCTCAGATTATTCCAAATTATTCCATGGAGAGAGAAACACGTAGCCAGTGCAGGGTTCGTGCGTGATCTAGTGTCATTGCTTACGGGCCATGACCTGTTAATAACTACATTTAAACACTGATCTCTGTCTGTGATGATGTGTCAACATGTGGCCAATCAGGACA
Organism: Hemibagrus wyckioides; assembly: GCF_019097595.1. Lineage (NCBI taxonomy): Eukaryota > Metazoa > Chordata > Actinopteri > Siluriformes > Bagridae > Hemibagrus > Hemibagrus wyckioides. The sequence goes on along the minus strand of NC_080737.1, from coordinate 16,973,237 downwards.
CGCCTACAAAAGTATTGGCACCCTTTATTAAAACGAACAGAGATGGCTGCACCCTAATAAATAAATAAATAAATAAATAAAATTCTACATATGAAATCCATCAAGTAATACATTCTGTTGATAAAGGCTTCTTCTTCTTAAGGATTTAATATTAAAAATAATAATTGTTTTTTATTAAAAGAGGCATTTTTGTTTATTTTTTCCCAGGGCTTTCACATAGTTCTTAATTTAGCAGATGCACTGCAATAAGTTTTTAGTATTTTTTAAAATTTTATTAGTATTATTATGGTTATTTTTAAAATTTTTCATAACATTTTTTCCATTATATTATTCCATGATTTTTATTTATAGCATCATTAATATTATTACAATATTTATTTTATTTTTAATTATTTAATTAAATATCTGTTAATTAGTTTTTTTTATTTTTATTTCATTTTGATATCATTTTCTGCTTGTGTATTTTAAACCGTTTAAAAGATCTACTAATTAATAAAATAAAATAATAATAATAATAATAATATTCTTAAAACATTTGAACAATTATTCATATAATTACGGCGATGAGATATTAAATATTTCTTGTTTTTTATGAATTTATTTGCAGGAGTGAATGTTTCTAATGGTAGAAATATGAACAAAAATACATCAATAAACATAAATGTAATATCATCTAGGATAGATAACAAAAATATAAACACACATACGGGTGAGATTTTTATACAAGCTTTATTTACAACTTGATTACCAACTGTACATTTTTGCAGCGTAGGAAGCACATTTTTCCCCTCAAACATAGTCACGCCTTATAATTCCTTAACCTACAATCATTCTTCTTCCTTTTTTTTCTTAATATATTTATGTATATAAACTAATGAGCAGGACCTTCCTCCACTGTCTCACACACAGCGTATGTACATACTGTATACAAGCAATATAAAACTTGGCAAATGGAAAGATTATTTGCTACTTCGACTAGACGGAACATCTTCCTATGCATAAAAAATACACATCGATCGTAATATTCCAAAAAATTTGACCAAAATGCCATCGTTTCTCCTTCTTTTTCATTTTTTTTTTTTTTAATGATAAGGGTTTGCCCGAGGTGTCCTATTGGAGCAGATCCTCTCCTAATGGGCGTCTGTGGACGTAAAGTTTTCTTCTGAATTTCATTTTTAATAATCTAACACTGTTTTGTCTAGTTCACGCGTTGTGCGTTCCACAAACTCCCTTACAAACACTAAATATATATATATTTAAAAACAACAACAACAACAACAAATCATGTTGTAACAGTACAAAATGGTGGCGTATTGCATAAAATGGACATGGTGACGTGTGACGGCTGAGAAGAAAGCAGCAGCGGAGAAAGTTAAAGGACTAATAATCAGCAGCACACGGTTTACTGTACGAGTCGTCATTGGATCTGACCACGCCCCTTATTGATCAGCTGCAACCCCATTGGTTGGATGAATGACCTTTCATTTAACATAGACGCACATATTAGAGACCTAGATGTCACTCATCCTTCTCTGTCCTCTATGCAATGTAAACGTATTTCTATAAAAGGATCTAACAGGACCGAAGGTTAAGACTCGAAGGTTCGTGATTCAGCTAAGTAGCGTTCCGGATTTCTCTGCTAGCGATTTTAGGCTGCTTTCATACTCCTACCCCCCCCCCCCCCCCAATAAAAAGCGCTGACCAACCAGTCATATTTAAACGCCATATTTAGTGAACGAAAAAAAGAGAAAATAATCGTGTGACCTTCATACTGTAACCATAACAAATTCTAGCTAGTGTTAGCTATCTAACTAACCTAGGTAGATCTCTAGATATATTATTATTATTCATATTATTATATTAAATAAGGATTAAATTTTTTTTTTTTTTTTTTGAAGCTGAAAAGAGAAAATGTCTGAAACAACTTCCTTCCATTGAAACGCTGGAAATATGTTTAGTTCAATAGGCCATAAAGCTTGCGACCTGATTGGTCAAAAAACAAAAAAAAATTGTAAGATATAACTGTACTTTCAAAAGTTTCTTAAAATAATGTACAGTTACATCATGAGTTTTTTTTTTGTCTTGTTTTGCTTAGTTTTTAACCTCCTGACCAATCAGATCACACGGTTTACAGAAATAAAACTGAAAATAGTTTCAATTCAACAGGTCATTAAACTTGCGATCTGATTGGTCAGGAGGTTACAAAACAAAGCAAAACAAAAGCCCTCGTGATGTAGATGTACATCTTTCCCCAAACTTTTGTTGCTTTGCTGTAATGATAATCAGACGCAGCACTTTCGGTCAGCATTCTTAAGCCATTTCCTGTAAATATAACACTAATTCTATGGGAGAACAAAGTGTGACAGCAGCCCAAGCTCGAGCGATTTGTTGTTACATAAATAAATGAACATTCTAGAGTCCCATATGTTAAAGGAAAAAGATCGTCAATAAATACTGCTTTTCTCTGAGCTGGGTTTCACTTCCTGTTGCGAGGTCTCTAATATGCACATCGATATACATGTATATACTTGGAAACGCCTTAATGACTTATTATTATTATTATTATAAACTTTTTCTCCTAATACTGTCTCCTGTCAGGAAGAAAAGACTTACATAATGTCTCCACAAAGCGGTGACGCTCTGAGTTTGAGGAAAATTAAAACACACAAGGCCGAAGCTCCGTAACTGCAGAGGCTCACAATTTGTCCACCAGGGTCATAAAAAAAAAAAAAAATTAAATAAAAGCACACTTCATTCAAATTAGAAAAAAAGAAAAAACTCTAATAAATATGCATGGGGAAAAAAAAGGACATAATACAATTTTTTGACCTAGAGACGTTTCGTCCGTGTCGTAATCTAAGATCATAATACTTATTACATCACTCTTCAGTAACCTTCAGGCCCCGCCCACAGCACAGGCAGGAGCATGCTGGGATAGCGGAGGTTTAGAAACGCAACGCGGGCATGCCGACGAACCCGGACTCGGACCCGAGAGCGAGGTGTTAGTGTGTGTTGAGGTGTTATTCGAGAGCAAAATCATGCATCATGCAGCCGCGCCCGCCGCCTCGACCGGACGCTCATGCCTTTACATCACTGCGGAGGGAGGAGACACACACACACACACAGAGAGAGAGAGAGAGAGAGAGAGATATGGACAGCTGTCAAACAAAATGGCTGATTCATGATGATTTCTGAATGTTAATTGATCGTTAGTCGACAGACAGACTGTTAGACTGTATGGTTAATGATGAGAAAATAAAATAAACAGGAAATCATGCCAACAAATCAGTTAGTAGTGAAGCGCTAATATCTGCGTTATCAACGGTGAAAAATACATCGAGACTTCGAAATCGAAGCTCGATCAATTGTTACCATTATTAGTGTGTGATTAGTGATGAGACACAGTGTAAGGCAGCTGTCTCGTTTATCTTATACGCATATATAAATGTCGTCGTAATGCTGACAGACAACTCTGTGCCACATGACTCTGTGATCGCTGTGTCATCTGATGCCTTTCTTTTCCTTTTCCTCTTCCGAAAACCCGAACGTTGCCCGAATTTACCACTAGGAATTCCCAGTTCCAAGTCGGAAATATACATTTTTTTTTCCAAGTTTGGAGTACAAAGCTTTTGCAGGATTGCTTGTTCATATTTTGTAGGGGGAAAAAAATAATACAGAGTGTTATCCCTCGAGTCTCTTTCTCTCCGTTTTCTCATTCATTTTACGGTATCAGAAAGTGTGACACTTATTTAGCGCAGCAGTACTACACTCGGGGGGAAAGTCTGTTACAGGAAAATAATAACTTCAGGGCACCTTTTTCTAGCGAGTGGTTTAGGCAGGCAGAAATGTGGCGTGAAGAACGAACAACAAAGGTACGACTGCGAATAATCTGCGTTTACGCGGGCGCCACGCCGCCGTTTTAGTAAATGAACTCAATTTGGGATAATTGTGCGTTTTGATCACTTGCTACAGAATTCTTGCCCCTTTTTAAAGACTTTTTTCCACTCGGACGTTTTTGTGTTTTCCCGCTGGTGCCTGAAAGGTTATCGATTAGATCAAGATGTGATCGGTTGTGACGAGACTTAAAGCAGAACTCCTGAAAAATTTGAAGCATTTGAAGGTCTGTTCTTATCAGGAAACGATAATTAGCTGCGTTAATAACCGCATTACACAATGACTTCTAGTAAACGAGTCATTTTAAAGCTTGGGTTCGATTAATCAGGCGCAAAATGGGCCGTGAAATGAAGCTGGGTGTCGCTTTCGGATGGTTTAAAACGCAGACTGAGCTTTTTCTTCCAGAAATCGGAGGTTTTTATTGCAGAGTTTGTTTTGTGGCTGGTTTTTAAAGGCCCCGTAAAAAGAAGAAGGAAAAAAAAATGTTAAAAGCAGGAAATAAAAAGGCAAAATATTTTTGAATTAAAGTGTTTTGAGTTTCTCAGAAACTTTTTATATTATTTATATAAATTTTATATATTTAAAAAAAAATAATAATATAAGGGGCACTCTTATTAGTTCATAACTTTATTAATTTAATGAAATTTAATTTAAACAAGGGCCTTTTTATTACGCTAAATCTCTTAATCAAGAACTTTAAAGTTTTGGATTAAAGAGTAAAATGTAAAAATTTATTCAATACTTCCAAACAAATTTTTTTTTTTATTTCCACACTTTCCCGAGTGTCTTTTAATATTATTTTTTCCCCCCACAAACTCTCCAGATCTTCACATAAGCCTTGTAATGTGAATGTCATATGGAAAATAATGGTAAATAATGTTTATGTGTGAGTGAGCATGTGTGTCCTGCTTGCTATCGAGGCACGAGTCAGTGTAGAGCGACTTCTGAAATCTCTCTAAATTGCGTTGGGAATTTGAAAAACAAAGACACTTATTGCGAGAGAATTCTCTCGGATTCTCTCTGATCAGACCCTGTAGAGACCGAAAAGTAATGAAGATGGTTGTGATGGGATGGGGTGAATGATGTGCGCTAATCCTGTCGCTAAAGAAAAAAAAATTCGTTCAGGCCTGAGGGCGATATGCAAATTAAGGCGTGGCAAGCGGGACGTCATGAAGGTCACGGATTCTGATGACTGACACCAAAATAAACAAACAAAAAAAATTTTTTCCACCAACATGGTGTCGAGCTCCAGGTCCGCTAGCGCCATTTGATCGCCATGGCAACAACTGGAGTTACTTAGACAACCGTTCTGAATTTGAACCAATTGAACTAATTGAATCTTTCGCTAACGAAACAAACGCTCTGAATAAAACCACCGCTAGAACATCGGATTTCATATCCATCGTCGACTTTCTCTTCTTCTACGCTGAAGGATTTCTACTTTGGACGGTCAAACAGTTGTGCTCGAATCAGGAAATCCTACCTGTAAAATCCTACATCGTCATTATTTTTACATGCCTCTGATTAGTAAATAAATCCCCACACCCCTTTAAATAGTAATACAAAATTTTCTACAATTTTTTGGTGAATGACTTCAAATGGACGTTGATATTTTCAAATTTTTTAATATTAAATAATTTATTTTTATATATTCTTGCCGTCTCGTTCTTGTTCCACAGAGACCACACGATGTTGTGGCGGTATTCAGACAAGCAAATCCGTCCATTTTTTATTGCACATACCGTACATTTTGGCTCGACTGAAAGCGACTCATCGAATATCATCAAACAAACAATGCCTTCGGAGTCACGGAGAAATGCATGACATTCGTTAATCCGTCCATCCATCCATTTTCTATACCCGCTTTATTCCTAATTAGGATCGCGGGGATCTGCTGGAGCCTGTCCCAGCACACACTGGGCGAAAGGCAGGGGTACACCCTGGACAGGTCGCCAGTCCATTCGTTAATAAGCGAATGGAACTAAAAAGAACCCCTGATGTAATATGTAATAGCGCTTGAAGGGGTGGAAATGAAATTTTTTGCACCGTGGTGGTGGAAAAGTGTTAAAGCTACAAACACGAGCGTATGGCTGCTACAGCGTGGAGGAAATTAAAGCCCTGTGTCTAAAGGGGAGAAACACTTCTTTATTAAAATCACTTTAACGTTAATCACGGAAAAAAACAAACCAACAAACAAAGCAACTTCACTCCTATTATCAATTTCTGGAAAAAAACAAAAAATGTCTGAAACACAATAAAAAATAACGTGTGTGTGTGTTATTAAGTTCGATGCATAGATACAACCTTTAGAACGTCTTTTGAAGGAAAAAAAAAATAATGAATGAAAGAAAAGATCCACATGAAGGAAGGTATAAAAGGAGGCAGAGCGTTTAAATGCTCCTGTTCCCTCTGTGGTCATTTCTGGAGACCAGTCAGAGTCCTGATCCGGGATCAGCTTGTTCTGGATTTCGAACAAATACTGCACCAGGATAAATGGAGAAAATAAAATGAGCTGGTCCCAGATCAGCATTCCAGACTAAGGCTTTACTGATGGGGTTTTAAGCAGAGACGCATCACTTGACGTTTCCTTTTTTTGCAGGAGTACTACATACTGCATCACAAAAGCTCGGGACGTAACGAAAAAATAAAATAAATGACATGTAACAGTCTACGGTTCGGGAATCGGACGACGTCACTTCCTGTCTCAGGAAGCGATTTGTTAAAAATAATAATAATAAAACACCATGAAATAATAAGCATTTGTAAAAGTCAAGGTTGCTCCGAGAGCAAGCTTTCACTCCTTTACATCATCATCATCATCATCATCACCTTAAAAACACTATTGCATCTCTACTTAAAATCCCCCTGGGTTTTATTTATTTATTTTTATGAAAAGGGGAAAATTTTAGTGGGACTGTAAACAAGAATCCAGATTCAGACACCCTGTGATGACGTTCAGCTTGGAGAAGAAGGAAAAAAAAAAGAGGAGGAGGAGGAGGAAGGGTGAGGAACAGCCATGGGGGAAAGAGACAGGCGTCCTGTTTGACCACAGTGTTGCCATGGTGATGTCGGGAGGAGTCTACCTGGCTGTGGCGGGCTGCACGTGGCCTGGATACGAGCGCCGCGTGCTGGTGGCCTGCCGCTGACGTGCCAGGAATGACTGACCCGATCCCGTGCTGGCTAAACGGTCCTCCGCTGCTTTCTTCTGCAGAGCCATGCCCTGAAAGAGAGAGAGAGAGAGAGAGAGAGAGAGAGAGAGAGAGAGAGAGAGAGAAATTGGATTAGAAACACAACTCATGATTTTTTTTTCAAGAACACAGACACTGTCATAATCTAAAAAAATAACTGAAGTGCACTGTCAGATAAGTGACCACCAACCCAGACACTAACAGGCACATAGGACACACCTCCTCTTCATTAGGACAGAGAGGCCACGCCTGCTTCACTGTGACTTAGATAACTTAGGGATTAAATAACGCACCACTTTCACTGGGACTGATCTTTTCTAAAGGCCACACCTCCTTCTGACAGGAAAAAGGGCCATGTCTTTTTCACTGGGACTAACAGCTGGAACAGAGGCCACGCCTCATTCAACAAGATTGACAGGTGCAGAAACCATTGGTCCTCTTCACTGGGATTAACAGGTAAAAAGACCACACCTCTATATACACTCCTATTTCAGTGAGACTGACAGGTAAAGAAGCAACACCCACATCAATGAAACTGACTGGTACAGAAGCCACACCCACCTCAAAGAAACTGACAGGTAAAGTAGCCACACCTATTTCAGTGAGGCTGACAGGTAGAAACACCACACCTACTTCAACAAGACTGACAGGTACAGAAGCCACACCCCCTACAACGAAACTGACAGGCACTGAAGACACATCTACATCATTAGGACTGACAGGTAGAAAAGCCACACCCACTGACATACACAGATGTCCACACCTCCTTCATTAGACCTGACAGATACAGAGGTTTTGTGACATCAAAGCAAATCCTTTCCTTCGTTTTCTAGAGACAGGTCAAAATCTGAGCAAAGGATTGTGGGAGAGAGAGAGAGGGAGAGAGACAGAGAGCGACAGAGAGAGAGAGAGAGAGAGAGAGAGAGAGAGAGAGAGAGCAAACGCCCTGAACGGTGTAGCTACGTCATAAATGCAGTGAATCCAATGTGTTTACAGCCCTAAGCAAAATCTTTCACTTTACTTCTTCGCAACTTCTACTGCAGAGCCCATTAAAGTATTTTGTCTTGTTGTTTCGTTGTCAAATTGTAGCATGACAAGAGGAATCTTCAACCATGAAGTAAAAGATGGTGGATTATGGATTTTCTGGTTTATTACACACATAAAAACACTCCTGAGGTTTCGTGTATCGTGAGAACGCTAGAAGCTGGTCCGTAGCACAACGCTGCCCTCTAAAGGACGTTAACGCAATTACAACCTTATATACTACTCCGTTTACTTACTACACACTCAAGAGGAAGATTCAATAAACAGTCAACTATATTTTTGTTACCAGTGACATATATACGTATATTTGTAAGCGTGTATATACACAACCTCTCCTATCACCTTCTGACCAATCAGATTTGAGAATCCGACATGGCTGTGATGGTCAAGCTTCACACACTCACCATGTTGTACCAGGCAGATACGATCAGTTTCTCCTCATGATCTCGCTGAGACTTCGCCTTATCGTACTCTTTCTGTAAACAAACCACACACACACACACACACCTCTGTCAAACACTGTGGACACTATAGCAGTTGTGAGAGACTCTGTGTGTGTGTGTGTGTGTACCTCCAGTGAGTGCAGCATCCTCTCCTTCTCCTGTAGCTGGTTCTTCAGGGCCTGAACCTCAGGAGCTGAACCCTGGTTCTGTTTAGGGTCCAGGGTCCGAATGACCTGAAACCCACACACAGCACATTAGACACACACACACTTTTCAGAAACCTCATACAGTCTACACTCCAGACGGCTTGTCTTACACTCTTCGCTTTCTCCAGATATTTCTTATATCTCTCTTCCATCTGCTTCATCTCGTCGTCCTTCTTCTTCAGAGCCTCCTCCAGTTCCTCGATCCTCTGAGCTGAAATCAGAACATGATGTAAGGCATCTGGAGGAATGTTTTAAGTGGATGAGACATTTTATAAGAATTTTATGACAACCGTGTCATCTCTGAGTTTTTCTTCCATCATAAACCTTATTATTAGACTTTTTCACAAGCATTTAAGCTTAATTGTAATGAGTAAAAAATGAGCCTCATAATCCCAATACAAGAATATTTGTTCAATTTGACTTTTGTGTGAGGTTTTTGTTTTACACTGAACTCAGGACTCACCACTGGTGTTATATTTGGGCTCCAGGTCCTCGATGATGGCGCTCTTTTTCTGCAGCTCGTTGGTGGCGTCTCTCAATTTCTCTCTAAATCACGAAGAAAAACAAGATGATGAAAAGGTAAAATCTTTAGCCAAAAAAAAAAAAAAAAGAGAGAGAAAAAAACGTGCCACTTACAAATGTTCCTCGCACTTCCGCTTCAGTAGAACCGACTGCAAGAGACAGAAGCGCACGTTTAGACACAGGTCACTGTTTTTAGAACTGAACAGCTCCCTCTAGTGGAGATGAAGCACATTACCACAAAGTAGCGTGTATACAGAATAAATACATGCGGCTGATGTATTCAATTACAAGTCCTGTCTAAAGAGTAAGCAGTGTAAACATGCATGAAGTGCTCAATAATAACACAATACATCAGTGTATACTTCTTTGTTTTGCCTTTACGTGCTTATTGCTATTATTTTGTCAACTTTTTTCGGTGTGCAAATGTGTGTCTGGTAACATTTCATTGAATGTTACTGGTGCTTTGGTGACGTAAAGGCTTTATAGTCCCTTTAGAATTTCCAGAGATTTTTTTGTGATATACGTATATATATTATATATATATTATATATATATATATATATTTATATATATATATATATATATATATATATATATATACATATATATTATATATATATATATATATATTAGTATAGTCGTCAATACACAATCTGTACAGGAAACACGACCTGTACTGCGAATATGCGAACCAGAAGCGATACGATTTATTTAAACGACAGGTATTTATAATACTGTAGTTATAATCCTAATAGATAGTGTTGTGATGACGTCACACGGCGTGTCTCAGATCAAATCTGTGTTTATTCCTGGGTCAATTTATTTAATTATTTATTTATTATTTTTATTTAATATCATTTTACGTTAATTTCTACAATCGACAAAATCCCGAAACCCTAGAGGGACGTAAATAAAGCTACTTGAATCTGAATCTAATAAGCGTATTGTCCACCAGGGGGCAGCACAGAGCGCATTCTCGTTCCCGTGGACATTTTCACTTCATTTTCAGCAGCAGCTTTGGATTGACTCCTCAATCCGCCTCATCGACTGTGGCCATGTGTCCCGAGAGCGACGGAGCATAAAACCCTGCCAAGTGAATGTAAAAAAAAAAGGAAAGGAAAGGAAAGCTGATACTGCAACTCATTTGCTTTCTTTTCCAAATCTATTGGGTTTTTCGATTTCTCTGGATCTTGTGCAGAAGCTGGAGAAAAAGCTGTCACATAACCGTGTCTTTACTCATTAGCATTACAGACCTCATTAGCGTTAGTTAGCTAATGAGTGGGCAGCTGGTCAAGTGGTCATGAATTGATCTGTGGAATGGATTCCCATCTCTCTCTCTCTCTGTCTGTCTGTCTGTCCCTCTCTTTTCTCACAAGCTAATTTCTTTATCTTATTTTGTTTAATGCGAGTAGATAAGAAGCGGTAAAGACTCGTCATGCAGCTGCTCTTATGGGACTGTCTCAGCATCAGCATGCTCACTGCAACGCCAAGCAAGAGACAGAGAAAGAGAGCAGCAAAGTGACGACATGCTGTACTTACAATCGCCTGAGGAAGGAGTGAGGGTGAGAGAGAGAAAAGAGGACTCAAGTTCAGACAGGCCTGTCCGCAATGAGAGAGAGAGAGAGAGAGAGAGAGGAAGAGAGGGAGGAATAGAGGGACAGAGAGACACGGGGTGAGACAGAGAGGGTGAAAATGGAAGAGAAAGATAGAGGGAGTGAGAGAGAGGGAGAGAGAGGAAGAGGGAAGTGGCAGAGAGATAGCAAAGGAGGAAGAGAGGGATAGAAAGAGAGAGAAGGAGTTAGAGAGAGAGACAGGGTGTGTGAGAGACAGAGAGGGAGAGAGCGGAAAAGGGAAAAGGAAGAGGAAGAGAGAGAAAAGGAGGAAGAGAGGGGGAGAGAGGGAGAGAGAGAAAGAGGGAAAAGGAAGAGAGAGAGAAGGGGGAAGAGAGGGAGAGGGGGTAGTGAGAGAGAGAGAGAGACAGAGAGAGGGAGGGAGGAATAGTGAGAGACAGAGAGAGACAGGGTGAGAGAGGGGGGTGAAAATGGAAGAGAAAGATAGAGGGAGGAAGAGAGAGAAAGGGAAAAGGAAAAGGAAGAGAGAGAAAGGAGGAAGAGAGGGGGAGAGAGGGAGAGAAAGAAAGAGGGAAAAGGAAGAGAGAGAGGAGGGGAAGAGAGGGAGGGGGGTAGTGAGAGAGGGGGGGTGGATACAGAGGGACAGAGAGAGACGGGGTGAGAGAGAGAGGGTGAAAATGGAAGAGAAAGATAGAGGGAAAAGGAAGAGAGAGAGAGAAGGAGGAAGAGAGGAAGACAGAGAGAGAGAGAGAGAGAGAGAGAGAGAGAGAGAGAGAGAGAGGGTGTGGAACGGATGAAGTCAGGAGAGAACCAAATTAAAGGAGGAATGGAGCGACAGATGAACTTTAACCCCTTAAACATTATGAACATGAGCACCTGAAACACCTTCACTAACTCAGCTGAGGATTATATGATGTCACTGTTTACGTTTAAAGCCCAGAAATAACAGAATATAACATTTATCACTGATGCATTATTTCTTTATCCCTGATATAAGCACTGAAACAGATTCCCTTCAGTTTTACAGCCATGTGATGATGTCGCAATCAAATAATATTCCTGCAAGATCTATAACGTCTATACACACGTGTGCACGTGATTATGGACACGTTCTGGAGTCTCCTGGTCTGTAGCTGGTTTGTATATCAGGCTATCATACTGTTCATTAGATTAAACTCGATGTAGTGAGCATAATTCAGCTTAATGTCTGATAGCGTGATGGTGAAGGTGAAGATGAAGAGCTTTTCTGAGCGATGTGACGTCCGTCACGTCGTAGAGAAGCAGCTGAAAGCGCTCCGGAGTGGACGTACTCGCAGGACAACAGCAGGACGCTCGGTGGAATGGTGAGCAGCGTGAAACGACAGGAGTGTTACTCACATCGTCTGCTTTCGAACCCTGCTCCTGTAAACTCTTCTGCAGCTCCTCCACCTGACTCTGACCTGCCATGAGCCTCTGATTCACCAGCCTGAGAGAGGGGGAGAGAGAGAGAGAGAGATATCAGATATTGTATATATTGTACAGAATAGAGCAGCTTCTTGAGAGGGGGGCAAGAGGAAGAGAGGGTGGGAGGGAGGGAGAGGGGACAAGAGAGAGAGGGTGGGAGGGAGAAGGAGAGAGAGGGAGAGAGAGGGAGAGAGAGAGGCAGAGGGGGCAAGAAAAAGAGAGGGCAGGGGGAGGGAGAGAGAGAGAAGGAGCGAGAGAGAGAGAGAGACAGAGAGAAGGAGAGAGAGGGAGAGGGGGCAAGGGGGGGGAGAGAAAAGGAGAGGGAGAGAGAGAAGAAGAGAGAGACCTGTTCTCCGTCTCCAGCTCGTTCTTCCTGGCGTTTGCGTCCTCCAGCAGACTCTTGAGGAGAGCGATCTGCTCGTTGTCTGATCCTTCCTGATTCAGCTTCAGCATCTTGTTCTCGTGCTGCAGACGGATCAACCGCTCCCTACACACACACACATACACACACACAAACACACACAAACACACACACGGCTATAGTAAGACGTGTGTATTCAGTGAGTGTGTGTGTGTGTGTGTGTTTCTGGAATCAGTACAATTGAACATACCTGATCTCTGGGGTCACGATTTCTGCCGCAAGTGAGTCCGAGGCCTCGCTGCTGCCCAGTGGTACCAAACCTACTCACACACACACACACACACACACACATTAAACACAGCAAACACACACACTCCTCTTGTTTAACTCCACCTTCAGTGTAATGTGTATTACAGCGTGAGCTGTTTCTGACCTGAGGTGAGCTGACCCTCCTGAGCCTGAACACACCGCAGCTCCTCAATCGTCTCCTTCAGAGAGTCGCGCTCCGTCCTCATCCGCTGCACACACACACACACACAAAATATATATCACACACACACTACCATCATCCTGTTTACATTATACTGTCAGTCTGCAAAAGTGTACATGTATTAAACATCTGATATGAGAGTTATTACATCATAACATGCAACAGCCAATCAGGTTCTAGTATGCAAAAACAGCATGACTTCATTTGGAAATAACGATTTTCTCTCTACATTTCTCTTTTTTTCCCGTTCTCTGATGACATCCTGTTCTCTAATGTTCTCTCTTTTTTTAACTTGAACATGAACAGACACAGTGGCTCAAAGAGTAAATAAAGGATGAGTGGGAAAAAAAACAAAACAAAACAAACGCAAACACCAGAAGAGTAAAAGTGTGTGTGTGTGTGAGTGTGTGTGTGTGTGAGAGAGAGATAATAATACAGGAAGAGGCTCAGCAGGACAGAAAAAGCAAAACAAAAAGAAACGAAAGGAAAACACATCTGCTGTTCATTCCCGGAGCGCTCGTCTGTCTCCCGGCGTGTTCCGATGGAATCGGTGTGTAATCAGCTCATCTCTGCAGGTGCTTCCTGACTCACTACAGAGGCATTTATTATCTATTCGAGGCTGCAGGAATCTAGCACAACTGTAGTGTCCACTGCCTAGGGTGAGCTCAGGGTAATGTCGTCTAAAAATATTTACATTTCTAGCATTTGGCGAAGACGATCTTATCCAGAGCGAATAACAATTGATCTCAGGGCCTTGCTCAAGGGGCCCAGCTTTGGCGGACATGGGATTCGAACGCACAACCTTCTGATCAGTAGTCCAACACTTTAACCACTAAGCTACTACTACTTATCATGACACACACACACTAATGTGTTTAGTGTGTTTCTGACCTGCGGTGAGCTGACCCTCCTGAGCCTAAGCTACTATACCGCCCCCCCAACCACCCAGTTCTCAGACATAGCTCTGGCTGGTGATTAATCTGCTTATCCGTGATATTAATATTCTACAGGCTCGGAGAGATGATTCATCCTTACGTCTTTCTCCTTCTGAAGCGAATCCACCTTCTCCTTCAGTCGCTTGCTCTCGAACTCCATCTTGTCGGCTTTCTTGGATTCTTCAGACAGACGGTTCTGGAGCTCGACCACCTACAGAACCCAGGCATCGTTAACTCCAGAGATATGAGGATAATTTAATAAATGTGGTGTGTGTGTGTGTTTGTGTGTGACCTGTCTCTTGTAGGTCTCCAGCTGAGCTCGGGCGGTGTTAGCTTTGCGTAGCTCCTCCTCCAGGCTGACGGTGTTCTGCATGTAGCTGGTGTTCTTCTCCTCCAGCAGCTTCACCTGCCTGCGCAGATCCCCCAGATCCTCCAGCTTCTTCTTATACGACTCCACCTGCGCCTCCAACTTCGCCACCTTATCGGACGAGTGTCTGCGGGACGAGAGAGACAAAACGCACAATGATGAGAGAGACTGGAAGTGAAAGCACAGAGAGAGAAAGAGAGAGTGGGGTTACAGAGAGAAAGACAGGTAAAAAGACAGACAGCTGAAGGATAGTGACTCATGTCCTCAGGATCCAGGCCTGTGTCTCACCTCAGGACGTCCATTTCGTCTTTGAGTGACTGAGCTTCGTCAGCCAGAGACGTCAGCTCCTCGTTTTGACCTTTGACCTCTAGGAGCTCCTTCTCTAGCTCCTCGCAACGGATACGGTAGTCGTCTTTAGCCGCCTCCAACCTGATACACACACACACACATTATCATAAGACAATACAACTAAAAGTGTCCATTGTATACACCCATATATCTGAGCACCCGTGGTGACCCAAGTGCAAAAAACCAGATGACCGTGACCTCCATCATCATCCCCCGAGCCCGTGACATGCCCCAGTGAGAGGGTGGGTGTCTATGCCCTGTGCGCCCTCTGCGCCCTAGTTGTAGTTACCTCCACTGGGGCAGGGCCTGTATGGGGCTGAGGCCCTCTGGAGTCAGCGGGAAGGGCAGAGCATGACACTCCCAGCACAGGTGAGAGAGATCCGACTCGCTCATCCTGTCGCAAGAAGCCGTATTAGCTAGTGTTAGTGTGTGTGTGTGTGTGTGTGGAGTTTGCCAGAAATCAATCAATGTGTAGGACAGATGTGAAGCAGAGGTGGTTCTGTGTAACACGGCCTTGTCGAGCGACATTCAAGCTATCTCTGTGCGTTTCCATAGAAACAACTCATTTTGCATGTCTCAGGAGTGTCTCTAGGTCTCTCACCTAAACGTCTCCTCCTGCAGCTGCTCCAGCTGTGCTTGTAGCTGGAGGTG
This sequence comes from Hemibagrus wyckioides, assembly GCF_019097595.1. Taxonomy (NCBI): domain Eukaryota; kingdom Metazoa; phylum Chordata; class Actinopteri; order Siluriformes; family Bagridae; genus Hemibagrus; species Hemibagrus wyckioides. The sequence continues at coordinate 16,957,774 of NC_080737.1, read as the reverse complement.
CCGCCTCCCGGCCGGGCTGTTCAGGTCCTCGATGGAGTCGGACTGGTTGAGACGCTCCATCAGGACCTGATTCTCGGCGAGCAGGCTGCTCTTCTCTTCCTGTAGAGCTGCCACCTGAGAGAGAGAAGGAGAGAGGGAGAGAGAGAGAGAGAGAGAGAGAGAGAAAGAAAGACAGAGAGACAGAGCGAGAGAAACAGTGAGAGAGATAAGAAAGAAAAGAAAAGGAATGTTAAAAATCACTTAGCAAAGTGAAGTTATCACTAATAAACAGAATTAAAGGCTGCATCCAAAACTTTAAAGACTTTGTGTGTTTAAGTATATATTTATGTATATATTGATGTATGTATTGATGTATATATTTCTGTATATATGTATTAATTCTAGCTCCATTTTTTAAATTCCTGCATAGAGATATAACACATTATCATCTAACAATCAGTGCTCTCAGGGTTAATCGTTTAAAACACAAAAGCAAAAGTCCAAACAAAAAGCAAGCACAAAATGTCGGAGAAAATCATGGGAAGAAGAAGAGGAAGACGTCAGTAGGGTTTCATGCAGATTAACGTTGATGTAATGAGGTTTCACGCCACACGGTGAAGACGGGAGGAGAAGGACCCCCACCCACTTACACGCCTGACACAGGTCAGAAACATGGACACATCAGAAACCCACATTTGTGTATCTTATATCTGTGAGTGTAAATGAAACTTTTGCAGTTTAAAACTTTAGATACAAAAATATATAAATGTAAATATTGACATGATACACAATTTCGAACAAAATAGCAAAATTAATATTTATTAAATTATTTCTTCACTAACAGCTCATTCATTGGGACTTGATGCTTGATTAGCCTAATAATTCAGTTTTTTGTGGTTTTATTTAATAAAACAAACCAAGAAGAAGAACAAAAAAACAGTAATAAGACAATTGTTTATTAATTTTTTATTTATTTATTTTTTTTTTATTTAGTTTAATTATTTTATATTTTATTTTATTTATTGTATTTAGTTTAGTTTAGTTTAGTTTAGTTTAGTTTAGTTTAGTTTAGTTTAGTTTAGTTTAGTTTAGTTCAGTTCAGTTTAGTTCAGTTCAGTTCAGTTTATGGAAGGAGTCTCCAGTGCCAGTGCAGATTCTTTAAAGCTTTTATAACATAAATGATAACAGGAAATAACATCCAAACAATTAAATAGAACAATAAACTGATAAAAAAAACAAAAAACAATGAGCTTTAATATTAGTCCCTGGAAAGCACATTAAATATTATATAACCCTGATCCTTGAAATAGTTTTAAAACAACGAGGCTCATGGGACTAAAAAAAGTAAATCTGTGATGCCCATGATCACTGCAAAGACTCGTGGGTAAGCGCAGTCTACTGTTGCCATGGGAACCCAGGGGCGTTGGCACACAGGTGAGGGTGAGATTTAGTTTGTGAAGTGACACTAGTGGCACTAGGAAGCAGCTGCACTCGAGCACACACACACACACACACACACGTTAGAGTTTGCCTCTACTGAGGGATGTTATAGGAAGCGAAGGAGCAAACTCTGAGTGGAATAAGAGCAGGAGGAGAGGAAAAATAAAGGGAGGAACATTACCCTCTCCTCTAGTTCAATAAACTCTAATCTCAGTCTATCGCGCTCCTCTTGGACGAGGTACGCCTTCAAAGCAAGGCAGAGGGTCAGAAAAGAAAAGAGAAGGGAGAGAAAAAAAAAGAAGAAGAGAAGAACAAAGAAACAAACATAGTGGAAATACATTTCCTAAACTTTACTACAACATGGCCGACGGCTGAGAAAGGCGACGCCGAGCTCGAGGTTTACCGACCTCGGCTCCGAGAAGCGCTGCGCTAAATCCTCACTTCTTGGGTTTACTGCAAGTCTGGGGTGAAGGTGGAGATCTGAAATGATCAGCAAGAGAAGCCGCAGCGGCTTCGATAGCCGAAAGTGACGCTACAACATTCCTCGGTCTAATCTTTATCCACTGGAGATGAAGCAATGTAGTGTGAGATTACCACAAAATGTTTATCTTGGAAGAGGGCAGAAAACCCGGTTAGGGCAGGTGAACACGGCATGGAAGTGAATCATGACTGAGGAACTTCATCTACAACTCAACCCTCTCACAAATCACGTCTTTTTACTGTCCCCCCCCCCGAGGTGTTTGAGAAGGACAACTGCTGCTGCTAATGAGTTTAAGTGAAGATACAGACACTTTCCATGGAAATCTTTTAATCTCAGCAAGTTTTATCTTGCTTCCTCATGACTGATCTGTGTAACATTATCAGTTTTCAAACATTCAACATGTTGCTTGTGTGGATTTTTAAAATCACTGAATAAAAGCTGAGAATCAATCTCACAACACACGTGTCTTGTAACAGACATTGATCAGGCATAACATTATAACAACCTGCCTGATATTGTGTTGTTCCCCCTTTTGCTGCCAAAACAGCCCTGACCCGTCCTGCACTGTGAATTCTGACACCTTTCTATCAGAACCATCTTTAACTTCTTCAGCAATCTGAGCAACAGTAGCTCGTCTGTTGGATCGTATCACACGAGCCAGTCTTCGCTCCCCACGTGCATCAATGAGCCTTGACCGCCCATGACCCTGTCACTGGTTCACCACTGTTCCTTCCTTGGACCACTTTTGATAGATACTGACACTTTTGATAGATACTGACCACTGCAGACCGGGAACACCCCACGAGAGCTGCAGTTTTGGAGATGCTCTGATCCAGTGGTCTAGCCATCACAATTTGGCCCTTCGTCAAACTCGCTCAAATCCTTACACTTGTCCATTTTTCCTGCTTCTAACATCAACTTTGAGGACAAAATGTTCACTTGCTGCCTAATAAATCCCACCCACTATAAAAATAAAAATAAAATAAATTTAAATAAATTTTTAAAAAACTCCAGCAGTTTGAGCACCAATGGGCATCAACACTGTACTAATAAATAAATAAATAAATAAATAAATAAATAAATAAATAAATTGTTATAAAAAAAATTTAAAAATCTGTTCTGGCCAACAGATCCTTTGTGAAGTGTCATGACCATTCAGATATTATTCTTTATTTCTGCTGAAAAAAGTGCCAAGTTTTTCTTTTTCTTTCTTCTCTCTCCCTCTCTCTCTCTCTCTCTCGCAGTATCACTAATAACCACATGCTAACGATCATCGAATGTTCGCAAGCCAAACCTAGGTTAACCGGTTCTTCAGTCCGCTCGACAGAGAGCGACGCTGCAATTTCAAGCTGGAAATTCTGGACTAAAGCTTACTGATGTGAAATGGCAATAAAGTGGGCGGGGCTTCCAGGTGGTCAGTTACTAGTGAAGTGTTCAAAACAGCTGTCAATCATTTCAGATTCACATTATTTGTCTCTTATTAGAGGGAGATGAAGCCATTTTTGGATAAAGCAGTGGATAGAGATTAAAAAAATAATGAAGTTAACACAATATAATAATAATAATAATAATAATAATAATAATAATAATAATAATAAAAAGCAAGATAGAGCTGAGCACTGTCAAAAATCTAAGAAGCAAAGCCAAGAAAAACGACACGTAATGAGCAAGCTGATGGTACTGAGCGGAGAGGTTTACCTGCATGTCCAGCTCGTGGCAGCGCTGAGCGATCTCTTCTTTAGAAGCCAGAGCATCGTTCAGCTCCTCCACCGTCTTCTTCAGCTGAGAGCACAAACGACATAAACGACCAGACGAGCGATGAGCAGCGATCACCGGGGTCCAAGCACAAACCAATAACACAGTAATTTCATATTCAAAAGACACTCAGTGGAACATTCTGGAAATAAATTTAGAATACTTGATAGAGTTTTTCATGCTTGGACCCTGAACAATACCAAAATCTAACCATGAAGTATAAATAAGAGGTCCAAGCACTCATTTACCCTCAATTTAACCTTCCCAATTGATGGACTACATACTACGCACTTCTAAAATCTAGTTTGCTAGAAGGAGGAAGAGTGAGACAGGAAAAAAATCGGAATAAATAAATAATTAACAAAATGTACCTGTCTGTCCAGGTCAGCGTAGGAGTCGTTTCCTGCTGAAACCGGCGTCTCTTTGCTCATAAGCTACAAAACACAGGGAAAAAACGTGGATTATGAGCACGCAGGGGTTAATAAACTCCGAACTGGTGTGAATCGAGGTTGTTGTTCATGTTACCTCCTGAATGGCCGTCATGACGACATGCTGCACGGACTCCTCCATCATCATGATGGTCTGGATGTACTCTAGAGGATGTTAATACAGCGTGTTTAAATGCAGAGCGTGTTTTATCGTTAAGGTTTAATTGCTTTAAATGTTTAAGAGTTCGACTTCTTTTAGAAAATGGGGCGTGGCTACAGGGATCAGGATCGACCACGAGCTGACCGAGAGAACTTTACACTTTACAATGCAATACTGTACATCTCGACTGATCGATAGAGTGAAAGAACAGTCTACACACACACACACACACACACCTTGCTTCTGTTCACAGTTGACGGCGCAGCCGAGGATGAGCTGCAGCATTCGGCCGAGCTCGGCTGCGTCCGAGTGTTCCCCGATAAGATTGACATCAGGCAGGGTGAAGTCATTAATCTGCTGTCCCAGGACCTGGAGAGAGAGAGAGAGAAACAGACAGGTAACATTGGATGTTGGAGAGAGGGATCAACAGGGTGAGAAAGAAAAGCAGACAGAGTGAAAGAGAGAGAGAGAAAGGTAATATTGGAGAGAGGGATCGACAGGGAGAGAAAGAAATGCATAGAGAGAGAGAGGTAACAATGGAGAAAGGGTTCAACAGGGAGAGAAAGGCCAAGAGAGAAAGAGAGGTATGGAGAGAGTGTGAGTGAGACAGACATGTAACATTGGATGTTGGAGAGAGGGATCAACAGGGTGAGAAAGAAAAGCAAAGAGAGAGAGAGAGAGAGAGAGAGAGGAGAGAGAGATAGTGTGTGTGTGTGTGTAAAAGAGTGAAAAAGAGAGTGAGAGAAAGAGGCAGAAAGAGAGAGTGAGAAAGAGAGTCAGACAGCAGTAGAGAGAGAAATAGGAGGAGACAGATAGAAAGTGTGTGTGTGTGTGTGTGAGAGAGAGAGAGAGAGAGAGAGAGAGAGAGAGATGCATATAGAGAGAAATAGAGAAAGAGTGAGAGAGACAGATCATGTTCCAGTCAGGGGGCAGCTCCCTTCGTAGGAACCTTTTAATAAAAAGTGAACATCTTCCTACCTCATGGTTATAATCCAAAATGCCTTTTAATATTTTCTTCAGGTTGCTGATCTGAAAGAGAAGAAAATAAATAAAGTATTATAAAGTGTGCACTAATCTTCCTCGAATGAAACACAACCCTGAAGCTGTTCCTCACCTTTAACCTCCAGTTATCACCCACTTCAGGCTTGATGCGGCTTATCCAGCTGTCGCTGAAGTACACCACGTCTCTGAGGACGAGGGGAGAGACAGTTTAGACCATTCAGCATCCGTGTGTGTGTGTGTGTGTGTGTGTTTCAGCTGGCTTTGGAACACAGAACACACTCAGCAGAGACCGTGGGTGAGCTATTCATGTTAGGTCATGCCCCATGTGTGTGTGTGTGTGTAGTGTGTGTGTGTGTGTGTCTCACATTTTCTGCAGCACTTGAGCCATGACCACGCCACTCGTGAGATCTTCTACTGTTTTGCACGGCGCTTCCACACCAAACGTCTGGATCTGAAGGACAAATTAGGGAAATTTAGTCACTGATATTTGGACACACACACACACACACACACACTCAGGGTGCTATATGATGTGAAAACATAGTCTCAGAAGGAAAAGTGTGTGTGAATTGTTCCTTCACTCTATCTATCAGTTGAATTTGGTCACTGATGTTTGGACACAACGTTTGGACACACACACACACACACAGGGTGCTATATGATGTGAAAACATAGTCTCAAAAGTATTTGTGTGTGTGTGTGTGTGTGTGTGTTTCCGAGATGCCATGTTTTCACCACACAAATAGTTATTTTTATCCATTTAAAGCTATATTTAAAGTGGTGGAGCATTCATGAATCTTTAAATAAAGACAGATATAAACGTCTGGTTTCTTCACCCATGAAGTTAATTACAGAGAAATAAACACAACCCTGAGCTCATCTCTACACTACAGAGAAACCGGAAAGTGCGGAAAGTGTAACGAAACACACCCCGGGTGAAGGAGTGTTCATGAAAGGCTTGAAGGATATCCTGGAAGTGTTATTATCGTCTATTAAAAACAGTCATAGTTAAATAATAATTGTTTAAGAATTTCATTGCGATAACATTTTGTTTGTGAGGTCTGGGTGAGATGACGATAGAACATCATTATATAAGATATTTTTTGGTTTGTTTTAAATATCTTTTAATTACAAACTAGCTGGAAGTAGCTGCTACGGTGTCAAAAAATTTAATCTTTAAAAAATAAAATAAAATTTCCACTGATTTTTAATATTTTGCTTGTTTTTCAGGTCAAATATTGATTTATTAAACCAAAATAATTCCACGCAGACGTTTGGTTGATTAAAAGACTCCCCATCTCCCTCACTTGCTCTCTCTCCTCTCTCTCTCTCTCTCTCACTTGCTCTCGCTCTCTCTTTCTCTCTCTCACTCTTTCACTCAATCACTCTCACTTGCTCTGTGTCTCTCTCTCTCTGTCTCCCCGTCTCTCACTTGCTCTCACTCCCTCATTTGCTCCCTCTCTCACTCTCTTTTACTCAATCTCCCTCACTTGCTCTCTCTCTGTAGCTATTTGTTCCTGTATTTCTGTCCATCTGTCTCTCCCTCCCTCCCACTCAAACCCTCTTTCTCTCCCTCACTTGCTCTCTCTCTCTCCCCCTCACTCTTTCTTTCTCTCTCTCTCTCACTCAATCTCCCTCACTTGCTCTGTCTCTCTCTCTCTGTCTCCCTGTCTCTCACTCCCTCTCCTCTCTCTTTCTCTCTCCCCCTCACTTGCTCTCTCTCTCACTCAATCTCCCTCACTTGCTTGGTCTCTCTCTCACTTTCTCTCTCTCGTTCTCTTCCTGCATCATGAGATCTGTGCAGCAATGCTTCCTCTCTCTGCTTCCGTAAACAGAGCAGCACGACACGTCAGCGTCGTCCTCAATAATCCCACTCACCGTTTCCTCTCAGTCACTCAGGTCAACCGCAGGCCTCTTTCTCTTTCTCTCTGTCTCTCTTTCTCTTTCTCACACACACACACAGTTTTGTATACACATGCTACAAAAATAGCTAGTTTCCCAAAACCTCTACTTTTCTAGAACGCCTCACTTTTCCGAGCCACTTCACACTACCCCTAACCTTCATGCTTCTCCTCCTTTATGCTCGTTACTCGTCTCAAGTGTCTAGTTAATAAACACTTGATCGCTCTTCATCACTAATCCCCTGCGTGTACGTGGGGATTAATCCTATAAAAAGACGACTAATAAGCTCATGACTCTCGTGGCATTTTCATCATCTTCACGTTCTGACTCAAGAGTTTCCTCAAGATCTGGAGCATCAGACCTTGGCTGAAATGCCAAGAAGTTCTCAGAGCCACCCACACACACACACACAGGTTTAATGAAACACTGAATGGCATTCTAAGCACCTAGCGACTGAATGGTGTGTTAAAAGATATTTACAACATAATAGCGGGTGTGCATTAAGCATTCACAAGCGAATGGTGTGTGAGTGAGAAGCATTCGCAAAACAATGAGGCATTAATAAGCACTTGCAACCCTGTGGTGTGTTAATAAACAACCGTGTCCCCATGGGTACACTGCTCAGCGCTCCCCGACTCAGAGGACCGATAATAAGCACTTGCAGCACAACACCATGATAATAAGCACTTGGAGCTGAATGGTGTGTAAAAAAGCATTCAGAGACCGATGGTGCATTAATGAGCATTCATAACCCAATGGTACATTAATAAGCATTTACAGCCCAAATGATGCATTAATAAGCAGTCACAGGTCAATGCTGCATTAATAAGCATCCACAGCCAAATGGATGCATTAACAGACGTACATAACCCAATGGAACATAAATGAGCATTCATAACTCTATGGAAAATTCACAGTACAAATAATGCTTAATAATGCATTCAGAACCTAATGATGCATTAATAAGCATTCATAACCTAATGATGCATGAATACGCACTCATAATGCAGTGATGCACTAATAAGCACTCACAACCCAATGGTGCATTAATAAGCATTCATAACCTAACGATCCAGTGACGCATTAATAAGCATTTATAGACCAGTGGTGCCTTAATAAGCATTCATAGACCAATGGCGCATTAATAAGCATTTTCTTCTCAATGGTGCATTAATAAGCATTCATAACCCAGTGGTGCATTAATAATCCAATAGTGAAATTAATAAGCATTTATAACTCAATGCTGCATTAACAAGTATTTATAACCATATGGTGTATTAATAAGCATTCATAGACCAATCACTTCCATTTTTACCCAGCTCATGTCAATGCTGCATTCATAAGCATTCACAACCCAATGTACAACATAAGTCTCCTATGCACTAGCAAAGACACAATCGCAACACACACAAACCTATGGTTGTGATATTTAGTATGGTTAATACACATGATTACAAGTTAATACATGTTAATACACATTAATACACATTATTACACGTTAATACATGCGAATACACATTAATACACATTATTGCACGTTAATACGCATGATTACACGTTAATACATGTTAATACATGCTAATATACATTAATACACATTATTACACGTTAATACACATTATTACACGTTAATACATGCGAATACACGTTAATACATGCGAATACATGTTAATACATGCGAATACACGTTAATACATGCGAATAACACGTTAATACATGCGAATACACGTTAATACATGCGAATACACGTTAATACATGCGAATAACACGTTAATACATGCGAATAACACGTTAATACATGCGAATAACAAATTAAAACATGCGAATACACGTTAATATATGCGAATAACACGTTAATACATGCGAATACGCGTTAATACATGCGAATAACAAATTAAAACATGCGAATACACGTTAATATATGCGAATAACACGTTAATACATGCGAATAACAAATTAAAACATGCGAATACACGTTAATATATGCGAATAACACGTTAATACATGCAAATACGCGTTAATACATGCGAATAACAAATTAAAACATGCGAATACACGTTAATATATGCGAATAACACGTTAATACATGCGAATAACAAATTAAAACATGCGAATACACGTTAATATATGCGAATAACACGTTAATACATGCGAATACGCGTTAATACATGCGAATACGCGTTAATACATGCGAATACGCGTTAATACATGCGAATAACAAATTAAAACATGCGAATACACGTTAATACATGCGAATAACACGTTAATACATGCGAATAACACGTTAATACATGCGAATAACAAATTAAAACATGCGAATACACGTTAATATATGCGAATAACACGTTAATACATGCGAATACGCGTTAATACATGCGAATACACGTTAATACATGCGAATACACGTTAATACATGCGAATACACGTTAATACATGCGAATAACAAATTAAAACATGCGAATAACAAATTAAAACATGCAAATACACGTTAATAAATGCAAATACACGTTAATACATGCGAATACACGTTAATACGTGCTAATACACGTTAATACACATTATCAACAAGCACACACAATAATATTTTGAAATACAAGATAATTAATGGAAATATCATCATTTTAATGTGATCCACAGTTTATTATGACTTGAATCCAGAAACATCCCACTGTCCAGTTTTACACAAGAACCACAGAGACTTTTGGTCAGAGTTTAATTTTAGCCCTCACATGCTTGGTTATGAAATCCTACTCTGGCTACACACACAACCTGCCCGCTGAGAATAAACCAAACCACGACACACACTCCATTATATATTTACTTTCACAGACCGCTCCAATCACAGTCCTCTGGTCAGAACGCTAATCCACACAAGTCCAGACACCTGCAACTGATAAATAGGTGGAGCTGCTGAGGATTCTCTGGACCTTCATCAAAACTCCACAGAAGAATGGTGAAGTCAGTGATCCTTCAGAGGAAGTGTCCAGCCCTGACCTTCACTCAGGGTCAGGAAATAGAAGATCAGGGAAGTGAAGACTGCAGCTGTCTACTCGTATAAACGCAGAGCGAAAATGGAAGGAATGTGTTCCAAAACCATCCGAATGCGTGAATTTATTATCGATTTTAAAATTGTTTCATCGACAGAATTGGAAATACAACAGATTGAAGAAATTCAGGCAAAAACACTATACAAATGTGCTATTAAAACTCATGAGTTTACTGCTAAAAGAAAAATGACGTTAACTGAGTGAGCCGAGGTAAAAAAAAGAAATGATGCTAAGTGAGTGAGCTGAGGTAAAACAGAAATGATGCTAAATGAGTGTGCTGAGGTAAAACAGAAATGATGCTAAATGAGTGAGCTGAGGTAAAACAGAAATGATGCTAAATGAGTGAGCTGAGGTAAAACAGAAATGATGCTAAATGAGTGTGCTGAGGTAGAAAAGAAATGATGCTAAATGAGTGAGCTGAGGTAAAACAGAAATGATGCTAAATGAGTGTGCTGAGGTAGAAAAGAAATGATGCTAAATGAGTGAGCTGAGGTAGAAAAGAAATGATAAGTGAGTGAGCTGAGGTAAAACAGAAATGATGCTAAATAAGTGTGCTGAGGTAAAACAGAAATGATGCTAAATGAGTGTGCTGAGGTAGAAAAGAAATGATGCTAAATGAGTGAGCTGAGGTAGAAAAGAAATGATGCTAAGTGAGTGAGCTGAGGTAAAACAGAAATGATGCTAAATGAGTGTGCTGAGGTAAAACAGAAATGATGCTAAATGAGTGTGCTGAGGTAAAACAGAAATGATGCTAAATGAGTGTGCTGAGGTAAAACAGAAATGATGCTAAATGAGTGAGCTGAGGTAGAAAAGAAATGATGCTAAATGAGTGAGCTGAGGTAGAAAAGAAATGATGCTAAATGAGTGAGCTGAGGTAGAAAAGAAATGATGCTAAATGAGTGAGGTGAGGTAGAAAAGAAATGATGCTAAATGAGTGAGCTGAGTTTAAAAAAGAGCTAACAGAGGGTTGAGGTAAAAAAGGACCTAACTGATTGAGCTGAAGTAAAAAGAACTGAGTTCAAAAAACGCTAACTGAGTGAGCTGAGGTACAAAATATAAATGACGCTAACTGAGTGAGTCGAGGTAAAGAAGACTGTTGCTAAGTGGGTGAGCTGAGGTAAAGACAACTGATGCTGAGTGTGTCAGACTAGCTAAAGAAGGCTAAGTGACTAAGCTGAGGGAAAGTAGACTGATGTTATCTAAGTGAGCTGAGGTAAAGAAAACTGTCGCTAACTGAGTGAGCTGAGGTAAAGGAAACTGTCGCTAACTGAGTGAGCTGAGGTAAAGACAAAACAAGAAGAAATAACTTTATTCACGAGTATCACAGTTAAAAAGAAATTGATGAAAATAATGCTAATTCCATAATGCTAATGAAAATCTGGCTCGAGTTTAGAGCTGGTTTGTTGTACAATAATCTGGTATTTACTGAAAGTTCGGATGTTTACGATGACAACGTTACAGACATTTAAATCTAGACCTTCTGGATCACATCTGTTTAAACAGCTGGTGCGTAAGCTGCTCAGATCAGCAGGTCTGCTTTGGCATGTCGCCGAGAGGCTATGTGAGGAATGCGAGCTGGCCGCATTATTTCCGGAGAACGAAAGCAGCAGCCAGACGTCTTCACGCGAGTCGGGCGTGCTCGAGTCGGATCACAAGCCTGAAGTGAGAGGAATGTCGGGATTCCCTGGAACAGGAGCGTGAGAGGAAACGCAGAGACGCCACGCCTGGACCGACTGAAGAGATACATACGGTCTAACACTCGCTACAACACATCTACACGCCATCGCAGGTCACTTTTCATTACGTCTGTCATCGATAAGCGTTCTTCTTAAAGTGACCACATCATCAGAACTTCATGAAAGATCAAAAAATTCTTAAATAAATAAATAAATAAATAATAAATCAATCTTAAAAAGAAGAATCCAGTGCTTGCGATTTCAACTAATCAAGCTAATTTAAAATAAAAAAAATTAATAAAAATAAATTAAAAAACAATAATAAATAAATACAATATATTTAAAAATATAATATAATATAATAATAACATATATATATATATTTTTTTTTTTAACATTTTTGTACCTCTGACTGTTACACGGCGCCATCACTGGAGACTCCTACCATGAACGTCTCCTTAAGTCTGTTACTACTGAAGCATTTACATTTACAGTGTTTGACAGACGCACTCATCCAGAGCGACTTACATTTATCTCATACACCTGAGTAATTGAAGGCCAAGGGCCTTGCTCAAGGGCCCAGCAGAGGCAGTTTTGGTGGTTCTGGGATTCACAGCCTTGTGATCAGCAGTCCAACACCTTAACCACTGAGCTACCACATCCCTACTGAAGCAGCTTGAGAAGCAGGCCGCAGCTCTCCGATCATAACAAAACTTCCTCTTTTTGTTTCTCAGAACAAAGCGGTCAGTGTCAGCGACATTACGACTCTGCCGCAAGCGAGAAGAGAGGTCACCGAGTCAGTCTGTCGCTCCGACAGCAAGCTATTCAGTGTAAAAATCAGACACTTAACAGATTTGCGAGTTTGTCAGGAAGTAAGACTGCGCATCATTTCATGAAGTTTATGAGAAAGAAATCGATCAGCCGGAGACACGTGATTCAGAGACGTGATTAATGCTCTCCTTATTAATCAGATTAACTCGAATAACGAGGGACGTGATTTTCGGTGTTCGTTTTTCTCTTCGTGTGGAGAAAAAAAAAAAGCTGAAGAAATGCTTAACGTTAAATAGCCGGTGTGTCGAGTCTGTTCTATCACTTTGTGCATCTGACTTCCTGCTTAGATAAGTAAGTAAGTAAGTAAGTAAGTAAATAAAAATAGCCCCCAAAAACTTAAACAAGAAATAAATAAAAATACCAACAAAAAAAAAATAAATATAAATAAATAAAAATTTCAAAAATGAATTAAAAAAATTAATTAATAAAAATACCAACAAAAAACTACAATAAAAATAAATATAAATGAATAAAAATATAAAATAAATAAAACTTCTGTCTGCACAATATGAGCTACATTTTAGAGTAATATTGCACCCAATTATTTACAAAAATTAAATAACGTTCTTTGATGGAAAATACTTGGAGCTTCACCTCGGTCCTGACACTGGAGACTCCTTCCTTAAAACGTTACCATAAACAATACACGTTATTTTTTTTGCTGTGGTGTGTCCACTAGTCCAGTCCCTATGTTTGTTGTTACTATAGAAACAATAACGTATTTAAACGAGTGCTTTAATATAAACCAGCAGCCGGAACATCAGTCTCAAACTACACGTGGATTATACACCAGTTTGAACACAAAGGTCCCCCAGTTATTACCCCATAACACACACACGTGTTATTGACGTCATTCTAGAGTCAGTGCTGATGATGTGACTCTCCCTGGCTCTGAGGCACTGGAGTCAGCTGTGACCTTCCCTGCCATGTCAGCAGCAGGAGTGTGTGTCATCAGTCTGACTTTCTTTCACAGATCTATGTGTTTGGACTTGCCTTCCTGCAGTGACGCTTCATTCCAGCGTATAGCTTCCCTTCACTTCACTTCCTTCTCATCTGCAGCCTGACGTGTCCGGGGCTTCGCTATTTTTTTTGTTTCCACACACACTAAATTCTGAGTCTAATGTGGATTCGTCTGATTAAATCAGATCAAATCGTTCTTGTTTGTCTTCAGAGAGAGAAGCGATTACGTACGCATCAGAAACTAACATGTTTTGCGGATATTGAATGAAATAAGATTAAACAAAATAAAATAGAGGTGTCTCACACGTGACAGAATTCCACAACAACATATAAAAGCCTTATGGTTAATATTCTTGACTGGTGGCTTCGTCCTTCTCTTGTCACGTCTTCCTTTTTTTTGCTGGACACGATATGTTGCTCATATAATTGGACAACAAGTTTCACTGCTGCCCAAATTACTGTTCTCACTATAATTACAAGACATTATAGGGTTGATAATTTCCTGTTGCTCCATTCCAGCCCGGTTTACCGGGGCGGAAACAGAGCCTCTTGCTCTGATCACGTCACTCTAGGCATGATTGTCTTATCAGAACTATTTCTCCTGGGTCACTGTGGACAGAATCCTGGGTTATCATGTTTGACGTTTCACACTGCTCGGCCTTTACCCGGGTTTAATCATTAAACCGGACGTTAACATAACCCGACGTTGCTCTTCTTCTTATTTTCTTCTTCTGCGCATCATCAACAAACACCAATTGGATAGACACACACACGAGCACTTTAAATAATGTCTCGGATCAGCGAGAATAAAGGTCGCCTAGGAAATCCACCTTGGCTGTTTTAAGACTTCCTGAGAGACTCACAATGCCAAGACGAGAGACTTTTCTGATCAGAACTGTTTAAATAAACCGTCTCATCTTCGCTCTGCGTATTTTATGTCACCATTTGACTTCATTTTCCCCTCAAATGCAGCAACTAGACGTACACAGGGGGTTTCTGGGGCCGTACAAAACACTTGACATGCTGTTCAGCATCTAGGTGTAGCTTTCTAACACCACATCGTTTCGGGGAAATGTAAAAAAACAGCACTCTAGAGTCTTCTAAATTACAAGTGTGAGGGTAAAAGTAGGGTTTAGAGAGACGACAATTTATGGGTTCAGTGTGAAAAGCTTCATGATGTGGACCAGCGAGTCCTGACCCATTTGCCAGTCCACATTCGTACCCTTCCCGGTGCTCAATCACCACTTGGCAGCGGCGAGTATTCAGTAACAGGCCCGACTCGGTCGTTTCCTCTTCACCTGGCACGGATGGGAACTCCAGCACCATGTCTCCGTCCTCGGTTATGATGATGTAACAGCCCATGGCCAGTTGGCACACTCGTATTTCTCCCATCAGACCAAAACAACCAGACAGGATCGGCGCCACACTGCCACCCGAGCTGACCCCGTGACCTTTAACAGCCAGATGCACTGGGAGCTCACGGGCTGGTTTATAAGCACCCGGGCGCTGCAATGCATCCTGGGAAACGCCGAATCGCCACCTTGATGTCAGATTTCGCATGAACTTGTGGTCGAAACTCCTCTGGAGAATGTTGAGCAAATAAACAAGCTCTCGAGTGAAAAGTCGCCATGTGACGTCATCACGGCAGGCGTCCTCCAAGGTCTGGTGTCAGAAATGAATACACAACACAATCCTGCAGACTGGAAACTACAATCTCCAAAGACAACACGAAATTTCCTGAAGATTCAGGTTTGATGTGTAGAAGGGTGGAGTTTTCCCTTTAAGTGTGTTTTGTTCTTGTTGCTTCTCATCCACTTTCCAACCTGATTTTAGTGGCGTTTAAACACACACACACACACACACACACACACACACACAGCACTGATTTCTTACCCATGTTAGGAGACTCTCACACAGCTCGACTCGATCCACCGTGTCCAAATTGCTCATCGCAGCAGCTCGCTTTTCTTTAAATCCACACCGCGATCCTCTTGTTACTTTATCAACACAACACAGACACAGGACGTGTTTTCTGTCCCCCGACAAAAAAAAATCAGTCTGATCGACTTAGAGGAAAATAGATATCACGA